>NW_006288252.1:992212-999431 GCF_000327345.1 Myotis davidii
CGGCCACGCCGGGGAGGCTCTGCCCGTGGAAACCAACCGCTCATCTGTCTCTGTGGCCGGGCGATCTCCAAAGAGGACCGTCCGGGGCCTCCAGCCTGAAACCCGAGCCCCGAGAAGGTGCCCAGACACCCCAACTGGCAGGGAGTGATAGTGATTTGAGGCAGCGCCGCGTCTTCATTACCAGCTGTCACGACAGAGGTTTCAACGGACGAATGAAACCAGGAAGGGATGGATGCATGCACGTCACTCACCTGATTCAAGAGGACTTAAGACGCAGGCTGACGCCCAGTGCACGGCAAACAACAACGAAACAGCCCTTGCCCTGAGCTCTGTGGGCTCGTGGCTGCCAACTCAGACCCTCGGACCGAGCGGGCCGGGCCGGCGCGCAGGAGACACTCAGTGAGTAGCTGGGGTAACGGAGCTGAACGCAGTCAGGCAGCCGCCCGCAGAGCTTTTCCGAAACGGAAGCCGAGGCCCCGTGGATCACATCCAGCACCTCTGCCTCCACAGGAGCAGCCCAGGCGGTCCGGGCCCCGAGGGCCCCGCTCTGCCCACGCCAGCTGGGCACCCGCCGCCGCGCCCACCGCGCTCCACACCGGAGGGACCCGCCCTGCCGGCGCCCGCACCTGTGGGCCTGGAGGCACCGGCCGGGGTCAGTCGAACCTGAGAACTGGTGTTTAACCAGAATCTGGCCCAAAGACAACCTGAGGAAAGGATTCTTGAACACGGCGGACAATTACACGCATCGCATTGAGACTGCACACGGTGCTCCACGTTGGAACGGAATTTTGTTTTGTTTCACCAAATTTAGAGAAATGAGTAAATATTTTTAAAAATATTTTTAATGGAGGTTTAGGGAGAAAGGAGGGGAGGAGAGAAACATCACTAAGACAGGAACATCATTGCTCGGCTGCCTCCTGCACGCCCCCTACTGGGGACTGAGTCTGCAGCCCGGGCCGTGCCCTGACGGGGAATCGAACCGTGACCTCCTGGTTCCTGGGTCAGGCTCAGCCGCTGAGCCACACTGGCCCGGCTTGAGTGAATATTTTTTAAAATCCCTTTTTTATTTCACCCTAACCTACCACCACCTAAAATACAATTTTAAATGCCATTAATGAATATATACATAGCTATAACAAATATATTAAATAAATGTGTAATGTGTAATCAATGTATTATGTGTTCATAACCAATTTGTATGTGTGTGTGTGTGTATCTCCTCAGGCCTGGGAAAAACCCGTGGCTCCGCCAGCTTCCCCCGGTGAACTGGACTTGATGGATTATCTCGTATTTATTATATATTATAAGCTGAAAACGTGGCTTACAAACGCTGAACAGAAGACAGATAGCCTCTCTGGATATGACGCGAACAGAGGCAAATTCAAAACAGAAGCCAGTACCCAGTGGCATTAGAACTGGGTCGTGTGATTAAATCGCGCCTGAATCCCGGTTACATAATGGGGAGAGGGTGAGCGCCCCCCGGAGCGCCGTCACCGCGTGGTTAATCTTCCTCGACCAGAGACCAGATACTGCTCCGCGGCGATCGGAACCGGCGTTTTTCTCATTTAGGAATGACGGACGCATAAATCATAACATATGAGATTCTCCCGTCACTTCAACTCCCTTAACACTAAACATTTGTTCCAATTCCTGGCCGCCGGCCCTGCGGGGGCTCCGGCGAGGCCCACTTCTCTCTCCTTGTCCATTCTTCTCTGAAATCAATAAAAACATATGTTAGAAAAATAATAATAAAAATAAATTCTTCAAAAAGAGAATATCTAAACCAGTGGCTTTCCACCTTTTCTGTCTCGTGGCACATAAACTAGTCACTAAAATTCGGCGGCACACCGAAACATAGATTTTTTGCCGTCGGACACAAAAAATCCATATAATTTTGATGCATTCACACCCGACGGCTACTGTTGTGCGGGCTGCGGTCACCTTTTACGTGACAACCTAAAGGAGAAGAGGCCGGGCCCCGTCTAAATAGCCGGGCGTCGCATGTGTCACACGTCTTTGTGGCACGAGGTTCAAAACCGCTAACCTAAACGATGGAGAGCAAGCTACTTCCTTAGAATCTCATCATCCTCGTAAACACGGTGGGAAATGCCTTCTGTTTCCAGATCAGCCCTGCACAGAACAGCGGTCCCAAGCACACGGGCGGCGCTGGAAACAGCGTGAAACGCCCGAACAGGCGGCAGACTGGGGCGTCGTGATGTCATTGTAAGACTGCGCAGAGGAGTCGGGAAGGAAATCCGTATTTGGCAGAAACGTTCCTAGTGGCCATGGCTCCCTCCTCCCGGCCCCCACCGAATGCTGGCCTCGCCCGCCCGGGCTGCTCCCCCGCAGAAGGTCCACACGGTGAACGGGCTGAGTGCAGGCCGCTCTGCGTCTCTGTGGCTTGTGGGGGCGAGGCTCAGCCGGGCTCCCCGGGCGGGTGGGGGGCCGGGGCAGGCCCAGCTCCTGCAGCCTGAATGGTGTGGGAATGATGCTTCCCTTTTTTATCATTCGCTAGAAACCAGGTCAAGCCCCGGTAGCCAGCAGGTCCTGCCCCCTGCCCTGAGTCAGCTGTGGCCCCTGGCACCCCTCCTTCTCTTTGGGGGTGCACCCCTCAGCACCGGCCCCCCTGGCTTTTGTAAACGGAGGGGGGAGTGCACTTGGCCCTGAAGCTCCTGCTTTCCCACCCGACGTTCCCAGGAATCTGGGGGCCACCAGAGTCAAGTTTAAGAGCTGCACCTACCAGAGCCTGCACCCCGAGAGGGACTCAGATGAGGGGAGCAGAGAGGCAGTCAGTGCCGAGGACGCCCGGAGCCGCCACCGCAGGCTCCTCCCTCCAGGGGAGCAGCAATGGACATGTGTGTCCCCAAACCGCGCTTCCCAGCGGCTGCACAGACTGCTCAGGGCCCAGAGTGGCCACCCGATGGCCAGCGTCACACAGCAGGCCCGGGGGCTCAGACGCCCTCGGGGACGCCCGGAGAGCAGGCTCCGCAGGCGCTGAGATGCCCAGTGACGCCGCAGCCTCCGGTGCAGCTGGGGCAGAGGGACGATCCTGCAGCGACGGGCAGGGAGGGGAGAGGAGGGGCACCCGCCGTCCGTGCGCCTGTGGGTCAGCTCTGTCCATCCCAGCACTGAGGGTCAGGAAGTGGGAAGGCTGGCCAGATCACTCTAGAAGGGTAACCAGAGCGGTGAGGGGGTGAAGCCAGGGCTAGAGTCGCCGGAGAAGCAGGCAGGTGCCCGGTCCCCCTGAGGCAGGAGAGCTGTTCCCCAGGGACCTCGTTTGGGAGCAGCGTCGGGCAGGGAGCCTGCGGTGGCCCCTTCACAGGTGGCGGGGGTGGGGGGACCAGGAGTGGCGCCCCAAGGCGGGGAAGAGGGAGAGGAGGGCTCCCCCAGGAAGGACCGCAGGTGCCCAGGGAGGGCAGAGGCGGGCGCTGTGCAGAGAGGCAGCCAGACCGGGCGCCTGGCCCGCGGTGCCTGTGCAGGGCTGAGCCCCGCTGTCCTGCCCGCTTGGCCCGCGGTCCGGCCCCAGGCGCGGTGCCAGGGCCGCGTGCGGAGGCCTGGCTAGTCTGGCTCGGGCTGGGAACGGAGCGGCCCGCTGGCCTAATGAGAGCCAGGTGGGGCCACACCTCGCCTGTCCTGTCGCGGCTCCTCCGGCTTTGATCAGCAATCAGGCCTAAGTGTTCCCAGGACCCTGCCCTCCCCCACAGCCAGGCCTGGCCACCACTTCCCTTTCAAAGCCACCTCTCATCACTGCCCGGGGCAGACAGAGGCAGCCAGGGCACGGGCAGGGGCTCCGTGCTCTGTTCCCCACCCCCAGCACGCTGCAAACCCCACACTCCCCAGCAGGCAGGCACCCCGACACCACGAACTCCACGCAGACCAGACAGGGCTTCCTCACAGCCCGGGCCCTGGCCACCAGCAGCCTCACTGGACTGCCCGCCAGCCTGGCAGAACACAGGCCTCCTGTGCGGGCTGGATCCCTTGGGGAGACTGGGGGCTCAGACAGCACCCCCAAATAGCCCCGGCATTACCCCCCACAGCCCCTCTCTCCTCCCCTTCCCTCTGCCCTTCTCTGTTTTATTTTTTTTCTTGATTTAAAAAACGGAGTTTAAGAGTCAACTTCCTCTGCCACAGGCGGGTGAGGCAGTGTGGGAGGGGGGCCGGCCTGGACGTGAGGTGAGGGGTGCAGGCGGCCGGGCTGAGCACCGCGCTCTCTGAGCCCGCCCTCAGGCCTCACCGTGAAGGCCCAGGACCCAGTGCCCGGTGGGCGGCAGCGTGGAGGATGGAGAGCGGGCACCTGTAGGGCCGAGAGACGAGGCGCCACGCTCTCCATGCCTCCGGGGGACCGGCCTGCAGGACCCTGACGTTCCCCCGGGCTCCGCGCTGGGCTTCCGACCCGGAGGACCACAGGACAGTGAGTGCGCTGCCTGAGCCACAAGTTGTGTGGCAATAAGAGAGCATGGGTCAGAAGGGAGAAAAGTGGACGGCCAGCGGGTGGGGGCCGTCTGGAGAGCTCTCCGCCCCCCGCAAAGCTTCCTGGCCCACATGCGTGGTCAGGGGGTCCTCTCAGTGCCAGGCCGCCGCTAGAACTCCCCAGCACACTCGTCCAGGGTGTCCGAGAACCAGGCCGGCTCTGCCCCCTCGTTTCTATTCCGCCTCTGTCTGTGCGGGGCCCAGGGGACCTCCCCGATGACTCAGGCTGCTAATGAGTGTGCGGGTCAGCGCTCTCACATGTCCTGGAGACACATTTCGGAGAGTTAATAGCGGAGTAAATCCGCCCGTAATTATGCCCTTTCCCAAAGAGGTGACTTCCTGGCTGGGGGGGGGTTCTCTGGGTCCCTGATCCGGAAAATGGAAATGCTGAGCCAGCTCTTGCAGATTCCATCCAGCTCTGAAATGTTCTACGTCCCCATCACCTCGCCCAACACGTCCTGAGCCGGCACCAGGCTGAATTCTGGGGACGCCGAGGGCAGCTAAGCAGGCGGGAGCCCACACAAGCAGAGGAGACCGCCCCTCCACTGCCGGGGGTCAGTAAGCCCCCCGATTCCCATGGGGAAGCCCTAGGCCTCAGGCCTCAGAGTGGACTGCATGGAGTGGGGTCCTTAAAGGGGGGACTCAGCAGAAGCGGTCACGGGGCGGCCGGATCCAATAGCACCGAGTCCTCATGGGGAGTGACGAGGACACCGGCACGCAGAGGTCTGGCCGTGCGAGGACGGGGAGGAGACGGCCGTCCACACGCCCAGGAGCGAGGCCTCGGCTCTCGGACGTCCGGTCTCCAGAACTGAGACCGTAGTCTCTGCTGAGCCGCGGCCCACGGCACAGCCTGGGCCTCCTGGAGCTGCCTGCCGCCCGACAAGCCGTGGACGCGCGTGGGGAAGGGCCTGGAGGCGCCTTGGACACGGGCGTGTGGCCCACCAGCGCCGTCCCTGCCGCCCTCCGTCCCTGCCGCAGCCCCTCGGCCCTTCTCAGCTGCAGTGCAAACCCCAGGGCCCCCCCACCTGGACCCGTGCCCACGCTCGGGCCCAGATGAGTTGGGGGCTCCAGGCTGGCGAGACAGCCGACCGCCGCCTCCCCCTGCACCGCGCTGGTTTCGCTCGGGGAGCGCTCGGCTCCTAATTGCTGTAATGGGGCTCGGGGAGGCAATCAGCCTCCGCTAAGAAGGTGTGAGCCGGAGGTCCGCGGGGCCGCACCGCCTGCCGCCTGCCGCCTGCCTGCCAGACGGGGTCGGGCTGCCGGCAGACTGGGCTCGGGCCCTCCAGCCCTACCCGGGGCGAGGGGCCCGGTTCACTCACTCATTCATTCACTCACTCACTCACTCATTCATTCACTCGTTCACTCACTCATTCACTCACTCGTTCATTCACTCATTCACTCACTCATTCACTCACTCGTTCATTCACTCGTTCACTCACTCACTCACTCGTTCACTCATTCACTCATTCACTCACTCATTCATTCACTTGTTTACTCACTCGTTCACTCACTCATTCATTCACTTGTTTACTCACTCGTTCACTCACTCATTCATTCACTTGTTTACTCACTCGTTCACTCACTCATTCATTCACTTGTTTACTCACTCGTTCACTCACTCATTCATTCACTTGTTTACTCACTCGTTCACTTAACTCACTCATCCATTCATTCATTCATTCATTCACTCACTCATCCATTTATTCATTCACTCAGTCACTCATCTATTCATTCATTCACTCAGTCACTCACTCATCCATTCATTCATTCACTCACTCACCCATTCATTCACTCAGTCACTCATCCATTCATTCATTCATTCATTCACTCACTCACTCACTCACTCACTCATCCTTCACTCACTCAGGCAGCCAGTTGGCCGACATGGCTGTGAGCCCTGCACAGTGCAGAGAACTCTGCATATATTGACTCAATCTTTCTGACAGTCCTGGGGGTTGTTACCCCATTTTACAGGTGACAGTATCAGGCCACAGGAAGGGTATGTCACTGTCTCATTGTCCCAGCTCGCCCAGCAGGTGGGAGCTGCTCTCAGACCCAGGAACCTGGCTGGCTCCAGAGCCGGTGCTGCAGCCGCTCAGCCACGGGGCCTCAAACGAGGGAACAGGCCACGGAGGGCTGGCCTGCGGCCTGTGCCTGCTGGGGTGGAGCTCGGGGAGGGCTGGCCTGCAGCCTGCGGCCCACTCGGATGGAGCCCAGGGAGGCTTTGCTCAGAGGAGCCGTGCTCGGACGTGGTGGCCCGCTCCCCCTTCCAGCCACTGCCCACCTGCCTGGCACTCTCACCTGAGCCCAGGAACAGCCGTGTCCTCGGGGGCCGGAGGAGGACGCTGCAAGCAGAGGCCTGGTGTTGAGCACAGCTGGTCTCTGCCGGTCGGAGCTCAGGCTGTGCCGCACCCGCCCCGGGAGCTCAGAGACACCCCGTCCCGTCCCCGCCTTCCCACACACAGCACGAGTGACAGCTTCTGCGCTGGCTCACAGTGCGTGACAGTCCTGCACGCGGCCACGGGGACCCACCTCTGAGGCACCTCTGTACCTGGGCCAGGGGAGCGGGACTCCACCCAGAGCTCTGTGCGCCTCTGTGCGCGGGCCCTGCTGGGCGCTGCCCCAACCATGCAGCCACCTGCAGGAGGTCCCCTAACCCCAAGGGTGAGGCACAGGGGGGGTGGGGGTCACAGGTGGGCCACGCAGCTCAGGAGCAGCAAGTGCGGAGCCCCCAGCCCCCCCACAAGCC
>NW_006288252.1:999993-1001485 GCF_000327345.1 Myotis davidii
GAGGTGCCCCCGGGAGGGGCAGCTTCCTGCCTGGCCAGGCCTGCCCGGGCCCCTCTGGGCTGACCTCCCTCCTGTGGGGATGGGCTGCCGCTCCTCGCGCCTCCGCAAGTTCCATTCGGGTTTCCTGACTCTGCTTCCCTGGCTGGGGCGTTAGTGTCCCCCTGTCCCAAAGGGGGGCCTTGAAACTCCATCAGCCCTCACCCACCTGCTCCTGCACCTGCCTCCCCCACCAGACACCTGGCAGCTTCGTCCTCTGGGGGTCCCCGGGTTCAGGATGGTGCGCCCTGGGCCTGAAGGACCCAGGAAGCAAATGACAGCGGGAGGGAGGGGGGCACACCGAGGGGTCCGGGTCCCAGGGCGACTGCCTTCTGGGCGCTCACCGCTGGCAGGTAGGAGGCAGCAGAGAGCTGACGGCTGTGTGCCTCTCTTGTGGGTGGAAGTGTGTCCCCCAAAAAGATGTGCTGTCCCCACCCCAGCCCGAGAATGAGGCCTGGGCTGTTCACGTTGTATAAAGTGGGCAGGGTCACTTCTCTGTGGCACGCGTGACTGAGCACCCGCGGCGCCCTCCCCCGATCTGGGCACGGTACTCAGCAGTAAGCAAAACAAGTAAAACCGCTGCTCCTTTGCCCACTGGGGGAGGCAGACACAGCAGAAGAATCGGTGACACAAATGTGGCTGATGCCGGTGACCGCCGTGAAGGTGGCAGGGAGGAGAGAGAGACATCAGTGATGAGAGAATCCCTGAGCGGCTGCCTCCCGCACGCCCCCCACTGGGATCCCGCCCGAAACCCCGGGCTGTGCCCTGGCCAGGAATGGAACCCTGACCTCCTGGTTCATGAGGCAGACACAGCAGAAGAATCGGTGACACAAATGTGGCTGATGCCGGTGACCGCCGTGAAGGTGGCAGGGAGGAGAGAGAGACATCAGTGATGAGAGAATCCCTGAGCGGCTGCCTCCCGCACGCCCCCCACTGGGATCCCGCCCGAAACCCCGGGCTGTGCCCTGGCCAGGAATGGAACCCTGACCTCCTGGTTCATAGGTCCGCCCTCACCCACTGAGGTCGCTGGCCGGGACGGGTCACAGTTTCGATGGTCGAGCTAACGCGGCCCCATCCCCTCAGCAGGCGCGGTGATCCCTGAGCAGTGGGCCCAATGGCGAGCAGGGAGGGGATGGATCCGACTGCTACACGTGCTAAATCACTGTAATGACGTGTGAACGTTTAATTAGATCGCCACCGAGGGCCTCCCATGGCACGCCCGGCCCGCGAACCTGACCTTCAGAGCGAAACCAGGCACCGGAAACGGGACCGGCCGCACCTGCGGGCCACTTCCTGGGCATCCGGTCTCGGTCATGGGGGGAGCGGATGTGAAACCGCCCTCACCCACTGAGGTCGCTGGCCGGGACGGGTCACAGTTTCGATGGTCGAGCTAACGCGGCCCCATCCCCTCAGCAGGCGCGGTGATCCCTGAGCAGTGGGCCCAATGGCGAGCAGG
>NW_006288252.1:1001543-1002230 GCF_000327345.1 Myotis davidii
AGCAAGGGTTATATCTGTGACCACAAACAACATCAAATACTTTTCTTATGTAACATAGAAAGTTACTCCTTAGTGACCATTTCAACCTCACATCTTCAGAAACATTGTCTTTGAAAACAAAATATAATGAGTTTATTTTCTAACTAATTGTTTTAAGCCTGTATATCAATTTGGGGAGAATTGACATCTTTACTGTGTTGAATCTTCCAGTGTGTGAACATAGTATTTCTCTTCATTTACTTAGATATTCTTTGATTTCATCACCATTTTGTAGTTTTTAGCATACAATTTCTATATGGGTTTTGTTAGATTTACACCTAAGTATTTCTTTTTTGAACAATTAAATAGTATTGTATTTTAACTTTAGTGTCTACATGTTTATTGCTAGTACAGATTCTTCATGACTTACAGTGGGATTATGTCCCCAAGAAAACCATCATAAATTGAAAATGTCCTAATGCACTTAATACATCGAACCTACTGAACATCATAGCTTAGCCCAGCTGGTTTCTATTGAATCGAAGAGCCGCAGGCCTGGGAGGAAGTGGGCGGCTGGGCACGTCTGTGAGGCGCACACACACCTTCAGGGCCGCGGGGAACCAGGCAGGGCTACCCTGTGCCTCCCGGAGCCGGAGCGGCCGGCCCAGCGCGGATGGAGCGGCCAGGGGGGCGGCCATGGGAAGGGAG
>NW_006288252.1:1002851-1003394 GCF_000327345.1 Myotis davidii
GCGTCTGTCCCACACCATCTCCCTCACCCGCGGGAGCGGGGGCAGCGGGGTGGGCCCTGGGCCTCTGAAGCACAGACAGGGACAGACAGGCGTGGGCACCAGATGGCACTGAGTCTAACAGGAGGCCCGTGCTGGAAGGACGTGGGGTGATGGGGCTCCCGGATGGTGGGGATGTGGGGTGGTGGGGAGTCCCGGATGGTGGGGATGTGGAGTGGTGGGGAGTCCCGGATGGTGGGGACGTGGGGCGTGGGGCGGTGGGGACTCCAGACGTGCTGTGGGGAGAAGCGCCCTTTCAAAATAACCCAACGCTGTCTCCCAGCCCCGACAGTCCGCGACTCAGCAGCTCGGGCCCTTCTACAGCCCAGAGAGCCGCCCATGGGGAGGCGCACAGAGCGGCCCACGGTGGCCCCACTCACAACGGAGCCAGACCAAACAGCCCTCCACGGGGACCCACGAAGGAGCACCCCTCCATGAGATGCCAGCGACTGCGCGGCCGGGGTTTCAGAGCAGAGAGAGTCCACAGAAACCGCCTGGAATCGAACA
>NW_006288252.1:1003832-1007972 GCF_000327345.1 Myotis davidii
AGCTCCGTCGCCCAGGGTCCTGGGTGCACCGGGCCGCACTGGGGTCCCCCCGTGGCCGCCCCTGGACTTGCTCGCCGCCGGTGGGAGAGGCCAAGGTCACGGACATCGCACAGGGACGTGGCCGGGCGCCCGTCCTGCAACATGGAGAAAGCGGCTAAGGGGCGGCCACGGCTTCACTCCAGACCAGGGTGGGAGCCTTTTCCTGCCCAGCGCCCATGGGCACCGATGGCGTCACTCCCGGCCATACACAGTAGTCCCTTAAACCGTGGGTCAGACACGAATCACCTCACCCCGAATGCCGCGCGGGCCCAGACCACATGGTTTCAGGGCAGCGTCCCCCACCCCGGCCTGGACAGGGAGCTCGGGGGCTGCTCTTCACGGGTATAAGCTGAGGGTTAGGGTCCTCGCAGATGGCGGGGAGACGCCCGCATTGGCCGCGGTGCTGGCGCCGGCCAGGGTGGCTAGTGGGTTCGGTGTCATCCCGTGCACCAGCCAGCAGCTCCGTTCCTAGTCGGGGCACCTGCCCAGGCTGGGGGCTCGATCCCCAGTAGGGGGCGTGCAGGAGGCAGCCTCTGGGTGTTTCTTTCTCATCAATGTTTCTCTCCCCCTCTCCCCCTTCCTCTCTCGAATCAGTGAAAGCATCGCCTCCATGAGGAACAAAAAGGAAAGAATAAAAGGTGATGCTGGCATCTTAGAGCCGGCCCAGTGTCCCCCAGGGGAGCCTGCCGGGCGGTGGGCATGGTGACAGCTCGGGGGAGCAGCCCCCCAAGAGCCGGCCTAGCCCTGCAGCCTCCGGGCTGTCCCAGGCTCACACATCACGGGGCAAGTTGGGGTCTGGGCAGGCTGGGGCGAGGCCCCTCTGGCACAGGACAGAGGCACTGGGTAGAAGGTTCCAGATGCTCAGGCGGACTCCCTGTGCGGGAAGCAGGCGCTCAGAGGGTAGAAGGAGGCAGTGTGGCTGCAGCGCGTGGCTGAGGAGGGGGCGTGAGAGCGGGGCCAGCGCCCAGGCTGACCCCAGAGGGCTGAGCGTGGGGTGACTCAGAGAGGGCGGGGGCTGGGAGCCCCACGGGGGCCACCCTGCGGCTCTCCCCGCTGGGATTCCGGGACATTGGGCAGGAAGCCGAGGAGCCCAGCATTCAGCTGAGGGCATTTCAGCAAACTTGTTGCTGGCGGCGGGGCCCCGGGGGCCTGTGACACTCAGAGAGGAAGCGGGGAACCCGGGGAGCTATTGAACACACTGAGCACTTTGGAGAGGTGGCCTCCCCGGGAGACGCGGCCCCGCCCCACGCGCGCCTCCCCTGGTCCGCAGCTGGGCCAGGAATTAGCGGCACTTTAGCGAGGCCGCGGAGATAATGCCTCTCGGAGAGGATCGATCCGCCGCACACGCTCGCGTTTCAAACCCAAGGCCAAGCTGGGGCTGCTGGGGCCGCTTGGACTCGCCTCGGTGCCTCGGACTTCAGATAAGGTGGCCCCAACGCCGCGGTGCCCGGCAGCCGTCCCCCAGCTCAGGGGAACCCAGGGAGGGGCGGTGTCTCCTGCCCAGAGCCACCCCACCTGGGACCATCCAGCCTCCTTAGAAATGTCCCCCTGTCGTGGCTGGGTTCTGCCTTCCTGCCTCCACCATCACCGTCACCCCAGAGCTGCCGGGGTCCCCCTGGTGGCCCTGCTCCCTTCCCCCGGAGGCCCCCACACCCTCCCCCTTCCTGGGGCCATGGGCCCCGGCAGGTGCTTCCCGGGGACCTGGGGAAAGGCCGGAAGCTTTCTTGGTCGTCAAGACTGTGGCTGCTGCTCGCAACTGATGGGCAGAGGCCAGGGATGCTCCCTGACATCCCTGGGGGGGGACCCCCAGTGAAGGGGAACCTGGCCCTGAACGTCCGGGTGCGGAGGAGGAGGAGGAGGAGGAGGAGGGAACCGGGTAGGCGGCTGGGTGTGCGCGCCCCTCCGCCTGCGGGAGCACCTGGGTCAGTGCTCGCCTGCAGTGAGGCCCGGTGGCCAGGGGACTCCAGGAGGTGGACACAGCTCCACACGGTGTGTCCCACTCCCCTCCCGCGGTGTCCAGGGCACCTACTGAGGGAGTTGGCCGTGCCCAGGGACTGGCGTGTTCTGCCCCAGGTAGACCATGTGCGCTGTGCGTCCCCAGGATCGGGGAGTGACTGGCCCAGCGTGACAGTGAAGAGCCAGCGGCTGACGGCGTCTGTGTGTCCCACACTGACTCAGAGCTTCACTCGCGTGGGGATCTCACTCCACCCACGACCGCTGGGTCACCTCCTGCCAGTGGGGTCTGCCAGTGGGGGAGGGGAAGCGACTCCCCCAGGTGGCACAGTGGACAAGGCAGGCCAGGCCTTCCTGTCCCCACAGCCGCTCTCGGTCCCATGCGACACATGTCTTGGCCCAGCAGTGACAGACCGATGGGCCTTCGGGGCTGGCTGTGCTGTCACCAGGCCCGAGTGACAGGCGTTGCACAAAAGTGCTCTTGCCGCACAGGGAGGCATGTCTTGAGCAAGCGAGCGTCCCCAAGCGTGGCGGCTCCCGCCGTTTGCCAAAGTGGTCATTAGGAGCGGCGGGCGCAGTGGGCACTGCCGGAGCGGGACCTCCCTGGGGGCGGGGGTTGGGGGGAGGGAGGAGGTGCGCTTCCGGAGACAGGACCTGCCCCTTGTGCAGCCCCAGCTGGTCCTGGGAGACGGCACTGATGAAAGAGCAGATAGAGCTGCTGTGCCGGCCAGGTGGGGACAGTGCTGGCATCCACAGCATCCACTCCTTTATATAGATAGATAGATAGATAGATAGATAGATAGATAGATAGATATAGATATAGATATAGATATAGATAAATATACTTTTACTGCCCTCAGAGAGGGAGAGGAGAGAGAGATAGGAACATCCATGATGAGAGAGAATCATTGATCAGCTGCCTCCTGCACGCCCCACACTGGGGCTCGAGCCGGAAACCTGGGCCTGTGCCCTGACCGGGAATTGAACCCTGACCTCCAGGTTCATAGGTCGCTGCTCGACCACTGAGCCACGTCGGCTGGGCCATATCTTGGCAGCCATGCAGGGTGGGCCTTCCTCTGGCATCTCATTCATTCAGTCATTCATTCAGCACCAGCATGTGCAGGTGCTGGGATGACGCAGCGTGGGGCTCCCCGTCCAGAGGAGAGAGGGGAAGTGACGGGCCCATCGTGGCTCAGCGGGGGAGGGAGCCTGGCCCCAGAGGCCAGGGGCCGGCAGGCAGCGTGGGATCTGCAGCCGCCCGCTGGCTCCAGGCCACTCCGGCCACATCTGTGCTCTTCTTGCTGCGGCTGCCCCGTCTGTCCCAGCCGCTGGTCCCGACGCCGAGGCCTGCCCAGGCACCTCCGGGCCACCTTCTCTGCACCTCAGCTCCCGCTGGAGAGCCGGTTTCCACGCCTTTCCGGCGCCTGTTGTCCTGGCCAAGGCCAAGGGTGTTGACCAGTGACCCCTGACCCTTCTGCTCCGGCCTGGCTCTCAGACTCGCCTGCACCCTAACAGCCCCCCTAATTCACACTCACAAGTCTGTCTGGGTGGTTTGTCTGTCTTCACTGAGCTGGCTGGGAACCCCGACTTCCTTCCACCCTCACTCTGGGTAAAGGGAGGCCATGTGGCAATGGGGAAACCGAGGCTGGGGAGGATCAGCAGGGGCCTGGGGCTGAAAGGAGGAGGCGGAGCTGGGTGAGGAGCTGGGGGGTGGGGACGACCCTGGTGGGCTAAGACTTTATATAAGATTCCGAGGTCCCTGAGGTCCAGACCTCTCTATTCTGTGAGGTTCTTGTCTTTGTATCTATTATTCTAAATTGCTACATAGTCAAGTTTCTGTATCCGATAGCCCAGGCCACTGTGCACCATCTCCGAGGCTGTCTCCCTTCCCCCTCCCTCCCTTCCCCCTCCCTGCCTTCCCCCTCCCTCCCGGCCACCAGGCCCCTGGGCCCTGGCTCAGCCGCTGGAGTGGGCGACAGCCGATTAATTGCCCATAAAGCACTTAGACCCTCTCAGGCGACAAGAGTCGTGTCGCTGCAACATTATTTCATTACCGTCCCTCGGAGACGGAGCCATCAGCGTCAGCGGGTCTAAAACCGGGATGGGAGCCAGCGCCGAGGCCCTGGGGACCTGGGCAAGCCACTTAAC
>NW_006288252.1:1008170-1012334 GCF_000327345.1 Myotis davidii
CCGAGTAATCAAGACCTGTTACCACCACCAAGTCCGAGGCCGGACTGGGGCCTGGGGGTGGACTCCGGGCCGCCAGCAGTGTCCGCAGCCTCTACACCTCCCCACCTCCCCGCCTCCCTCCTCCCCTTCTCCTCAGGGAAGAGAGCACTTTAGGGCCATTTTCCAGGCGTGGCCCCTGGAGGCGCCCCAGAGTGGTGGCTCTCCTGCCTTCTTGGGGGAGTCCCACCACCTCCCCACCCCGACTCCTGCAGGGGCTCCAAAAGCCCTCCCGCCCCTTGGGGTGCAGAGGAGGTGCGGGAGGCCTCCACTAGCCATGGCCACTCAGCAGAGGCCATGGCCACATGGAGGGGGACCCCCGCCTGCACAGGTGACCACCTCCACGGCCAGGCCCCAGCTGGACCCAGGGGCAGCCCCAGCCCCGTGGCCACCGCCCCTGAGGGCAAAGCTTGTAACCAACCGTGCCAGGGCAGACCCAGCAGCCCCATCCTGGGTCCCTGCCCCCTCGGCAGGCCAGCCCTAGCCCCCAGCACGGGGCCTGGCACGGTGCAAGGGTCTCCTGCTGATGCCGGCGGTGGGCAGTGAGCATGGGCGGTCGGTGGGACTCAGGAGTCCTGCCTCCCTCCCTCCACTGTGGTCGTCCCGCCTCCCTGACCGGGAACCTGGTGATGAGCGAGCCAGGCGTCAGGGCCGTGACTTCCCCACCTGTGAGCTGATGTGGGGGGGCCCGGCCGCCTCCTCCTTCCTGGGAGGCTGGGAGTCGGCAGCCCCTGAAGGCCCCCCAAGGCCTCACCAAGGGTGACGGAAATCCTATAATTGCCCCCATTAAGCCCCTCCCCCAGCTGCAGCCCAGGCGGAGGTCAATACAAGTCATTTGCTAAATGTGATCAGAAAGTGGACAGGTCAGGTTACCAGGCTTCGGACCAGGAGCCGCGGGTGGCAGGCTGTGACCGCTCCCTCTGCCCCGGGGCGTGGTGGAGGCATGAGCCCCAGAGGTGCCTCTGAGACAGAGGAGGTGCGGGGCAGAGGGCAGTGCCTGGGGAGCAGAGAGGGGAGCTGGGGTGCAGGGGGGCAGGAGGCGGCCCTCATCACCTGCTCAGTGTTTGTGGGTCCAGCAAAGAGGAGGCAATTCGGGGGAACAGCGGCTGCAGTGGGCGGTACAGCGGGCGGAGGCAGCCCCAGGGGCCCCGGGCTCCCCTGAGCCTCGGTCCGGCCCCCATCAGAGGCAGGCTATCCCAGTCCCTGGCGGTTTCCTCCTCTGTCAGACGCCAGCAGGAGCTGTGAGGAGAGAGAGGGCCCTGGGCTCCACGCCTGGCACAGCTCCCCAATGGGCAGAGTTAGGTCACTGCCGTGGGGCCCACAGTCAGGTCATGATGAAAATCAGGGGGTGCAGGTGGGGGTTCAGGATCTGAAAGGGGAGCCCTCCTCATAGACACAGGGTACAGAGCCCCTGAGGGAGCAGGGCAGGGGAGACAGGCCCTACTGCGCGCGGCCCTCTGTCCGCCCTACTGTGCGCAGCCCTCCTCCTGTCTCTGCTGTCTTCCAGGTGCGCGTCCTTCTCCAGGTTACAGACAGCTCATCCCAACTCGAGGGAAGAAGAGGGTGTTCCCCCCAGGGCTGCTCTGAACTGGCGGGGGAGGGCCTTGGACCACCAGCTCCGTCCTGAGCCTGCCGGGCCCTGGGGGACCACCACTGACCTCACCCAACTCTGCCCATCGGGAGCTGTGCCAGGCATGGAGCCCAGGGCCCTCTCTCTCCTCACAGCTCCTGCTGGCGTCTGACAGAGGAGGAAACCGCCAGGGACTGGGATAGCCTGCCTCTGATGGGGGCCGGACCGAGGCTCAGGGGAGCCCGGGGCCCCTGGGGCTGCCTCCGCCCGCTGCACCGCCCACTGCAGGCGCCATCCTCCATAATCACCTCCTCTTTGCTGGACCCACAAACACTGAGCAGGTGATGAGGGCCGCCTCCTGCCCCCCTGCACCCCAGCTCCCCTCTCTGCTCCCCAGGCACTGCCCTCTGCCCCGCACCCCCTCTGTCTCAGAGCCACCCCGCAGGCTTCTGCCCCACCACCCCAGGGTCCCCCGAATCGGGTGGTGCAGGTGACGCAAGCTTGCCACTCCACGCAGACCTTCTTTCCTTAGTGTTTGAGGCACCCGTGGTTTGTTGCTCATTGTGATAACGGGGTGTGCAGACGGGCACTGAGCTCCATGCACCCCCGGGTCCTGCCTGCACCCCCTGGCCCAGCGGCTGGCCTCCCACACTGTGGGCCACAGCCACTAGTAGCCTGGACCTTCTGCACAAATGGACCAGCGTGTCTGGGCTGAGGAGGAGGGAGCAGCACCTGAGTTCATGTTGGGCTGACTTACATCAGAGCCGGGGGGCCTCTGTGCACCCCACCCCACCCATACCCAGGAATCCCAGGCCCGGGGCCCAGCCACTCGGCACTGCTGGCCCCACCTGGCACCTTCACCCTCTGCTCTGGCCCATTAAATGGAGCCCCTGTGCCTCCTCCCCGAGGGGGACGGGGACAGGGACTGCATCGCAGGATGGCTGGGCCGCAGGGTACATGCTGCTGAGCTCTGGGACCCTCAGCACTGGGATCCCAGCCAGCAGCGCAGGGTCGGGAATGGCAGCAGATTCTGTGACAAACGAAGTCGGAGGGCGGGATTTGACAAAAGTAAAAAGTAATCCTTTCCTCACATGTGCATTTTCGCCCCCCCCCCCCAACCAGCCCTTCCCTGTAATGTTTTGGGGTTTTATTGTGAAACTAGAGGCCCGGTGCATGAATTTGTGCACCAGTGGGGCCCCGTGGCCTGGCCTGCGGGATCTGGCCGAAACCGGCTCTCTGACATCCCCTAAGGGATCCTGGATTGCGAGAGTGCACAGGCCAGGCTGAGGGACCCCACCAGTGTGCAGTCTGGGGTGGGACCGCGGGAGGCTGGCCAGCCAGGGAGGGATGGTTGGAGGGCTCCAGGGTGTGTCCAGCCCATCTCACTCAGTCCCGATCGGCCAGACCCCAGCAGCAAGCTAACCTATCGGTCAACTGTCTGCCCGCTGGTGGTCAGTGCACATCATAGTGAGCGGTTGAGCGGCCTTAGCATATCATTAGCATATTACACTTTGATTGGTTGAATGGCCAACCAGTCAACTGGACACTTAGCATATTAGGCTTTTATTATATAGGATGGACAGCCCACACTCAGCAGGCAGCAAGCACGGACTCACAGGCCGATACAGGGACCCGCCCTGCCCCGTCAGCCCTGGCCTCCAGCGCATGGCGACCTGGGCTCCGTCCCACCCGGCTCACCCGGCTCGAGGCTCAGAGACCTGCATGTCCCTGTTGGCAGGAGGAGGAGGCAGGGCCCGGCCTCAGGCCTCAGGCCTCGGCTGCGTGTGGCATCCACGTGCGAGGTTCTGATGAGTCTGCTTGTCTCCCTGCTGCCCTTTCCTAGTGTCCTTTGTTCCCGTGTTTACGGCACAGGCGTGCAGGTGACACTGCCAGGGCGTCCCGGGCACTCTCCACCCTGTGGGTTTGAGAGAAAGGACCTGGGACCAGGCAGGTGGCGCCCAGAGGCGGCGGGAGGAGGTGAGGACCCCCAGCCGGCTCCAACCCAGAGGCCGTGCTGGGGCGGGACGCGGGCGCACAGGGCGCCGTGAACGGGAGCTCCAGCTCCACACCCGGAGGGTGACCGCAGACACCTCCGCCTCCTGAACCCATCCTCGGCCGAGGACTAGCAGTCGGCTGCCCACGCGGGAAGGGGGTCCAGCTGGACCGGCAGTCACCCCACACCTGCTCTGAGCTCACCCTCCTGGCCACAGTGACAGGGCTCTCTCTGATCCCTGGAGTGGCCATTGCCTGCAGGGCACGGTGTGCACCCTCCCGGACCTCTTCCCGCCCGGGGACGGCATGGGCTGGGGCCGGGCAGCAGCTGGCCGGGCCCCGACACCCGGCGAACAGCTGGGCAGCTCCTGCGGCAGCTGGACACGCCTCCTGGCGGGTCGGGGACAATAATTAAGAGTCAGGTTTCATCGCAAAGCTTCACTGCCGGGAGGGGTTGTAAATCAATAGACAACGTTTTTATCGCAGAATGGGAATTAATTATTCAGTGTCGGACATGCTCGCGCTCACTTCGCTGCGAGGGCCTGCTGGACTCGGGCTGGACCCGG
>NW_006288252.1:1013581-1014754 GCF_000327345.1 Myotis davidii
GCCCTCCCTCCGCAGGAGAAGGGGGCGCCCCTCGGTGTCGCCGATGCCATCAGATATTCATATTTCCAACACTGATATTTACAAACCTCCCCCGAGGCCGCGCTGATGGAATATCGGTGATCACGCTCAACTAAAAAGAGTCTATTGATCTGGGGAAAACAGAGGTCACTTTTAAAAAACCCCAAACCTATAAAACACTGGAATCCATAAGCCCGGGTCCCGCTGCAGTGACACCGGCGGCCGCGGTCTCGGCGGCTGGTCAATACGGCTCCAACCCAGCCTCTGGGCCCTCAGGCTGCCCCCCTGCCCCTCACTCCCACTCTCCCTCCCCAGCTCTTCCTCGCCTTCCCCGTCATCCCCAGCCATCCCGGGGCCCGCACGGCCTGGGCCTCATGGAGCCGCTACCCTGGCCTCTATGCTGTGGTGGGGCCAGCAGCCAGCACAGCTGAGTGGAGGACCGGTGTGTCCCATGGTGTGTCCACGTGCAGGGTGGCACAGTGGGCAGGCACTAGGGCATAGTGAGAGGTGGGAGGTGAGAGGTGGGAGGCGAGAGGTGGGAGGCGAGAGGTGTGCAGACAAGGGCAGGAGGTGTGGCCATGAGGTCAGCAGGGGTCACTGCAGAGCCGCACCCAGTCAGTGCCAGCAGACAGTGGACTAGCTGAAGGCAGGAGGGGGTGAGGTCCCCTGACCTTCGGGAAGGTCACTCTGGCTGCGGGAGGGGCAGGTGGAGGTGGGAGGGACTTGAATGACAATGGATTAAATGAGAAAGTGTTAGTGGCCAAAAAGCTCAAGGCCAGAATCCTGGGTGAGGAATTATTGGGGAAGGGGCAGCATTTGAATAAGGTATTCTGACCTTATCCACTTCTTCTTTATCCAGTTGACAGACTGATGTCTAATTCACTTTAGGACTTGCAGTTTCTTCATCCATCCTTGTGTTTGGAGTCTTATTCCTTATATCCACTAGTCTACAATATCTTCTTAGTAAGTTTGGCTATCTTGAGGCACCCCAGGGCCCTGCGGGGTGCACAGGCCCGGGGAGAGGGCTCCAGTCCATGCCTCCTGCTGCGCCCGGCCGTGCGAGGAGAGCCTGGCAGCGAGTTTCCCGTCGTTGGTGCGAGTCCTGTCCCCGCGGCTGGACGCACTGAGCCTGTTTCCTCCTCTTCAAAATGGGGT
>NW_006288252.1:1015601-1015846 GCF_000327345.1 Myotis davidii
CCACCGCCCCCCCCCAGCCCCTGCAAAAGCCCACGTGGGAATTTCCAGAGTCGGGGCCACGTTTGCTCTCTCCCCAAGAGGCGCTGAGTCTGAGCCTGTGTCTTCGTCCCGCTGCTCCCGTTTCTGCCCCCGCTCCTGTCACCATCATAACTGCAGGGCAGGGCGGGGAGAGCTGGCCGGTGCTCGCCCCCGGGGTGTGGGTGTGGGTCCCAGGCACGGCTCCCTCAAGGTCAGGCACTGCCGCC
>NW_006288252.1:1015978-1016414 GCF_000327345.1 Myotis davidii
CTGCGTCCATTAGTCTCACGTTGCCAGCTGACCGGCTCGGCTATCGATCCCGTGGAAGGCCGCTCGGGGACCCTGTGCCCGGCGAGGTCAGAGGGGGACACGGGACAGCTCTGCCGGCCTGAGGCAGAGGCCGCCCTCCCGCGGTCTGGAGGGGAGCACCTTTTCCCCTGGGAGCGCCAAGTGGCTCTGGCCCCCTGACACTCCCGTCCCACCCGAGGCACTTGGTCCTTGGCCACCGGCACCTGCTGGCAGCGGGACCTGAGGTCTCCCGCCGAGGCCCAGCTGCGAGTTGAACGTTCTATTGCTGAGAGAGGATGAGGCTGCGGACAGAGTGGCTGCCGTGTGTGTTGCCAAGAGTCTAGCACAGACCCAGACGGGCCCAGCTCATGCTTCTGCACCAGGTGCTGCCCAGGTGTGCAGAGCGCCCGCTGGGGCT
>NW_006288252.1:1017216-1018158 GCF_000327345.1 Myotis davidii
GCCTGTGTGGCCCGTGTGCGCAGGGGCGGCCCCTCAGGGCTGTACAAAGCCCTCGGCCGCACTGAGGAGGGGGGTTGAGAAATGAGCTGATGGAAGCACCACACATGGGTGTCACTGATGTCACTGACTGTGCACGTAACGTGGTTAAAAAGGCAAGTCTTATGTTATATGTATTTAACCACACACAGACACACACGCACACACAGAGACACACACACGTACAGCGGGGCAGGCACAGGAGGAGCCCAGCTGCCCCCCTGCTCCCTGGCCCACACCTCACGCCTGAGCCCCAGCACCCCCTGGAGCACAGAGCAGGACACATACAAGGGATCTCCCATTAGATTACCAAATGATTTCTCAACAGAAACACATCAGGCCAGAAAAGAATGGATGGAAATTTACAAAGTGATGCAAAGCAAAGGACTGAATCCAAGAATACTCTATCCAGCAAGGCTATCATTCAAACTTGAAGGGGAAATAAGAAGCTTCACAGACCAAAAAAAAGGCTAAGGGAGTTTATCACCGCCAAGCCAGCAATGCAAGGAATGCTAAAGAGTCTGGTATAAAAAGAAGAAATAAAAAGCTCAAAAAGAAAACAGCCACACAAAAAAAGAAATGGCTACAAACAAGTACCTTTCAATAATAACTTTAAACGTAAACGGACTAAATGCTCCAACCAAAAGACATCAAGTGGCTGAATGGATAAAAAAACATGACCCATACATCTGCTGTCTACAAGAAACCCACCTCATTAGAAGGGACTCACACAGACTGAAAGTGCGGCTGGGGGCCCAGGCCCTGCAGCATCAGCCAGAGACCCACGCCCTGCAGTCAGGCTGCGGCTCAGACCCCTGCAGCCCGTGTTCAGCCTGGGGACCCGCAGCCCCACACAGGGCTGGAGACGCCCGGCCTGGCCTGGTCCGCCCACGTGGGGCCTCGTTG
>NW_006288252.1:1018411-1018832 GCF_000327345.1 Myotis davidii
CTTAAATTTTTTATAAAATTTATATTACTGAAGCCATTGGGATCTGAAGGTTATTGTTGTTGTTGTTGTTGTTGTGTGTGTGTGTGTGTGTGTGTGTGTCTGCAGGGCAGGGGAAGGTTTTAAATTTTAAATTCAATTTAGTTAAAGCACCTGAGGTCGCAGGGGACAGCTTTGGCCACTGCGGTCGGCGGTCGGCTCCTCAGCACCCCGACTCCGCCGGTTACCCCCTCCCTGCTCCGAGCACAGCAGGTAGGGTCTCCCTCCCACAGGCAGCCTGGCAGCTGAGAGCCCCTCGCCCGGGGCACCGACATTTGTCACCGACAGATCCACACGTCACCCGGTCCTGGCCCGTTTCCCGCTGCAGGAGGAGGAGGCACAGTCGCTGGCGCTGTAACAGGGGCTGCCCACCCGGCGGGGCAGG
>NW_006288252.1:1018987-1020654 GCF_000327345.1 Myotis davidii
GCGCCCTGAGGTGGGCCGCAGGACATGGGACAGCTCCAGGGGCCAGCACTTGAGCTTCAGGGCCCAGCCTGGTGGGACCGGGGCCACAGCGAGGGGGAAAGGTTTGCCCCGAGACACCGGGCAGGTGACACAATTCTTACCGTTTTGCCATATTTTCAGAATTCCTAAAATTCCTGAGCTTTGCATGGGGGCCCTTTGTGGGAGGACCCGCTTCCCAGTCCATCGGAATCACTAACTGTGCATACACGCACGCATGCACGCACACGCGTGCACACGCACACACGCACGCTAATGAGTCCCTCGCTCTGTTCTCACAGGCGCCTGCTCCCCGCACGGCGGGCCTTTGCTCACAATGCCCTCCCTCTCCTCTTCCCGCCAATCCCTGTCCTTTCACAAAACCCAGCCTGGTGACCGGCACCTTCCGGACAGTTTCCTCCCCTCCCCTAGCTGGGCTGGGCCTCCTGGGTGCCCACCGCCCGGCTCCCATCTGCATCGCCACTGTGTGGCCCCCACCCAGCCCCCCGGGACACTGGGCTGCCTTGAAGGCCAGACCACGTCTCCTGCCCCCCACCCACGTCCTGGTGCCTGAGGCCTCGTGGGTGCTCCGTGAACACTAACTGAGGCCAATGTGTCCGTTTCCTGCCAATAAAACAATGCCGACCAGGCCCTGTGCCGGCCCCGCTGGCTCACTTTCCCAGTCCACGGCCTGTCTCTGGGACAGTTGGCAGAAAAGGGGTTTTGAAGTCTGTCTCCCCCACCCCCAGGAACCCCAAACTCACCCCCCAGACCCCAGACGGAAGGAGAGCCCCTCCCCAGGGACGCTGCAGCCGCATCCCGTCTGCAGATGCCCTGACGAGAGCGTCCTGGGTGTGAACTCCCGCCATCAGCAGGGCCGCGCCGGCCTCCATTATCGCCAGATGAGTGAGTCCGTTTAGAGAAGTCGCCCGGGCGCTGCCCAGACAATGGCTCCTGTCGGAAGCTGTAGCGAAGCTGTGGGCGATGCGGCGGGAGGCCTGGGCCGGCCTCACAGTTTGCCAGCTCAGGCAGAAGGCAGAGTGCAGCGCGGACCACAGGGCCGCTGGAATCCATGCCTTCTGACCCCAAATGGAGAGATAAGCCCAGGGCGTGTTGGCACTTGAGCTTGGAGATGCCAGAATGGCTTTCCTCCCATCGGCCTCGGACGGAAAGCCAGTCATCACCGGGCTGGGGAGAATGTGGCTCTCACGTCACCCAGCACCATGTGCCCCGCAGAGCACCCCCGGGGGGAATTCTGTTGTAAAACTGGGAGCTTGGCGGAGCTTTCACTGGAGGAAGCAACATGCCTCCTCTATTTCCATAGTGAAGACTCTAAACTTGATCAGGAGCTACTTTCTCCTTGGCTGCCAGGGAGCTCCAGGCCAAGAAACAATCTACCAGCAATGCCGACCCTTTATTGTAACATGTGCGTTCTCTCTTCCGTTAGTATTGTGGCTTCTATTTGGACTTCATTCTGTGCATTCAAGTTGCCCCACACCGTGAGCCACTTCAAATCCTTTGTTGCCAGCGCAGGGACCCGCGTGACATAAATAACAAGGTGGAGTGGGGGAACGCGGAGCTGGCGACTGCTTCCGGTTGTGACAGCTGACCGGCCATTTGACCTCTGACCCGGTGAATGACCGGTTTCCTGC
>NW_006288252.1:1023520-1026173 GCF_000327345.1 Myotis davidii
CCGACCCTTTATTGTAACATGTGCGTTCTCTCTTCCGTTAGTATTGTGGCTTCTATTTGGACTTCATTCTGTGCATTCAAGTTGCCCCACACCGTGAGCCACTTCAAATCCTTTGTTGCCAGCGCAGGGACCCGCGTGGACATAAATACAAGGTGGAGTGGGGGAACGCGGAGCTGGCGACTGCTTCCGATTGTGACAGCTGACCGGCCATTTGACCTCTGACCCGGTGAATGACCGGTTTCCTGCCTGCGTCTGACTCTGGCTCTAGACCAGCCTGGGCACCGTCAGCCACCCACCTGCCCGTGGGCATTCGGGACCCTCTGCCAGGAGCGGTGGGTCGGCTCCGCCAGCTGACAACCAACCAGCCCCCGGCTCATGGGACGGAACACCCGCCGGTTCCTCGCTCCCGGCCTGGGCGGTGGCCCCGCTGGGTCCTGGGACGTCCCTGTCCTGCGGTGGCTCACAGGAGGGCAGTGTCCCCAGGACGATGGGAATTCGGAAACGCAGCTGATGAACTCTGCCACCTGGCAGGTGTCTCCTGCAGAGGGCCAGAGAGGGGACAGGGGAGGCCTGGGGGCCTGGCGGTCCCCGCCGCAGCCCCTCACGCCCGCAGCCGGGGCTCGGACCACGCAGGGACCGCACAGAAAGCAGTGGGCACGCCCGAGTCCCGCAGCGGCTGGGCGGCCCCTGGGCCATAGTGTGCTGCCCCTCGGTCTAGCTAAGGTTTCCAGGGAAGATACTGAACGTGCTCGGACCGGTCCCGTCCGGATTCCCACGAGGCCCAGATGCACACTCACGAGGGACACAGGTGAGTCCTTCGCTGCGCCCTCGTGGAACCAAAGGGCCGGGACAGGGCCAGACATGAGACTCCGGGCCTTGCAGCAGCCAAGGGTCCGCTGTCCAGGAAGGCCCGGTGCTGAAACCCCAGACCCCGCCGAGGCCTGGATGGGGCGGGGCTGAGCCTGGCCAGTCCCCTCACAAATAAAACGCGTTCCTTCTCCCCAAAGCTGCTGCCGGAGTGTGGCTCCGGGCGGGGCGCACGGCCGGGACCTGTGGTGACGCTGCCCCCACCTCCTCGCCGCCAGGATGAACGAATGGAAGGCGAGAGCAGGGCTGGGGAGCACCCTTCCCAAGAGGAACTGCCGGACCAGGGCTTGCTGGCCTTGAGTGCGGGCATGGTTTCGGCTCCCGGCCTGTCAGAGAGTGAAGTGCCTTTCCGTTTTAAATGGCTTCAGGGACAAGATGGAGCCCCGGGTGGGGCGGGGGGACCCGTCAGGCTCCGAGGCCGGAGGGGCCCTGCAGACAAGGACCCCCTGAGGAGCGGCGGTCCCCTCGGCCTCCGCGGAGACAGCAGGTTTCAGACTCACGGGAGCCGCACAGGAGCCCGGGCTGGAGGAGAGCTGCTCCGGTCCGAGCAGCGGGCGTGCAGGTCGCCCCGGAGGATGGACGGACGGACAGCCCTACCGCACGGACCAACGGCCTCGCACACGGCCTTGACCCCCTGGTACCTGCCCAGAGTCACCGGACTCTAATCACTGTGGAGTGAGGACCCCTGGCTGGCACTCAACTCAGCTTGTGCAAGGAGGACCTACTGTGCGCACCGCGCTGCCCAAGGACCTGCCAACCACCCCCAGCTCCCTGGGAGCAGGCACCCTTCCTGCGGATCCCACAGTTGTGGGAGCTGGGGTCACGCTGCCTGCCCAGGCCGGGCCCCCGGGAGCAGGGAGGCAGCCCCAGGCCTCCGCCATCTGTCCCCCATGAACACTCAGCCCAGAGGCAGACCTGTGAGCTGTCACTGGCAGTAACCGGATCAGGGACAGGACAAGGGCCTGGGGCACCAAGACAAGAGGCACCTTAATTAGTGACTTTCCCAGAGCAGCCAGAGCCCAGTCGGTGCCTGAATCTGCCCCCAGTGTGGACGGCGGGAGGCTGTTGCTTGCCCGCCACTCTGCGTGTGTGTTTGTGTGTGTGTGGGTGGGTGCGTGTGCAGGTGTATGTGTGTGTGTGACAGTGTGTGTGACTGTGTGCATGTGCGGGTGTGTGTGACAGTGTGTGCGGGTATGTACGTGTGTGCGTGCAGGTGTGTGTGACAGTGTGTGTGTGAGACAGTGTGTGTGTGTGCAGGTGTGTGTGACTGTGTGTGTTTGTGTGCGGGTGTGTGTGACTGTGTGTGTTTGTGTGCAGGTGTGTGTGTTTGTGTGCAGGTGTATGTGACTGTGTGTGCGTGCAGGTGTGTGTGACAGTGTGTGCGAGACAGTGTGTGTGTGTGCAGGTGTGTGTGACTGTGACAGTGTGTGTGTGAGAGTGTGTGTGTGAGACAGTGTGTGTGTGTGCAGGTGTGTGTGACTGTGTGTGTTTGTGTGCGGGTGTGTGTGACTGTGTGTGTTTGTGTGCAGGTGTGTGTGTTTGTGTGCAGGTGTATGTGACTGTGTGTGCGTGCAGGAGCGGCCCCCCCTGAGGAGCGGCCCCCCGAGGAGCGGCACCCCATGGAGCGGCACCCCGAGGAGCGGGGGGGTGCCAGGGCAGAGGCCTGGCCCTGGGAGTGACGGCCTGGCCTGGTGTGGGGCGAGCAGGGTGACGGGCAGGGCGGCAGGCGGGAGGGGCCAGACCCGGGACACGGGCGGTAGGTGGGTGCCCTCGCCAGGGGCCTCAT
>NW_006288252.1:1026415-1026667 GCF_000327345.1 Myotis davidii
TGTGTGTGGGTGCGGGTGCGTGTGCAGATGCATGTGCAGGTGCGTGTGCGTGTGTGTGTGCGTGCGTGTGTGCAGGCGTGGACACGGTCTGTGACACTGAGGGATGCGCATGGCGGTGTTGAGAGCCGAGCTGGCCTAGGACGTGCCTGTGTCTCTGCCCAGGGGGCGGAAGTGAGCCCGGGCCCCGAGGAGGCCCCTCAAGGAGAAGGGCCCCGGGGAGGGAGGGGCGGGAGCGGAGCATCACAGGGACGG
>NW_006288252.1:1027118-1031982 GCF_000327345.1 Myotis davidii
GGAGATGGAACTGCTCCCTTGGACCCTAAAACAGTCCCTGGAGGCCTGGCTCCTGGTGACTCCATCTGTGCCCCCCTCGTCGGCCGGCTGCGCCCCGGGTCTGGCAGGACCGCCTGGCCGAGGTCACGCCCCCTGCCCTGTCCAGATGGGCCAGGGGTGACCCCGGCCGTGGCAGGCATGGACAATGGCCCTGTTGTCGGCCAGCTGCCCTCGGCCACACTCTCCAGGGACCCAGTGACCCTGAACAGGGCTGCGGAGAGGTCCCTGCTGACTCGGCGAGATGCCCGTCACTAATGAAGGGCCGTTGGAAAGGGCACTGACCTTGGGCAGCAGGCAGGAGCGTCCATTGGGCCCGCAAGGAGAGAGAAGGGCGATGCCACCTCCTGCCCCACCTGGAGGGCTCCCGACTCCGGCGGCAGCTGCCGCGCCAGCAGACGGGACGGGCCTGGGCGAGAGCAGGACGCAGAGAGGGGGTTGGAGGCTTAAGGCAGTTCCCACTGGTGAGGGAAGCAGCAACGGCCACCGATCAGAGTTCTCAGAGCCAGGACCCAGGGCGGCCCAGGGCCGTGGGAGGGCAGAGTGTCCCTAACCCAGCCTGGAGACCAAAGAAGGCTGCCTGGAGGAGGCGGCCCGGAGCCAGGCCTCCAAGATGAGTAGGATTGGCCAGAAGCCAAGAAGGAGATGGGATTCCCGCTAGGAAGCAGCATGGATGATGATCTGGGGGAGAGGGTGCTGAGATGACGAGTGTTCTGACTGTAACAGCCGCCCGGGAGGTGAGAAGCAGTGGGTGGCACGGAGGGCATGAGCTGGGGGCAGGTAGGATGTTTTAGAAACACCCCCTCTGGGTTGGAGCAGGGGGAGGGAGGGCAGAGGCCAGAAAGCCGCCGAGGGGGTAAATGGGGGGTTGGAGAGAGGGTCCTGGAGAGGGACAGTGAGGTGGGGGCGGGGGGGGACAGGCCACAGCCAGGACCGAGGCAAAGGCATGGGCTGGGATTGTCTGGTGCCGGCAGCCCGGGCGGGGCGGGGCCCTGCAGGGCCTGGAGAGCAGCAAGGCCGGCCCCGCAGAACCCAGGGGAGGCCATTCCGACCTGAATGAGGACCAGAGGCAGGACAGCACGCGCGTGTGGGCGACAGAGCCAGCCCTTTGCTGAGTAACAGGAACGTGAAGGGGGGGAACCAGGACAGGAAGGTCGACGCGGCCTGCAGGGGCGACCGGGACCGGAAAGGGGCTCAGGCAGGACCCCGCGCCCCCAGAGGGAGGGAGGCTGGAGGGGCAGAACCTGGGCCTGCTCAGCCCCGGAGGGCCTGGGGTTCGCTGCGTGGGATGGGCAGCGGTGACACCTCGCTGTGGCTTCCTGCCCGGTCAGCATCCAGCGCGGAGGCTCCGGCTTGGACAGAGCCCACACTCTCTGCAGGGGCTGCTCCTGCCGGGACACACTGTCCCTCCGGCCACTCGTGCGGTGGCTCGGGCCCGGGCAGGAGGAGCTGTGGTCCCGCACAGTTACCTGTCACAAAAGAGCTGGGTGACTTCAGGCGCGATGCTTTCCCTCTCTGAGCGCAGCCCCTCCTGTAACTGTGGTGTAACCTCTGCCCTGCTTCCCCCCGGACATTGGCGCCGCACGCCAGGGCCGCAGGGGGACGTTGTCTCCGTCGTGGCACCGGCTCCTGCGGGAGGGCTTCACGCTCTCCTCAAACGCACGGGGATGTTTACAAAACCCGGCAACTCCCAGGTCAGAATATGAACCTGGACAAACTGCAAGAAATACGTTCCGTGCAGAGACCGAGGGTCAGGCCAGAGGCATTGACCTGCGAGGCGCCATGAAAGGGCTTTAGTGCCGATTCCAGCGGGAAGGTTGGGCGCGCCCTTTAAAGTCCCTGAGTTCCGGAGGCGGTTACGGGCGGCGGCAGTGCTCAGAGCTGAGCGGAGAGAACCGGTCCTGCGGGTGTGACCAGGTGGGCGGTCAGAGGTATTTCGAGAACTACCCATTTATCACAGAACAAGGCAACCTAACCTAAGTAAGGTACACGTTTCACTAAAGGAGACAACTACGCAGGAAAGAGGTGAGAAGAAATTAAGTAGAAAATTAAGAAAAATAGAGCCCAAGCCCATTTGGCTCAGTGGATAGAGCGTCGGCCTGTAGATTGAAGGGTCCCAGGTTCGATTCCGTCAAGGGCATGTACCTTGGTTGCAGGCACATCCCAGTAGGGGGCGTACAGGAGGCAGCTGATCGAGTTTTCTCTCTCATTGATGTTTCTAGCTCTCTATCCCTCTCCCTTCCTCTCTGTAAAAAAAAAATCAATAAAATATATTTTTTTAAAAATAGAAAAAAATCAATAAGAAGCAAAAGGTTGTTTTCTGCGAAAAGGTGGGAAAATTCCTAGCAAAACTAAACAAGAAAAATGTAAAGAAACCACTTTTCCAACGCAGGAAGGGCTGTACAGACACACAGAGTGAGAACTTGGTCAAGGGCACCGCCTTCTACAACACCGTCACACCGTGTATGTGTAAGTATAATGGACAATTTTCTGAGAAAAAAAATCGCCAACGTTAATTCAAGATGAAACAGAAAGACAGGAACAAACCAACAACCAAGGCAGAAACGGGGCTGATTTGCAAAAGCCGTATCTCTCCAAGTAACCAATAAAAGCCACCAGCTCATGTAGCATCACAGAAACATTTACCAGAACTTCCTGGCCACATGCTCTCTGCTTCTAGAACAGGGGGACGGGGAAGTGAATTCATTTCTGAGACTCGTGTAGCCAGTGCCTACAGCCAAATGGCGTCATCCAAGGAGAGGGTTGTAGAGCATGATGCTAAGCGAAAGAAGCCACTCAGAGGAAGATAAACATCACATGACCTCACTCGTTCGTGGACTATAATGAGCAGCATAACCTGATGAACAAAAACAGGTCCAGAGACAGAGAAGCATCGATCAGACTGTCAAACCTCAGAGGGAAGGTAGGGGAGGGTGGGGCGAAGGGGGAGAGATCAACCAAAGGACTTGTATGCAAGCATATGGGCCCAACCAATGGGCACAGACAACAGGGACCCCAGGCCGCAGGGATGCAAAAAAAGGAAGAAAGAAAAGAGAAGGTGGTGTTGGGGACACACGAGGCTGGGTTGGAAAGTTGTCAACATTCTGAGGAAAGGGGGGGGGCGTGTGGGAGGGCACCTGCCCTGTTTATGGGAATTCCATCTAAGGGAGACTAAGAGGGGTGTTGAAGGCAGCGCCCCTAATTATTCCTTGACCTTCCCAAGCAAGTCTGTGCACGTGCAGACCCCCAGGTGTTTACTGGACCCTTATGCTTAATCCCTGGGTGCCCTTGCCTAGGGTGCAATGTCAACACGTCTGTCCTCCCCAAGATTACTCACCCCCCTGATTGTATTAAAGACAAACTTTATCTCAAGCTGCTGTTACAGTGAAAGGCTAACGAGGCAGGCAATCGAGGCTGCATGGCTCCCTTAGCCTGTCTTTCACAGCGAGCCGTGTCAGAGCAATCTGCTCATCCGTCGTTCAGGGGCTGCGGGTCCCGGGTGCCAGAGGGAAGCCTGTGCCGGCAGCGGGGGAGGGAAGGCCTACTCTTACACGAATTTTCATGCACCGGGCCTCGAGGCTATACAATAACAACCTAAGTGACCTCTATAGCAGAACGACTGGTCGCTATGATGCACACTGACCACCAGGGGGAAGACGCTCAACACAGCAGCTGCCCCCTGGTGGTCAGTGCACTCTCACAGGGGGAGGGCCACCCAGCCAGAAGCCGGGCTCATGGCTGGCGAGCGTAGTGGCAGTAGTGGGAGCCTCTCCCGCCTCCACGGCCGTGCTAAGGAGCAGCAAGCTGAGCGGTAAGGAGCGAGCAGGCGGGTGGTAAGGAGCGAGGGGTCCCAGGCTGCAAGAGGGATGTCCGCCTGCCGGCTTAGGCCCAATCATTGATCAGCTGCCTCCTGCACGCCCCACACTGGGGATTGAGCCCACAACCGGGGCATGTGCCCTGACAGGAATCGAACCGTGGCCTCCTGGTCTATAGGTCGATGCTCACCCACTGCGCCACGCCGGCCAGGCAGGGAAGCTGGCGTTTGACGGAGGCAGGACGCACACCTTCGGGGAAGGAGACTCCTGCGGTGGTGGTGCCGACTGTGCCCCATGGCTTTCCGGGTGGAAGCGAGGAACACTTGTACCTGCAGAAAAGCCACCTCCAGGCGACAAAGACACACATGTGAAAAGGACTATACAACCTTTAGAAGAAAAGATTAAATAATATCTGAGGGATTTTTAAATCCAGCACAAAAAGTACAAGCCTGAGGGAAAGGCTGGTGGCTTAGGCTTGGCTAAAGCTTACGCTGCCCATTAAGGCCTCCTTGGGACTGGCCCCATCACCTCTGCCCTAGTCGGTGAGCCCACCACGTCACAGGCCACCCAGAGGGAACCCTATCTCCGCCCCTGGGTGGGCCAGTGCACAGGCACGTGGCAACGCTGGGGGTGGAGAATCGGGGCGAGCCTTTGTCCCTAATCTCCCACCCCCAGCCTTGCGGTCGGGGAGGCCGCGGAGAGGAGCCTGGTCTGAGCAGGTGATGGGCCGGGAGGGGAGGGCGTTAGGAGACGGATGGGCCCCTGCACGGCCCCAAAGACCCAGAGGCTCTGCCGGTCCTACGGCTCCCGGAGCCAGAACCCCGCAGGAATCCGGGGTCCCAGATGACACAGGAGAGTCACCCTAAAAACGCAGACCTCGTCGGTGTGGCTGTTTCGAATCTTCTCTCCAACTCTTTCCAAGTGACTGAGCGACACGAGACACGAAGGACCGTGTGTCCCTCCAAGTAAAACAGCTCAGGGAAAGCAGGGGCAGCTGCCGGCCCTGCAGGTCC
>NW_006288252.1:1032721-1033697 GCF_000327345.1 Myotis davidii
AGTCCCCGGCCCCGCCCACCGGGACCCGGTCCCCCAGAGCGGCCTTGCCTGCCCCCCGCCCCAGGCCTGTGCGGCTCCTGTGACCCCGTCCTCAGGGTGAGTTCAGGGTCCTGGGGGGAAGGGCCTGCCCCCTCGCACCCTCCCTCTGCCCGTTGCTGCCCCTCCTGTGGGCACTGACGCCTGCCCCCGGGAAGAGGTCGGCCTGATGGGCACATGGCCCGATGGCTTGGGCTGCAGTGGGGTTGGCACTGCGCGCCCTCTCGGTCTGTGGATGGGGGGACACAGGGTCTCCCTGCGGGCGTCTAAGTGGCAATGAAGCCGGCGCTGCCCAGACACACGCAGGGTGTGGGCTCAGAGCGCCCAGGAGGCAACGGAGTCTTGCACATTAGTTGCGACTGTGCCCACAGCCCCCGGCCCCGCCCCCTGCCTTCCCTAGGCTGCCCCGGGGCTGCAGGCCTATCACCCGCCGAGCCATGGCGAGGGCTGGGAGGCTTCTGCCCCACGCGTGCCCAGGACTTGCGTTTTCCTCAGGTCCTCTTGTCCGACCTCCATCAGCTGAGCTCATAATTAGGGAGCTGTGATGGGAAGGTAGCTGACGTGCGGGGCCGGGGGTAGGGGGGGCCTGGGTGCCGTTGCCCAAGCGCGCCTTCTGCGTCCCGTCCGTCCGTGACCCAGGCGCTCGGCGAGCGGCCGCGTAAATCCAGATGGACAATCGCGCCCTCGCTCTCCCTCCGCTCCCCGCGCCTCCTGCCGGGAAGGTATTGTGTTCCGACACGAAAATACTTTTCATTTTTCCTACAATTTCCGTTTAAAACGTTCCAAATGTGCAGCCATATGATCTGAAACTGAACTTCAGACAATCCTACGGGGGTTTGGACGGCGGAGAAAACGTGGGTCGAATCCGCTGACCCCGAGCCAACGGGATCCAGTTTCAGGCCCTTCTCCTCCCCCCCCCCCCCCACAGCGGTCCTTTCGG
>NW_006288252.1:1033842-1034482 GCF_000327345.1 Myotis davidii
CGGCCGGGGCGGCTCTGGGGCCCCTCGCTCTGGGCCTGAGCTGTCCTCGGTGAGTGGCTGCGTGGAGTACTTTTCCTTTTTATAAATCCTCACCCGAGGGTGTGTTTTTGATTTTAGAGAGAGAAGAAGGGGAAGAGAAGCGTCCGTGTAAGAGAAACATCGATCAGTTGCATCCCGCCCGCTCCCCGACCGGGGATCAAACCCGCAACCTGGGGGTTTCCCGACTGGGAATCGAACCCACGACCTTGGTGTAGGGGACGATGCTGCAACCCACGGAGCCACCCGCCAGGGCGAGGACTTTCACTTTTCCAGAACCGCAGTTAACTCCTTGTCCTCACAAAACCCTGTGGAGTGAAGCTCTGGTTTCCACCTTACAGATGGGTGGCCTGCGGCCCAGGGCTCACCAACGTCTTCAGGCCCCAAACGCAGGCCGAGTCCCGTGAATCCACGCTCTGACTGGCCAGGAGCCTGCGGGCGGCCCTCGGGCTGGGACACCTGTGTGTCTACAGAAGAGGTTGGGGCCCGTCCTCTGAATGCTGTGAAGCAGGAAGCCGGGCAGCAGGAGGAAGCCTGCGGTCAGCCCGGTCCCCAGGCCCCGCCCCGGGCCCCACAGGACCTGGTGGTGAGCTCCCCTCCGGTT
>NW_006288252.1:1035000-1035362 GCF_000327345.1 Myotis davidii
CCCCAGATCCCTGGAACTTCACAAGGAAGGAGGGGGGCTGACACGAAAGGGGGGAGGCGCAGAGATGGCCCGTGGCTGGGTTTTCACGTGGTCCCTCCGCCCCGAGGACTCTTCCTGCAGAACTCACGCCCAGGGCACCCCCACAGCAGGAGTGGCCGCTTGGCTGGACTCACAGCCCCCGGGCTCACCCCCACCCCAGCCCGGCCGGGGCCCTCTCCTCCCCCCAGGCTGCTGCCCTCCATCCGGGAGCCCGGGGAGTCACAGATGCGATGCATCAGGCGGGAGCCCCTTCGCAGGCGGCCCACAGGCTGGAACTCTAGACCCCGGAGGGGAGATCTGAGAGGCCCCCCCGCCACCGCATC
>NW_006288252.1:1035524-1039208 GCF_000327345.1 Myotis davidii
CCTCTCCCCACCCCGCAGGCGGGGAAGCAGGCGCAGCGAGCGCACCCATGTTTCCGGGACCACCTCCCAGGCAAGCACTGCCCACCAAGACCCACACCAGGACACGAGACCCACACCAGGACACCCCAGGTCTGAGGCCGACCCTCAAAGCCTCCCGGAGGGACCCCTTCGCCACGTTAGCTGTTGCCCTGCGACACTTCACAGAGCAGCCGGCGTCTCGTGAGGCTTCTGGAACGGAAAGGAAATGGGTCAGAAAAGAGTTGGGGCCCGGCCGGTGTGTCTCAGTTGGCGGAGCATCGTCCCATGACCCAGGTGGTTGCTGGATGGATTCCTGGTCGGGTCACATGCCTGGCTGTGGGCTCCATCCCCAGTAGAGGGCGCGCAGGAGGCAGCCAACTGATGTTTCTCTCTCACTGATGTTTCTCTCTCTCTCTCCCTTCCTCTCTCTGAAATCAGTACAGACTTCTTTTTAAGAGTTTGGGGTGATGGTGAGAATGGAAATGGTGGCAGGACGTGACTGGATGTCCGATTCCAGGATCTCCTTCAGGTGGCGACAAAGGCAATAATGAACCCACCCCAGCCGCAGGGGGACCCCTCCGTGTGGGCAGAGCTGACTTCCCCGCCCTGCAAGGTCCAGGACGGACCGCCGGTCCTGGTTCCGGCTCCTCAGTACCCTGGGACCCAACAGGGCGGGGCCTGCTTCCAGAACCCCCAGGAACCAGCCCTGGAGAAAGGGCCACAGGAGCCCTGAGCGCTAGGACACCAGGTGGGACCCAGGTGCCACAGACCTACCTGGGGCCAGAGTGCAGCGACCAGGCTCCGCTCAGCCAGGCCCATGACCCTCCCAGGGCTCGGTCTCCTTGGAGCAGGCCCATGGTGGTCTCCAGAGGTGGGCAGAGAAGGTGACCAGGGCTTGGTGCCAGGGAGGACTGGAAGATCCCGAGGTCCCAGTGGACCTCTGCAGGCGAGGGCAGGCGGCACGATGCGGATCAGCTCTCCCACCGCTATTGTGCTGAGAACAGAGCCCCCGGGCCACAGGCTACGGCCCCCTGATATCACTCATCTGCTTCTTCCGCCCGGCCTCCCTGTGCCTCTCGGAAGGACCTACTACGCGCTGGGCACGGTGCCCACACGCCAGCCAGGTTCGCTCAGCTGGCACCTCCCGGAGCACCTGCCAGGGAGGATTAGGACGGCGCCCTGGGAGCGGGCTTTGTTTGAGGAATTTCCCCAGCGGAGCAGGAGAGGGAAGGGGAAAGAATGACCAATTATTCGCTGTGTTGTCTCAGATGAAAGGCCCTTCCTGTGGTCCCTCCCGCCTCCCTGGCGGCTGTCAGCAGCAATTTGACCAGGGAGGCTGCTCGCCTGACCCGTTCCTCCCGCCAGAACCCACTAGTGCCTCATCCCAGCCCCGGAGCTGCTACGACTTCCGCGGCCCAGGCCCAGGAGGCGCTCAAGCCGGGGACACTGGTCAGAGCGAACACAGGGCGGCCTCCTACCTCCATGTTCTGAACTCGGGAACCAGGGAGCGGGAGCTAAAGGGGCCTCCTCCGGGTTCTCCCCACACGAATGTCGGCGCTCAACGGCCAATTGTTACTCAATTCTAATTGGTTCTGGGTCACTTCCTTCGAAATCGCGGCTGCGTTCTGTTCATTTTTTCAATTAAATCTTAACAATTCACATCTGACAAAACGCAAAAATCTTGTCAAAAACTGTTCAGATTTGGGTGAGCGGGACTGTGCAGGGCGCGGCAGGGCAGGGCTGGCCCGAGAGGCTCCCGGGAGGAGCAAGTGAGGGCTGATTCCCAGGACGGTTATTCCCTCCAGACTCACCGTCCCGCGCTGCAGAGCACAGAGCACGAGTCTTTCTCATCAACTCACCCCAAAACTAAAACCCTGACACTGGGGGGAGACCACAGACCGGGACCTGTGCGGGGGTTTCTCCGGGTCTGGGAACTCGAGCCTCTTCTCGTTTCGTCTCCACTGAGAGAGTGGTTTCTTCATCCCCGAGGTAACCCAGGAGGCGCCGATGGAGAACGAGAGGAGGGCTTTCAGCGAGCAGACTGGGCTCGGAGCGGCCACGCTGACAAGCTGGCTGGGTGGCATTTCCTGCAGGGACGCCCTCAGAGCCTCGGTTTGCCGCGTGGGGACGGCGTTTGCTACATCTGTGGTCACCTGTGAGCAGCGGCGGGAAGTAGCTGCCCTGTCCCCAGACGCTGCTGCTGTCACCCGGCTGCAGAATGCTAATGGCTTAGCCCAGGGGTGGGCAAACTTTCTGACTCGAGGGCCACAGTGGATTCTTAAACTGGACCGGAGGCCGGAACAAAAGCATGGATGGAGTGTTTGTGTGAACTAATACAAATTCAAAGTAAACATCATTACATAAAAGGGTACGGTCTTTTTTTTTTTAGTTTTATTCATTTCAAGTGGGCCGGATTCGGCCTGCGGGCCGTAGTTTGCCCACGGCTGGCTTAGCCCCAGTCTCTCATTTGTCAATCAAAAAACTGCAGACCAGAGAGGGCGAGTGACTTTCCCAAAGTCACACAGCCCGTTAGATCTGGAGGCAGAAAGAGAAGGGGCCGTTCCCTCAATGCTGCTTTCAGGTGAGGTGCCGGAGCGGGACCTGCTGTCTGGGGCCGGCTTCTCGCAGTGCGGCGGTCCCTGGACCCCAGCGGGGCGTCCCCGGAGACCTTGTCAGAAAGGCAGGGTCCCAGCCCGCCCCCGCCCAGTGTGGTGGGTGTGAAACAGTGCTCTCGCCACCCGACCCAGCCATGGGGCGCCCTGGGATTTACCCAAAAGAGGTGGAAACTCAATCCACTCAGAAGCCTGCACGCACGTGTCTTCAGCAGCTTTACTCTCCGCCGTCAGGACTCGGGAGCAGCTAAGTTGCCCCTCGGTGTGGCTGCATGAAAAACTGTGGTCGGTCCAGACAAGGCGCCTTACTCGGCTCCAAAAAGAAATGAACGCCCGGCCGGCCTGGCTCAGGGATTGAGCGTCGACCTATGAACCAGGAGGTCGCGGTTCAATCCCCAGTCAGGGCCCGGCGCCCGGGTTTCGGGCTCCATCCCCAGTAGGGGGCGTGCAGGAGGCAGCCGGTCCATGGTTCTCTCATCATTGATGTTTCTCTCTCTCTCTCTCTCTCCCTCTCCCTTCCTCTCTGAAATCAATAAAAATATTTTTAATAATAAAATAAAAAGCCATGAGAAGATGTGGCAGAGCCGTAATGCATGTGACAGTGACAGGAGCCGACCTGCGAAGGCCACACACTGTGATTCCAGCCACAGGACACTGGAGAAGACAGCGCTATGGAGACAGGGGCAGGAGGTGGTCCCCAGGCTGGGGGGAGGGGGGGTGGCACGGGGAGCACGGAGGGCTCTCAGGCAGAGAAACTGCTCCGTGTGCCCTGTGAGGGAGGACACAGGCCACCGCATTCGTCCAAACCCAGAGAACGCACGGCCCAGGAGCGACCCTGTGGGCGTCAGTCAGTGACAATGGAGCCGCATTAGCTCATCGAGGTGAGGACTGTATCGCACCAACCTGTCATCCAAGGCGGGCGCCCCGGAATGCTCTGTGCTTCTGCGCAGCCGCCTGTACCCCTGAAACTGCTCTGAAAGTGAGCGCTGTGAGTGACATTTTCACAAATTCCTCCGCATTAGCGGCTCCGGAGCCGCCGCCAGGAGGCCGACCG
>NW_006288252.1:1039359-1039626 GCF_000327345.1 Myotis davidii
AGACAGGAAGCCGGGGCCCTTAGGAGGAGGGCGAGGCCACTGGCCACGGGGCTCTCTGGATGGGGACAAGGAAGGGTGAAGTGATGAGGCCCCAGAGGCAAGCAGGGGCAGAGCTGGAAGGCTTCCCGGAGGAAGAGGCTCACTTCCTTAAGGGCCAGTCCCAGGAGCTGACCATACCCCCCCTCAAGTCTGGCTCACCTGTACCCCTCCTGCCTCCCCACCCCCCACCAGGCTCAGGACACGCCCTCCCACCCAGGCACCCCATCC
>NW_006288252.1:1042325-1045161 GCF_000327345.1 Myotis davidii
TCATTCTCCCCTCCTACACCCGCCCACACTGGGCATCGGACCAGGACAGAACTCCCTCTGGGCCCTGATGTCCCCTTTCACGTGCTGGAATCCCTTCCTCGCTCCTTATCTTATTCTTTTCAGGTTATCCCTTCAGACTCAGTTCGTATACCACCTCCTACAGGCAGTCTCCTTGATCTTCTGATTGGAAATGCCTGACCCTTTTTCCGAGCTCCAACATATCATCGCTTTAGCTCTTCCTTTGGCCCACGTTTTCGTCAGGGGGCACTGCCAGGCATCTGCCGTGAGCAGGGTGCCGCTGGGGTCGTGTGCAGAGGGCCGGTGGGGGGGGGGGGCACAGGGCAGATATGGCCGGGGGGACCCCGGAGCTGAGTTTTACATCTAAAAACCGACACTCCTCTCAGGACCTGGACGCTGGCATGGTATTAGCGTGTTTGGAGGAACATTCCCAACTCCGGGGGTACCAGGGCCTTGGTTTCTCCATCCCACCGGCCCTGCCGACCCCTCTCCAGGTGGCACAGACAGCAACGCCTCTGAGGTCCTTGGAGACAGACAGGGTCAGTGTAGGAAGCAGGGTGTGAGGAGGGCACCCCTCACTCCGCAGCCCAGAGAGGAGAGGCGGCGGCCTCCGCCCCTGCGAGCTCCCCGCGGCATCCCTCCTGGCTCTGGGTCTGGGGCGAGGGGAGTGACAGGCAATCACTACATTCTCTTCAGTAACAGGCCTTGCGTGAAGCCAACTGAGTGGCGATTCGTAATAAAAATCACCATCAGCATCACCACCACCATCACCACCATCTGCTTGGCTGGGATGGGCTCGCCCAGCAGGGCAGGCGTCCAAGCAACACGGCTCCAGGGCAGGCGCCACTGGCCGGAGCCCCCTGAGACCAGGCCCTGCGCCTGGGCCTTGGACAGAGCCGCTGCGACAACACTGGCCGCCCTTTCGCCAGCACCTACCACACCCCACGGGGTGGAGAGGCGCTCACACAGGGCCATCTCCCGCCTCCTCCAGCCCCCAGTGCGGCAAGGGCAGCTCAGAGAGGCCGGGGGCCTGGCCCAGAGCCACACAGCGAGAGAGCAGGGGCACCAGGCCTCCAGGGGTCTGTCTGATGGAAGCCACGCCTGTCCGCCCGCCTCCCAGGATGGGGGGGAGGGGCGGTGGCAGCCAATCAGTGATTCCCTCTCATCATTGATGTTTCTATCTCTTTTTTCCTCTCCCTTCCTCTCTGAAATCAAAAATATTTAAAAAAAAAAAAAGAAAGAAAGAATTGATGGTAGTAATGTGTTCTGGACTTTTTTGTTTTCTAGGGGTTGGCCTGGGCCCTGCTCTGGAGTTTTGCATTGCCATCAACCCATAAAATGAAAGTCCCGGTCTTGTTGCTGAGCTGTGGCTGCAGCTCACAGCCTCCTCTGCACGGCGCCTCCTGGTTGCCTCCCAGTACCCACTCCCCTCCCTGCATTAGTAACTGCACCCTCTGGACGATAGGGGTGGTCAAAGAGAGAAGGGCAGGCATCAGGGAAAGGGCCCCTGGGGCACCCCTAAAAGCTGGGAGGACACCCACCCCTCTGCTCCTCGCACTTCCTTTCCTCCTGCCTGGGACAAAGGCATGATGGCTGGAGCTCCAGCAGCCGTCCAGGGGCCTGGAGGGTAGGGCCCATGTGTTAGGGTGGCAGAAAGAGAGGCAGAGGGGCCCTGGGTGCCCGTTCCTTTGTGCGTGGCACACCTACAGGCTGTGTAAGCTGCTGTGGTCAGTTGGTAGCTGGCCAGTTTCCTAAATGGTTCCAGGGCTTACACCAGACAGGAGGTTTTCTCTCCCGAGTAAAAATGCAAGTGAGGATGGGCCAGGGCCTGGCAGCTCTGCTTGGGGCCAATGGACCCAGATGAGCCAGGTGTAAGCTGTGAGCCAGCCTCCCGGCCCCGCCCCTACACTGCCACCACCTGGACACTGTGGGAGAAACACCCGCCCCCACCTGCCCTCTCCGGCACTGGCCCAGCCTCTGTGGGTCCTGGGCACGGGAGGTGATGGAGGTGATGGAGGTGATGGAGGTGATGGACACTCCCCTGACCTCCGGGAGCTCACTGTTGGGCGGGGAAGGGACCAGAGGTTGGGGGACAGGGTGGCTGCTGGCACACAGTGAGTCAAGCCATAGCTGCCCTGCAGTGTGACGGCTGCTCCCCGCTCCCCGCTCCCCACGGCTGGTGCCCCAAACGGGCCTGCAGCTGGGAAGCCCAGTGGTTTGAAGAGCGGGGGGCTCACAGACGCTGCTCCGTTCACCTACATGTGACCCGATGCCAGCTTTTCCTGTGGAGGGAGGATGTGAAATTCACACGGAGGCCTGACTCCTGAGATGTGAAGGTCGGGCACCAACTGGCCATTGTCAGGCTCCGGCCAGATGCTGCTGCGAAGGAGGTTTTCGGCGAGATCAGCGTGGACGTGGAGTTAGCCCTCACTGTGCGGTGGCCTCACCCAAGCAGGTGAAGGCCTGAGGGCAAAGACCGGAGTTCCACCGGGTGGAAGGGGCCCTCCCGAGACCCCCTGGAAACCGGCCTGCGCTCCAGTGGCAGCCTGTCCTGCAGACCTCAGGCTCGCTGCCCCGCGAAACAGCCACCTCTCTCTCTCTCTCTCTCTCTTTCTCCTCTTCCCTCTCCTCTCTTCTCCTCTCTCTCTCTCCCCCCTACCTCAATACCTAAGACAAATATGTATTACTTCTCCAAACAAGATTTTTTAAAATGAAATATAAGGTGACAAAAATCATTCCGACATGACCCCATGACCTTCAAACTCTCTGTAGACATGATAAGAAATAAATCTATAACTACAGGGTGTAAAGCAATTTC
>NW_006288252.1:1046078-1046836 GCF_000327345.1 Myotis davidii
CTGTCTCCTGTGGCGCATGGGGACCTGGAACCAGTGTCAGCTTTGCTCCCAGGTTTAGACTCAGTGCCCGCTGAGTGGGGGCGCTCCCCCATCGCATGGAGGCTGTGGGGGTTCCCCACCACCTCGCCCACCATTCACTCACGAAGATGGACCAGGGGCCCGCATCGCCCCGCAGGAGCCCCAGGCCCGACAGGCAGACAAGGAACTGCAGAGCCTCAAGGATGGGAGGAGGGGTGGGGAGGGGTCACCTGGCGGCGCCCAGAGGCGTGTGGGTTGGGGGGGGGTGCCAGGGCGGCTCGCTGCCCAGTGAACCCCACTTGAAAGAATTCTGAGGGACAGGAATGTTTGCGTTGCCTGCACCCTCAGTGACCCTCAGGGAGGCTGGTCGGGCTTCGCTCTGGGCACCCACAGCGCAGCCAGGCCCCCATTCCTGCAGCGCCGGGCAAACCCCCCTGCTCCTCGCAGGGGGCACCGAGCGGAAGGTGTCCCAGGGGCTCGGAGCCTTCGGGAGGGACCCACAGAGGGTGCAGCCGGGAGGTGACTGGCCTGGCGGCTGAGAAAGCCTCGGATGTGGCCTCGGCGAGGGGGGTCCAGAGAGCAGGAAGCCAGCCCACCTGCACCCCCTTCCCCAGCTCCCCCGCCCCCAGGGCATGCGTGTCCCAGAGACTCACAGGCTGGAAGGGGGGTTGGGGAGAAGCAAATGGCAGGCACAGAGAAAAGGAGGGAAACTGGTGTGCGAGGGACCAGCCACCCAGCCG
>NW_006288252.1:1048202-1050326 GCF_000327345.1 Myotis davidii
GGGCTCCGTGTCCCAGGCCCCCAGTCGAGCCGCGTGAGCCCGGTGGAGGCCGGGCCTGTGCAGGACGCAGGGACACCACCTACCTGGCCAGCTGGGACCAAGCCCCCCCACCACCACCACCACCAGGCTTTGATAGGTGGGCACCATCACACACGGCCCGCCTCCTGAAGGACAGTGAGCCCCAAGCTCGGGTCCTGGGGTCCAATCCTGAGTGTCCCTCTGCCAGGCCCTGGGGGAACCAGACTTTCAGAGGAAAGAGTCCATGGGGTGAGCGTCCTCACAGCCCAGCTCTCCCTCAGCTGCCCTCCTCCCTCCAACACGCAGGGGGCGATGGCCCCTTGTTTCTGGGCACTTCCTGTGGGGTGGGGCGTGCCCTCTGCCAGGGCCCCTTTGCGGGCTCAGGAGCAGAGGGAAGAAGAGGGAGCTGACTGGCTCAGCCTTTCTCGGGGCCTCATTGGGTTTGTCTGTGAAATGGGTGCAGGAGCTGAGACGGGCTGGAGCGGGGCCCCTGGGAGGTGGCTCAGGAGCAGTCACCACCACCTCCAGGAGAGGAATATTGTTAAAGGGACCCTGTCCATCACACATCAGCATGTCAGCATCGTCTGTCCACCTGGTCTCTGGTCCCGGCCAGGCTGCCTCCCAGAACTGGGCCCACACAGGGCTCTGCGGCCTGAGCCTCCCCTGGGGCCCACTGAGACCCAGGTGGGGTCCAGGCACCCAAAGGGCCTTAGAAAACTCCACAGAAGGCACTCCACAGCTCAGGGCCCTCTGAGGCAAAGCCTGGGGCACGGAAGGACAGCCTCTGAGACACCCCACCTTGGGGGACTCAGGGAGGGAAGAGGGAGAGGGGGCTTGAGGAAGGGGAGGGGCGGGCCCTCACCCACCCATCTCCCCTGCCCCAGCCCTGCCCCTTTGGAGACCCAGCTCTGCCTTCCCCGCAGGCAGCATTTGCAATTAGAGGCCCTCAATCCTCTTTCATAAAAGGGGGCCTCATCCCACCGGGTGACTCAGGGGGTGAGACAATAAGGCCCCCGGATCACCCCCAGCCCAAAGGGAGCCCCATGGAGGCGGGCCATGCACCTCTCCCCGTGGCTGGGCCATGCACCTCTCCCCGTGGCCAGCTCTGGGCCAGGGTCTGCGCCCACCTCTGGACACACTGTCCTGCCAGCTGTGTGGCCAGTTGCCTGTGGTGGGAATGGGGGCACAGGCGTGTGGACACCCCGTCTCCGTCTCCGCTGGGGATGTGGCAAGGGGTGGAGGGGAGATGGGGAGCTTGGATCCCCTGGCGGAGGGGGGGGGGAGGCGAAAGAGGGTGCTGGAAGTGCCTGCAGGCCAAGGGTGCAGCTGTGAGCATGGAGGGCCATGGCGCAGCGTGCGCTGTCCTTGGGGCTAGGGTTCTGGGCACCTCAAGGGGCAAGGCCGCTGTCTTGGCTGAGCCCAGTGGGCAGCGGCGTGATGCTGCCCCCGTCCACCCGCAACAGACGGGCCGGGCACCGGCCAACGCACGGGGCTGGGGCTGAGCATCTGGGCGGTGCGGGCTGTGCGGAGATCTGAGAGGGACGCGGGCGGCTGCTGGCCCATGCGCGGCCTTGTCATGAGGTCGCGCGGCCTTCACCCAGGCTCCCTCCCACTGCGGGGCGAACTGAGCTCAGGAAGGTGAGGGGGGTCTCCCGAAGCCACGCAGCTGAACTCGGAGCCCCTCTTCCGGGCAAGTCCCGCCCGAGGACCGGAGGGCGCAGAGCCCGATGGAGCTGCCCCTGCCAAGGCCGAGGCGCGAGGCCGGGTCTCTCTCTACCTTCGCGCCTCCAGCCTCACGTCTCTCTAGCTCTCGGGTTTCGTGCCGCCGCCTCCCAGAAGCCTTCCGGGACCTCCCTTCGTCCTCCTCCTGCCCCCCCACCCCTACACCCGCCCCTAGATTGCGCTCTGCGCACTTCTGGAGCTGGTGGCGGGGATCGTGCGCGCAAGCCGGAGGGAAAGGGACGGGCGGGGGAGAGGGAGCGGGAAGGGGCGAGGTGAGAACCGGGGGGCGGGGCCCCAAGGCCCAGCTAGACTCCCCGACGCCTAAGAGACACCAGGTGAGCCCGGCGGGGGCGGGGAGGGGGCCGGGCGCCAGCGGGAAGGATG
>NW_006288252.1:1050916-1051224 GCF_000327345.1 Myotis davidii
CCGGCCTGTCCTCCGGGGTCTCCGGCCCAGCAGCGCGTGGCCACCCAGCCCCACTTCCGGGGACGCCGAGAGCGCCCGGGGCGCATCGTGAAACCAAAGACACGAACACGGGACCGGGGCGGCCGCCGCCGGGCTCGGCCTCATGAACGCACAGCGGGTCTGACGGCCGCACCCGCAGCTGCACCTCGAGGTCCGCGTTGGCGACTCCAGCGCTGGGCCCGGGGTTGGGGGGCTCCCCGATCCCGCAGCCAGGCTCCGACCCGTCCCCGCGGGGCTCAGCGGCGCCCCAGGCGGGTGGAGGCCGGGGA
>NW_006288252.1:1051368-1055397 GCF_000327345.1 Myotis davidii
TTCCGCCAGCGGGACCGCGGCCGCCAGGAGCACCGGGGTTTCTCCTGCTTTTAAACGCGCTTTTATTCTGGTTTCCTAACGTCCGCGAAGTGGAGGGAGCCTTGAAATGAAGCCGCCGCCCCCCGCCCCCCCAGCTGTGACTCCTGGCCAGCCGGTCCATCCTTCTCTATTAGCACTTAGTTATTGTTTATTTTTGTTGAGATATTTTCAAGCAAATGCAGGCATCACATCATGCCATCGGTAAATACATGTGTCTTTAACTGATAAGAACTTTCAAAATTAACAATACGAAAAAATAAAACTAAAAAATTACCAATACAGCTGAAAATTCACCTCTGGGTAAGCCATCGCCGTGTCTGCAGCAGCCGACTGGTCCAGGGGGAAATGCAGGCGGTTGCTTCTGTTCTGACCGACCGCAGGGATGCAGGGATTGCGCTGTGACTTAAAGGCACGGAACTGAGCCAGTGGCTCTGGAGCCCTGAGGGCGGAGCAGGCGGCGGCTCCGCTGCTCCGTCTCCAAGCGGCTGAGGCCGCGGGGCTCTCGGGTTCCTCTTGGCACCTTTGCCCCTTGAGTCTGAGTCGGTCCAGACGGAGGCCTCAGCGCCTGAGGACTGGGTGCCCCTGTTTCACCCCCCTTGTTCCGGCAGGCAGCGGGGCTGTGCAGCCCGCTGTGCAGAGCCGGCAGGGGGAGGGGGGGGGCCTGGACCCTGCTCCCCTCCAGAGGCAGGCGCCAGGTGGACGCTGCACTGGCCGCCAGCGGGGAGGGTGGCCCAGGGAGTTACCCAGGCGATTCCAACCGCAGGGAAGGCGCCTGGGCACTAACTCCCGGGGAGGGGCCCCAGCACAGGTCGGGCTCCGGGAAGGGGGTGTCTGACCTCCCAGCACCAGGTGGAGGAAGGGGGTGGCCCAGTGACTTCACGGGGTCCCTGCCCCACAGTCTCTGCTCCTCTCCGAGCCCCAGTTTCCCTTTCTGGGAATTGCCAGATGGGCCTGGCCGGTGTGGTTCAGCATTAGTAATGCATAATGTAAAATGTTCCATTATTTGCCACACAGCTAATTCGTGTAAAACACAGGGGTGGGCAACAGTACCCGGTCAGGGTGGTCAGGGCGCATGCCCACATGCCTGGGTTGCTGGCTGGATCACCAGTAGGGGTCCTGCAGAAGGCATCTGATGGATGATGTTCCTCTCTCATCTCTCAACAATGTTTCTATCTCTCCCTCTCCCTTCCTCTCTCTCTAAAAATCAATAAAAACATGTTTTTAATTTAAAAAAAAAAAGAAAGAATTGCCAGATGGGACCAGAGGCCACGAAGGATGCTTGGGAGAGAGACCCGCAGACACAAGAAAAAGAGCGGCCCGCCTGCCGCTCCTGCCTCCCTCTCGGTGCCCACCTGTCCCCTGCAGCTCCCAGCCCCTTTGTCTCAGTCCGCCTGGGGCAGCTCAGAGCCCGGCTTTAGGAAAACCCCTCCCCAGGCCCGTGGGCGGGGCCTGCACCTGTGAGAGGGGCCTGCAACTCTCAGTGTGCCCGGCTCAGTCAGCGGGAGGCCCGGGGGCAGCAGTCCGGGCCAGGGCTCCGAGGTGCAGCAGCCTGGCTGCGGTTTGTTGTCATGTTGTGGCTCCATTTCCCCTTGACCCAGGAAGGGCCCGGCCCTCGTCCCCCTTTAGCGGCCCTTCCCAGACTCACCTGCACGGATGGGGGAGCGGATTCTCCACCTTCTTCTCCAGGAGGCGCTAGTGAGGACTTGGCCTGGTCCCCCCCAAGCAGGGCCCGGAGTGCCCGGAGGCTTGTCACTCCTGAACACCCGTCCGGGAATCCCTAGACTCGTGGGCGGGGATGTGGCGATGGCACTGGCCTGGGCCTGGGCCAGGGAAGGCCCAGCACTTACAGGTGAGACCCCACCCTCAGCCTGGAGAGGAGAAGGGGCCAGCTCCAGGCTCCAGGTCACTGGTGAGGACGGCTGGGGCTGGGCCAAGGCTGGTCTGCCCTGGGCGTCCAAAGCCGGTCAGATCCTCCTGGGCTCAGGGAGTCTGACCTGACACCCTGGGCAGCTCTTGGTGGCCGAGTCAGGCCTCTCGGAGGGGTGCGTGGGGGGGCGGTGCGGAGGGGAGGGCAGGCGAGGTAGAGGCAGACCTAAGCCATCCATCTTCGGCCAGGAGCGGGAGCCAGCATGCAGAGGCTGGCGGGAGATCCATGGCCCTGGGGCTCGGGGTGCTGCGGTCCCAGCCTGGCCCCGCTGTAACCACCACTGCTCCCTGGTGGTGCTGCCCCTGGTGCCACCCCCAGGAGGCTGGTAGCACCGGCTTAGGGAGCCCGGCTTTCTGTGCTTCCCCGTGGGGCTCCCACCTCAGAGACAGCGCCAGGCCCTCCGAGGGGTGCAGCCGCCTCCACCGCCGCTCCCTCCATCCACCTCAGCCCCGCCAGCCCCCGCCCGGCAGGGCAGGTGTGTCAGGTGCTGGCCAGCCCAAACATCCACGGATCATGGAAAAGACCTGGCCCTTCTCTCCCCTTCCCTCCTCCCCCTTCCCTCGGACCAAGCAGCCAGCTCTTCTGCTGCTTGGGGGAGTGGAACTTCTGACTCTGCGCCCAGACCCCGCACCCTTCACACGCCTGTGGCCCTGCCGCGAGGCTCCTGGCCCCGAGGCTCGCCCGCCTGAAGCTCTGCCTGCGCACCCACCGGCCCCTGAGGGAGACACGCCTGGGGACCGGGCACCGCCCTCTGCTCAGCACACACTGCAGCCGCTGTGTCTCCTCAGGGCCACCGGGCTGTGGGCCTGGTGTGCAGAGAGGGTGGGCGCTGCAGGCAGGACCGGCCCTGGCCCCCAGGCCTCCATGGGAGGACGGGAGCCGCAGGAGGCTGTCCTCAGGAGGACTGACATTGCATGAGGCCACCACCAATGCGACAGCGCGAGGGTCCCAGGGGAGCTGGAGCCAGGGTGTGGAGGCCCAGCATGGGCCTGGGGAGCGGCGACGGAGGGTGGGTGGGTGCGGCCCTCGGAGTGGCCATGCGGAGCCCCTGGCACCTCACTGACTAGGCGCACAGGCCTTTAAACTTAGCATAACTAGCAGCAAACCCGCTCTGCTAAACCAGACCCTACGTCCCTTCTAGACTAAGTCAAGCGGAGTCTCAGCAGCTGCTGAAGTAGGGGTGAGCCTCCCCCCCGGAGAGCGACTGAGCCTGGCAGGGCCACGGGGAGGCTGACCGGGAGCTGGCAGGTCTGCCTCACCAAAGGGTGGGGGCTGGTTTGGAGGGTGGGCCCCTGAAGTTCCCTAAGATGCTCCCCGTGTCCTGCATCAGACTCGAGGAGCAGGGGGCCGGGGATCTCGGGTGGGGATCTTAGGGCCCAGAGGTGCCAGGACAGCCTGGGTCACCACGGAGGCCCCACCACAGAGGGGTGGCCACAGGGATCCCGGCATTTGAAACGCTTTCTTCCAGAGCCCTCAACGGCCCTGAGCAGGGACTGCGCCCACCGACAGTCCGACAGTCCGAGGCCCCCAGGCGGCCAGAGACTGCAGGCGGGCCAGAGGTGAAGCCAGGCAGGGCTCGGCGTTCCTCGCAGCCCTTTCTGGGGGGCCAGGGTTTTGTTTTGGCAAAAAGAAAAACCCCATCTGGTTGGAGAGGCTCTTAACGGGACAGGGGGCATGGCTGCCCACTGAGCAGCCCACAGGCTCTGCCTAACCTGCCGGGTGGCTGCTGGTTTCCCTGGAGACCCAGAGCTTCGCATAGGGACCCACCTGTGCCCCTCTCCCTCCCAGGTCCCTCCCGGGCCCACTTCCTCTGGGGTCGCTGGGGCTCCCCATTGGGGGGGAAAGGGCGGTGGTAGCGCAGCCCCCAGACCTCAGACTCCGGCCCACCTGCCACCAGCAGGGCTCTGCGTGGCCCAGGTCGGCGGGAAAGTGCTCGGGAGGGAGAAAGGGCGCCCACGGGCTGCCAGAGAGGCGGCCCCACCCAGTGACCACAAAGCAGCCGAACCGTCCAGAAAACGTCCCTTTATTCCATACGCAAATAAGTAGATTCTTTAAAAAAAAAA
>NW_006288252.1:1056431-1058553 GCF_000327345.1 Myotis davidii
GCGGGCACCACCGCTACTCGCTGGGCGTCTTCCCGGCACCAGGACCGCAGTGGCACATCCCGCGGGGACGGGGAAGGGGACCGAGAGGCAGAGGGACAGGAGGTGGCCTGCAGACCAGAAACTGCCAGCCAGAAAGCGCCCGAGCCAGAAAGCGGGGAGACGGCCGCCGCCTGCAGCCAGTGACACGCAGTGGAACAGGACACACAGGCCGCCTCCCCGAGAAATGTGCCGGGCGCCTGGGGAACAGCAAGACGCCCTGGCCCCAGTCCCCAGCCCCAGAAACGAGGACCTGCTGGGACCCCTGCGCTCTCGCAGCAGCGGGTGCAAGTCCAAGTCCCCGCGTGCACAGAAACATTCCTGCGGAGGCAGACCACGGAGCTCACGATCCCAGGAAACTCCAGTGCTCAGCCACCGGTGCCCGCAGCCCCTCTCCCGGCCCTGAGCCAGATTCCCAGGATGCTCCCCGAAACCCACAGTCTCGCCGGGAGGAAACAAACTCAGGGCCTGCAGGACATGCAGTCGCCACTGAACACGCGAGCGGCTGCGCAGCCTGTGGCTTTCCGGGTTCAGGAGTCTGCAGGGGCCCCTGACCGCCCGAAGGTGAGGAGAGGCCCAGGCTGCCAGAGGATGGTGGCCCAGCCCAGAGCCGGTGGTGGCTGGGGCTGTATCGCCTGGTGCCATGGGCTGTGCCGATGTGCGCGGGCGCCTGCCCAACCCCGCGGCTACATCTCTTGGTGGCCACGGAGAGGTCAAGTTCCAGGCGGCGTTCCTGCCACCTGATGTGGCGAGCCTGTCTGCCCACACACCCACACCCCCACACTCAGGAGGCTGCTGAATGGCCACAGGGTGCCCGGCAGGATCACCAGCTCCCGAAGCAGATTGGGACCCTAACCCGCATGGTGTGAAAGGAGGAGCCCAGCCCCCTCCTGGGAGCTGAGGAAGTGGGGGAGGGGGAGGGGGTCTCACCTTCTGAGACCCTCTTCAGAGTCGCCCCTAGAAGGGCCCTAAATTGGGTCACTCGGTTTTAGGAAACATCGCTCACTTCAGTAGCAGGGCTCAGACTCCTGAGCGTGGCCTCCAGACCTGCCCGCGCTGCCTGCGCACCAGAGAGGGGCTCACCCAGGAGGGAGCAGGTCCCTGCCCACCACCTCAGACACAAACACGCCACAGGGCTGAACGGACTTCGGACCAAGAGCCCCCAGAATCCAGAACCGAGCTGGCCATGCTGTGTGTGTGTGGGGGGGGGGGTGGCTGGCAAAACCTGGGCCTGGTTGGAATGGCTTCCCAGTGCCCCTCCGCGTGTCTCCCTGTGAAGGCCAGGTCCTTTTGGAAACAGCGACCCTCCTAGGGGAGCAGAACCTTGGGGAAGGGGTTCGGAATGAAGGGGTGCTGAGCTGAGAACCCCCAGTCCCAGCCCTCAGCAGGGAACAAAGGCAGGAGAGGGGGAGGAGCAGGAGAGGAGGGGCGGGGGAGTTTGGGGACTTCAGTACAGCCCCCCTCTTGCCCCCCCAGACCACAGTCCTAGCGTCTGGAGGCACGGGAGGGAGGCCGAGCCCTGCGGGAGGCCTGGTGCGCAGCTCTCGCAGGAGACGGGACTTCGGGGCACAGACACTGTGGAAGCCGCTCCCCTTGGGGTCAGCCCCCCAACAGTGGCTCCCTCTGCTCAACGCCTGTATTTCCCGCATCTGACTCTCCTTTGTCCTCGCTTCCTCTCCTCCTCCTCCTCCTTCTCCTCGCTGTATCCTTTCTCTTCCCTCCTCACTCGGGGGTTCCTTTTCTGCACCTCTTTCTCCTCTTTGCTCCTCCAGCGTCCTCCTCTCTCTCCGTCCCTCTCTGCTCCCTGTCCTGCAGGTCTCCTCTCTCCTCGTCAGATTTCACTTTCTCTTTTCTCTTTCTTCAACTGCCACCGCCTCTCCCAGGCCCTCTCCACGCTCTCCGGCCTCCCCAGGCCCTTTGGGGTCTGGCAACAGTGAAACCCCGACCCTGTGAAGCCTCCTCCCCACGGGCACCCTGTTCCGGAGCGCAGGCCTCCAAACGCACCCACCAGGGTCTCCGCTGAGGCCGACAGGACCCAGACTCCGCCGCACACAAGAGGAGGGCGACCCAAAACAGTCCCCGAGCA
>NW_006288252.1:1058850-1060068 GCF_000327345.1 Myotis davidii
ATGAAAAATAAAAGGAATATATTATTTCAGATAGTTCCCTCTTTTCTGACATCTTCCTCTTTCCCCCACTTAAAGTGGGGGTGCTCCATGCTTCCCCGGAACTAAGGGGAAAAGAACGCCAATCATTCATTTGAATCAGACCTCAGTTGCAAGTTAACGTTGATGTGTTTCGGGAGAGGATGAATAATAAGCTTTCCACTACAGCCAAACTAATACAAGGGATTATTTTTTATCCGAGCATAAAAACAAATATGCAAGAGATAATTTTAAATGGCACACCAGCTGTCCAGTTAAGTTAAATTGTGAACAAATAAGTTGCAATCTCTAATATTTGTTTAAAATCCTTAGGAGTACGTTCAGGCGCAAAAAGAATTAGTCCTCTTCCAGGGCCTTCTGAATATTGATACTCGTCCCCCTGAGCGCCCAGCAGCCAGCTCTCCGAGGGGTGGGGAGCTGGGGCCTCGGCCGGGCGACCGCCCATTGGCTGCGGGACCCCGGTAAGAAACAGGCTGGCCAATCACCGCCCTGCGAGGCCGCAATTCCCTCGCCCAGGGAGAGTGTGGGACCAAGCGTGAGTAACTGCGCGCGCGCGAGTGGCCTGTGCGTGTGTATAGCGGGGCGCAAAGATCCCGGGGCGTCCAAGAAATCGCAAGGGGCTGGACCACAGTCATTTTTTTTTTAAAGACCCCGGGTGTCAGGGCAAAATTACAGCATATTTTCTTTTATTTTTTAAATATATTTTTAATGATCTCAGAGAGGAAGGGAGAGGGAGAGGGAGAGGGAGATGGAAGCATCAATGATCAGAGTGAATCCTTGATCGGCTGCCTCCTGCACGCCCCGCACGGGATGGAGCCAGAAACCTGGACATGTGCCCCGACCCTGAATCCAACCCGTGTCCCCTTGGTTCCTGGGTAGATGCTCAACCGCCGAGCCCTTCGGACGGGGCCTAGTTTCATATTCACACTTAGTGAGACGTGAATGCCGACGTCGTTAACGTCATTAATGCAACTCCAGTTCCCCGGCTCAGGCTCCGAGTAAGGAAAGGCACCCGCCCCCATACCCCGCCTGAGCCACCCGAGTAGGAGCTGGTCGCCAAGTCCAGCGCCTGGGGAGGCCCAGCCTCCGAGGGGGGTCGGGGCTTCCGGCCCAGCCGCTGCCACTGGTCCTGGGGAAGGTCCGTCCTCTCTGAGCCTCCGTTTCTTTTACTGTGAAGCCGCG
>NW_006288252.1:1061240-1061878 GCF_000327345.1 Myotis davidii
ATTTTCCTCCTGCGGCTGCCCCAGGACGGTGACCTCGGGGGGAGGGGGCTTGTCTGCCCTCGGGAGGAGAGGCTGGACCCCTCTCCTCCGCCGCACGGCGGCCCCAGGAACAAAGACGACCCGGGATCCAGGCTCCTGGAGGGGACTCAGGGCTGGCGCAGACGCAGATGGGGCCTCCTGTCCGTCTGTCCGTAGGTCTGCTCTATGGATGAGGACACCGAGCTGGGGTCTTGGGAAGAGCTGTGGTCCCGCCCCCACAGGACTGCTCCCCTGGACTCCCCAGCCAGAGGGGCTGGCCAAGGGGAGGGATGAACTCCCCACTTACAAAGAGGGCTGGTTCCTGGCTCCTCTGCGGCTGCCTGCGACTCCCAGGGCTCTGACAGATGGGGAAGCCAAGGCCCCGGAAGGCGCTGGTGCGAGAGGCTGCAGGAGGAGTGCCTTCCGGACAACAGACTACTCCCCCAGGGTGCCGGGGCGCTCCCCCAACACTTCCCTGGACCCACAGCCTGAGAGTGGGGCCACCACGGCCACCTATCTGGGCACCTTCCAGCAGGAGTCCTCTGAACGGCTCCTGACTCTCCCTGCTGGGTGGGGGAGGGGGGCTACTGGCCCTGCGTGGGTGCTGGGGTCCAACCCCA
>NW_006288252.1:1062343-1063359 GCF_000327345.1 Myotis davidii
CCAGGTTCTGTCTTCTATTGTCTTGTTACATCTGTATTTATACCAGTTGATTTTAATCCTATCAATCTCTATTCCAAAGGTTAGGGTGTTTCTTATCTCCATTCCAGGGAGTAAAGATTATGTAGTTTAAGCGCGATTGTTCATAGTTAAAGTGATTAACTACCCGCCTGGCACTTAGTGAAGGGGTTTTATTCCCTCCCTAATTTCAGGAAAAATCTCTACCTGGGGAAACAACCTTTCTCGAAGAGGTGACCTTAGTTAAAACACATAGTGCCAAGAAGGTGAGCAACCATATTAAGAACAGTATGCCATATATGCCAGGTCCCTTGAAACAGCAAGGATGGACCGGCTCCCAGCACGTGGGGGGGGGGACTCCTCTTCCCGACCCTGGCTCTCTCCTGTAAGCCGCACTAGTGAGTGTCCTGCCTGGGCCGGCTGCTGGGAGAGGCTGGACTCAGCCGGCTTGTGTCTCCCCACTGCCTCTGGGGGGCCCTGGGGGATGGAGGTGCCTTCCTGCCACAGCACAGGCTTCTGGGGGTGTCGGAGGGCGTGTCCCTGAGCGCAGGGCACCAGGCAACTTGGATCCCCGCACCCCTGGGCCCTCGTTGCTCCAGCCCACCCTGGCGGCAGGCAGCCCAGACGGACAGCCAGCAGGAGGTTGTGCTGTGGCCAGAGCTGGTGAACTAGCCACTAGCTGCTGGCCCAGGCCCCCCTCAGCTCCGTGCTGGTCGGAGTGCAGTCGTGGCCAGGTCCAGGGGAGGGGAGAGGCCAAGAGCCACAGGACCGGAAGCAGAGGCCCCATGGTCGGTCGCAGGTCTAGCAGGTCGCTGCCTCTCAGGCGGGAGTCCTGCAGGCGGGAGTCCTGGCGTTCCAACGGCCAGCGCCCCAGTTCTGGTCAGCCCTGGGCACTGGGAAGATTGGGAAGCTGGGGGTTCCCTCGCAGAGTGGAGCCTCAGCCAACAGGTTGTCACATCTTTGTCTCCATGAGGGCCCCCACCCCCCAGGCCTCAGCCATC
>NW_006288252.1:1063499-1064196 GCF_000327345.1 Myotis davidii
GCGGGACCCCAGCGAGGGGTCTGAGAGGACGCCCTGTGCCCTTCCCACCTGGACAGTGAACAGGGGCTGTGCCTGGTCGCTGGGCCCCCCTCTCCTGGCTCAGGGCTGGTGGCCACGGGGCTCCAGACACCTGAGGGGTGAGTCGGTGCATGGCCGCCATCGCTTTTGTTTTAATAAAATTTTCTTTGGGGATAATTTCAAGGAACGTCCACTTTTAAACTCCAGGCTGACCTCAGCTTGGCTTCCTCTCCCCACTGGGACCTCCTTCCCGCCCCCAGGTCCCTGCTCCTGGCCAGCACTTTGCGGGAGCCTCTGGCCTGCTCTCGCCGGAGGGGGTGCATTGGGAAGGGAATGGGGTGCTCTGAGGGAGGACCCCTGGAGGATGGACTGGGAGAGCAAGCGAGTGCGGGCAGAGTGTGTGAGATGAAGGGGCGCCATGCATGGACCTGTAGGTAAGTGCTGTTGGTGCCAACATTGGGGAGGGGCTGAGTGGCCCCAGAAACGCAAGTGCTGACGTCCTAACCCCCAGCCCCTCAGGGTGTGCTGCCTCGGGGAGAGGGTCTGTTTGGGTAATAAGATGAGGTGCAGTCACCTGGGGGGTGGCCCCGGTCCAAACTCACCACACACCTCACATACACACGCACACCCGTGATCACAGCATGCCCCCACGGCCACACCCCTCCACAGCTGAACCCCT
>NW_006288252.1:1065025-1066852 GCF_000327345.1 Myotis davidii
GCCCTGCCATCCTGCACGTGTGCCCTGGTCTCCAGCCATGTGACCGCACCCACAGCGGCAGTGGCTGGGTCAGGACAGCGAGAGCATCGCCTGTGCAAATTCCCTCGCATGGCGTCAGCTTTCTCTCCCCTCCCCCCCGCCAGCCCAGCTTGGCCTGGGGGCCAAGGGCCTGGCCGTGTGAGCTGTCACACTGGGTCCGTGCCCCCATGCCACCGCCTCCTCTCATGGCCTCGACTTGGTCTCTAGCTCCCCATGGCTGCAAACAGCACTGTGTCCCATACAGGAATCCTGTCAGTGTCTCCTTCGGAGCTGCCTGTGTCTGCGGGAGACTCCTAGAGCCCTACTGATGGGCCCAATAGCGTGTGCGTGAGTGTGCATGTGTGTGAGTGTGCACATGGTGTGAGTGGCATGTGTGCGCACGCGCGCATGTGCATGTGTGTGCGTGAATGTACATGTGTGAGTGTGCATGTGCGCATGTGAGTGTGTGCATGTGTATGTGGTGCACGTGCACGTGTCCGTGTCGTTGGCAGGATCACCTTCCCAGAAGGCTTGAGTAGGTCACATTCTCACCAGCATCCTGTGGGCCTTCCCTCCCTCCTCTGCCAGCAGGGGGCACGGCTCCTTTTAACTTTTTAGTTTTTTGCCAGACGGATGGGTGTACAGTGGCCTTTAGGTCAAGGGCTGCAGGTGAGCAGTGGTGCAGGATTGGTGGGGCCAGCAGCGTGCGCCCGGCTGGCAGGGCACAGCTGGCATCCACACCTGCTCCCTGCCTCCTCCATGTGCTCCCCAATCCACGTTAAAATCTCAGTGAATGGACTGCACCCCTCCTGCCCCAGCCCCCTGCCCAGGGCTCAGTGCAGAGTGGGGGCAGCGGGCACCTGTGTGTGTGTGGGGGGGGGCTGTGGGACCCCCACCACCCCCCTTGGGGCTGTCCTCCCGAACCAGCAAGCCCTCCAGCGGGCAGAGGGGAGGCAGTGTCGGCCGTGGAGGGATTTCCACGGCACCAAGCCCGTCCCACCCGCGGCATCACACTCCCCACCTAGGCTGAGTCCCTCAAAAGGAGGACGTGGTTGGGCCACGGGCTGAGGGCCACATGTGTCCGGTGCCCTGACAGCATTGGGGCAGTTGGCAAGGCGGGGCCTGGTTCTCGCCCACAGTGTCCCCAACGGCTCACAGCCGGGCCGGGGATGCACACCCAGCCTGGCAGTCACCCGGGCCGTGTCCGAAGCATTGTGCCCAGATGCCCGCAGCGCTCGGGACCAGGGACGGATGCAGCAGCGCCTGGGCCGGCTCTGCCATAAGCCAGGCCCTGCTGGCGGCCAGCGGGCACCTCCTCTCAGGCCCCTGCCTTCAAAGTGGAGCCACAGAGCCCTGTGACCGCCACACTCCAGCGCCACCGTGGGGACACTTCTGGGACTGACCTGAAGGACCTGCAGGCCTGGGACAGGCCTTCTTAAAATTATATATATGTACAGCTTAAAGTATTACAAAGAGTATTACATATGTCTCCTTTCTTCCCCCCTTGACAATCCCCTGGCCTCCCCTACCCCCCAGTGTCTTATGTCCATTGTGGGAGGCCTTGAAAGCAGGCACTTCATCTCATGTCCCACTCCCCACTCCCCACTCCCCACTCCCCGCTCCCCACTCCTACTCCCCACACCGTGTCTGTGACAGAGAGGGGGAGTAAAGAGCTGGTGTGGTGGGGGTGCACCAGGGGTGGAACTGGACTGAGAGTTAAAAACGCCTCTTCCTCCCGCCCCCAAAGGCTTGTTAAACACTCCCCCCCCCTTAGAATGTGGGACCCTTTGAGGTGAGGCAGGCACTTCC
>NW_006288252.1:1067108-1068550 GCF_000327345.1 Myotis davidii
GGGGATGCGCCCCCACGTGCGGCGCAGGGGCCTCCTGCCCACCGGCCAGTGTGACCAGGGCGCCTGCCCGCGGCCTCCTGACCCGGCGATGGGAGCCAACCCCAAGCCCCCCACCGGCTCCAGGAAGCAGGGGGACAGCGGAGCGCGGAGCATGCACCCCGGGGGCCCAGCGCAGCCTCGCAGACCCTCTGCCCCCCGGCTCAGCCGCTCTCAGAGAAGCCCAGACCTGAGAGGTGAGGCACCCCGAGAGGGAGGACTGGTTCCTGCGCGGGCCTTTGGGGGGCTCCTTCCCCACTCGGAGCCCACAAAGCAGGCGGCACACGGAGGAGGAGGAACCGGAACTCAGCCCAGCAGCGGGCCTGGCCTGGCCTCCAGGGGCCTGGGGTTTGTTTGCACCAAGTGCCAGAGGGCACAGGCTGGAGGGTTTCTCAGCCCAGCCCCTCCATTCTCCCAGCAGAGCTGGCGAGGGGAGCCAAGGACTTGCTGATGGCACAGGCAGTGCCAGGCTGCCAGGGGACCGACCCCTCGGTGCCAGGCTGCCTGGCCAGGGCGAATTCCCGTTCAACCTCCCCAAGCCCCGGCCTGGCCTGCCGGGGAGCCCTGGTCCCCACGGTGACCCTGCTGAGCCTGCCTGCAATCCCACCCCCCACCTGCCAGAAGGTGGGGGCCCAATGCGTTCCCAGGGGAATGAAGTCCGACCCTTCACCCCACGCCCTTGAGTCGCCCTTGCCCTTGGGAACTGGCTGCAAACTCCACGCTCAGGCGCCTGCGCCTCCGCTCGCCATCTCGCCTGTGAGGCACTAACCCTTCCCAGGGCGCCTGCCCGGACCTGGAGGTGGGGTGTCTGGTCCCACCGCTGCCTGGCCCGGCCCTGCCCGGCTCCTGCAGGTCCCTGTGCCCCGCTCTGCGCTGAGCAGCTGAGGGGGGGGTCCCTGCATCCCGCTCTGCGCTCAGCAGCTGGGGAGAGGCTGGAGGGGCAGACGGCCCATTGGGCACCAGCAGCACTTCGACCCAGGAGACTAGCTCCCCTTCCCCTACCCCTCCAGGCCCCGCAGGGGTGGGGGGGGGTGCTGAAAACTGGGAGCACTGGTCTCCCCCAGCAGTGCCCCCCCCCACTGCCTGGGATGGTTGAACCTTCCCGCCCAGTCACGACCCGCACCCCTCACCCATGACCAGCGGGGCCAGGTGAGGGTGGGGGCCGGTGAGTGACAGGGACCCGCCCCATCCGTCCCTTGTGCGCCTGGGACCGGGACAGAGTCTGGCTGTGACCTCTCCCCTCCCCACCCCTGCGGCTCCGGGCTCTGGGGCCACATGAAGACCTGGGCCCCTCTGTTCACAGCTTGAGACGGACTGCGACTGTTGGGGGAGCCCTTCCCCTGGGGTCTGCTGGGGGCGCTGGGGGGCCTGTGCTGGCAGCTGGGGCTGCCCTGTCCCTGCGGCTC
>NW_006288252.1:1068612-1070772 GCF_000327345.1 Myotis davidii
CTCCCTCCCCAGACTGGGGGTGGGGGGTGGGGGGAGCTCAGGGAGGGAGTTGGGGCGCCGGGTCTGGAACCTCACGCTCCTGCTGGAGGCGATGCCTGCGGCACCCCATGTGGAAGATCAGGGAGAGGGGTCCCAGAGGAGCTGGGTACCGCCCCCCAAAGCACCAGGCGAGGCTATGCACACCAGCGGGGGTGGGGGGGCACTGTGTGTTGGGCCCTGGACCAGCAGGGGAAGCAGGAAGCACCCCTCCCTTTGACACCACCCAAACACCACCCCGCACACCACCTCGCACACCACCGGGCACACCACCCAAACACCACCCAAACACCACCCCGCACACCACCTCGCACACCACCGGGCACACCACCCAAACACCACCCAAACACCACCCCGCACACCACCTCGCACACCACCGGGCACACCACCCAAACACCACCCAAACACCACCCCGCACACCACCTCGCACACCACCGGGCACACCACCCAAACACCACCCAAACACCACCCCGCACACCACCTCGCACACCACCGGGCACACCACCCAAACACCACCCAAACACCACCCCGCACACCACCTCGCACACCACCGGGCACACCACCCAAACACCACCCAAACACCACCCCGCACACCACCTCGCACACCACCGGGCACACCACCCAAACACCACCCAAACACCACCCCGCACACCACCTCGCACACCACCGGGCACACCACCCAAACACCACCCAAACACCACCCCGCACACCACCTCGCACACCACCGGGCACACCACCCAAACACCACCCAAACACCACCCCGCACACCACCTCGCACACCACCGGGCACACCACCCAAACACCACCCAAACACCACCCCGCACACCACCTCGCACACCACCGGGCACACCACCCAAACACCACCCAAACACCACCCCGCACACCACCTCGCACACCACCGGGCACACCACCCAAACACCACCCAAACACCACCCCGCACACCACCTCGCACACCACCGGGCACACCACCCAAACACCACCCAAACACCACCCCGCACACCACCTCGCACACCACCGGGCACACCACCCAAACACCACCCAAACACCACCCCGCACACCACCTCGCACACCACCGGGCACACCACCCAAACACCACCCAAACACCACCCCGCACACCACCTCGCACACCACCGGGCACACCACCCAAACACCACCCAAACACCACCCCGCACACCACCTCGCACACCACCGGGCACACCACCCAAACACCACCCAAACACCACCCCGCACACCACCTCGCACACCACCGGGCACACCACCCAAACACCACCTCGCGCACCACCAGTCACACTGCCGGTCACACCACCTCACACACCACTGCGCACCCGTGCAAAATGGTGCTGAGACCTCTCCGGCACTGGGAGGGGCAGGGCAGGGGCACCCCAAGGTGTGAGTACACACCCCCTTCCTTCAGGGAGCGGTGCGTTGAGGGGCTCTGTGGGCGCTGACTGACAGGGAAGTCCGTCAGGGAGGTCGAAGGGCCGGTTCAGGTCCACTGGGGGGCGCTCCTCCCGGGGACCCTCCTCCCAGCCGCTGGGAAGGCGCCTCTGGCGCAGGGTCCTCCCTGAGCTCATTTCCCATCCTGGGTGCCGCGGTTACCAGGGAAACCTGGAGGCTTCAGAGTCCGCCCGCCCAGGAGTCTGGCTTTTTTCAAAGGAACACTTTTGGGGATGGTTCCGAGCAGTGTGGCCTGGGCGGCTGCTGGAGGCTCCGGCAGATGCCCCAGCAGCTCCATGCTCCCTGCAAAAAGCAGCACACCTCTCCCTCGTTCCTCTTCCCTCCCCCTCCCCCTTCCCCTCCTCCCCTCCCTCCTCCCTCCCATGTCACATGACATCAGCAAGTGTGACTTACCCTTATTCCTGTTCAGCATCTAAAGGCATTTCTGCCTTTCAAGATAAAATTCTCCTTTTGATCAACAACCTTTGGCTAACAACATTCCTCTCCATTTCAGGTGGAATTCTCTTACCCACCCCTGATTCCAGGAGATGGACACGACAGCCCCACCATACCTGAGGAATGGAAGTACCTGCCCTTCCTGGCCTTACCAGATGGTGCACACAACTACCAGGAAGGTGCGTGAAGAGGCGGTGGGCAGTTAGTGTCATTTTTTTAATGTTACAAGAA
>NW_006288252.1:1071355-1072645 GCF_000327345.1 Myotis davidii
GGCTGGCCAGGCACCCCAGTGGGGACCCCCACCCTGATCCAGGACACCCTTCAGGGCAAACCAGCCGCGCCCCACACATGCACCAGGCCTCTATCCAATATAATAAAAGGGTAATATGCTGAGGCTGCGGCTGGAGGCGGGCCGGCGAGACGTGTCTGCGGACGAGGAGCCGCTGGGCCCTGGTCAGGCTGCTCCGAGCGATTCTAAGGCCGGGCGTTTGCTCAGAGGAACGTGAGAACCCGTCGGGGGCTGAGCCCCTGGAAAACATGTTAAGATGTGTCTCCTCCCTGGAGCCGCTGAGTTTTGAGGGTCCATGGGGCCTGCCCCCTCCCCCCCCAGCGTTGTTGGCACCTCCTCTTCGAGTCCAGGAACCTGGACTTCGGTGCTGAGTCGCCTGCTCCCAGACAGGGGGCTGACTGCGCCATGACCCAGCATCACGCCACCCCGAGGGGCCGCCCAGGACCCGGACCCCAGTGTCAGAGAAGGTGCTCTGAGCCTGAGGCGCCCTGGCAGCAGCCAGCTCCAGGAGCCCCTGAGCCCCAGGAGCCCGCAAGGCTCCAGGAGGAGGATCCATGGCCCTCAGGTCTGGGAGCAGCCAGGTGGAGGGGGACACACCCCCCTCCCCAATGCAGACACAGGTTCCGGCTCTGCCCTTGCAGAGGCCATGGCCCAAGTACTTTCTTTCTGTCTGAACCTCAAAAGACAGAGGCCTGGGGGGGAAGGGGGGGCTGCAGCCATCTCCCCCCTCCTCTCCACTCCCTCCCCTCCACCCCCTCTCCCCAGCGGCACCGAGGAGGCATCCCTGGGACATGCAGAAGCCCATGGCCCGCCCAGTCCCCTGCGGTCCCGGAGCTTTAGGCTCAGCAGGAGCTGTGCCCAGTCCCGGGTGAGGGGCTGGGGGGTGGGGCTGGGCTGCAGGCACCTGGCAGATCCAGGACTCCACCCGGGACCTCACCCTGCAGAGCCCAGGCTGCAGGAGGTTGGTTGGGGGGCGGGGGGGTCTCAGCTGCCTTCCCCACAGGCCAGTGGAGTGGGGGTTGATGGATGGGAGGTGATACGCACTGAATGGCAAGGAGGGGACCCAGTGGCCCGTGAAGAGTCATGCTGAGTTTTGAGGGTCCGTGCCCCACCCCCACCCCCAGCGCTGTTGGCACCTCCTCCTCGAGTCCAGGAACCTGGGGTTCGGTGCTGAGTCGCCTGCTCCCAGACAGGGGGCTGACTGCGCCATGACCCAGCATCACGCCACCCCGAGGGGCCGCCCAGGACCCGGACCCCAGTGTCAGAGAAGGT
>NW_006288252.1:1072919-1073165 GCF_000327345.1 Myotis davidii
TTGGTGGGGGGGCGGGGGGGTCTCAGCTGCCTTCCCCACAGGCCAGTGGAGTGGGGGTTGATGGATGGGAGGTGATACGCACTGAATGGCAAGGAGGGGACCCAGTGGCCCGTGAAGAGTCCTTATCCGCCCCCTCGCCCCTCCCCCCCTGGAGTTTGCTTTACAAATTAGCGGAGGTCAGGGGTCACCCTGGAGCAGCCAGCTCAGGGCCGAGCAGCCAGGAGCAGGGCACGGTGGGAGACAGGG
>NW_006288252.1:1093363-1094316 GCF_000327345.1 Myotis davidii
CCCACCCCTGCACCCGCTGGGCCCTTCGAGAGGGGATATTTCACCCTAAGTGCCTCCTGCCTCGGTGCCCTGTGACCCACCGTGCGGGGAAGTGAGGGGGGCCCGCCAGCTCCTGCAGAGGCCCTGCGCCCAGTGCCCCAGCCTCCAGCCTCTGCACCGGGGAACGGAGAACAGGGAACGGGGTGGCAGGTGGTCCTGGCAGGAGCGCAGAGAGGGCACAGGCAGCACTGGGCGAAGGAGGCGACGGGCACTCCACTCACAGTCCCCGCACAGAACGTGTGCTCCAGGTCGACAGGGACTCGTCCATTTAATCCTCACGCAGCCTCGTGGGGGCCTGCTGACATGACCCATTGTATAGACTAGGAAACCGAGGCGCACAGAGGACAGGACTTGCTCAGGACGGCACAACAGTTCCAGGCCGGGGTGGGACTGGAGGTAGGCAGTGTGGCCCACCACCCACGCCGTGGCCTCCACGCTACTCACAGAAGCCTGCCCCACACATGCAGAGATGGGCTTCGACCCCGTCTCTCCCGGACCCCGTCTCTCGCAGACCCCGTCTCTCCCGGACCCCGTCTCTCCCTGACCCCGTCTTTCGCGGACACCGTCTCTCCCGGACCCCGTCTCTCGCGGACCCCGTCTCTCCCGGACCAAGCATCGAATGAATCAACAGTCACTTGTCCACTTCAGCGTCTTCAGGAGCCACCTGGCTGGGTGGGGATGGCTCACCGCTGGGATGGAGCAGAGGGTCTGCCCTTGGGCGGTGGGCGGTTGGGGAACCTGGAGCGGCAGGGACCCTGATTTCCGAGCCTGATTCCTCCCCGGGCCCCCCGTGGGCTGGCCCTGTGCCGGCTGCAAGGGTCCAGGACCCCACCCGGGACCTCACCCTGCAGAGCCTGGGCTGCAGGAGGTGGGGAGGGGGGGTCTCAGCTGCCTTCCCAGCAGGCCCGTTTTGG
>NW_006288252.1:1094499-1095772 GCF_000327345.1 Myotis davidii
GTGTGCCCTTTGTCTGATCCGGGAAGGGCCTCCAGGTGAGGAGCAGAGCCGCCTGCCTGGGCAGGTGAATAATTCCCGCCCCCTCGCCCACCAGAGACGCAAGGACTGCCCTCCGGGTTTGGGGGAATCCGCTGGGACCAGCCGGTCTGCACCCTCAGCTTGGATGTGTAGACACCCTCGGGACGCCCTCGGGTCCTGGTGCTTGGGCCACAGTGGTGTCGGGGCACCATCCTCCAGGCTGCCCCTCCTCCCAGCTCCTCCCTCCCTGGCTCTCCCTCCTCCTCTCCCCCCTCCATTGGGGAGGGCCTGGGCTCAGCCCATCTCCTGCCTGGACGCCTGCTCTGGGTTCCATGCCCCCTCCCAGTCCCTAGGAAGCCTCTCCCAGAGAACCCAGGACAGTCGCCCCATCGGATGATCACACGGTCATACCTGCAAAGTCCCTTTGCCCTGCCAGGCCCGTGCACAGGTTGGGTGCAGAGCCCTCCCGGGGAGGAGAGGCGGAGGGGAGGGGCTCCCCTTTATCCAGACTTCATGTCCCAGCCTGGGGGGTGATGGCTCAGGTGATGGCTCAGGTGACCGGCAGGGCGGAATGGCGGGTCCCCATGCGCGAGGACAGGGTGGGCTGTCCCGCCTGCCCCGCCTTCCCTGTGCCCACGGGACGGCCTAGCAGAGGCAGGAGAGCCTGGGGCTGGGCCCACAGCAGCTCGAGGCGGAGAGCTCCAGGCACGGGCACCCTCCAGCAGAGGCCGGGCCGGCAGCTGCCCAGCCCCGCCGGCTGCCAGGAGGGCAGCAGCTGTGTGTGGCCCAGACTCAGCAGGGGGGTCTGCGGGCCGCGCCATCTGGCAGGGCCGTGAGGGCCAGGCGCTCTGCCATCGGTGCAGGTTTAGGGTGCAGGCCCGTGGCCTCCGGGTGCAGGTCGCCCTGACGGCCACTCAGCCCCAGTTCTCTGTGGGGCTCCGTCCTGCCGGGCGTGGACACTCGGCGACATTGCACACCCGAGGGCATCGGAGGACAGAGAGGTTAAGCAGCCAGCCTGGGGTCACCCAGCTGGGCCTAACGGGCCGGGCCTGGAGCTGACACCTGTTTGTTCTCAAATCTGTGCTCAGACCCTGCAGGGCCCCCTCCCTCCTCCTCAGGGATTCAGCTCAGGCTGTGCCCGCCCCCCATGTCTCTGCCAGGACCCAGGGGAGCCCAGCCCTGTCCCCCCAGAGACACACGCCTACAAGGCCAGTCCGCTGCCCAGGAGGGCTGAGTACTCTGGGGGTGGGGGGGG
>NW_006288252.1:1095881-1097260 GCF_000327345.1 Myotis davidii
CTCCCAGGACCAGGCCCCTTCCCCATCGGCACTCTGGGCACCGCGGATGGGACAGACCGGAGGACAGATGGGAGGACAGGACATGGATGCAGTGTTGACAGTGACGCCCTCATCACGGAAGGTCTGGTGAGTGAGCACTGACGGTCCCCCAGTCCCCCCCCCCACCCCCCTGCTAGGAGCAAAGGGACGCTGCTCTGGCCGCACAGCTGGCCCCTGGGCCGCGATCTGGTCGGTGTCTGACAGGGGACCAGGGGACACTCCCCAGAAAGGCAGCAGGTGGGGAGCTGAGAGGACGGAAGACAGCGGCTCACACACCTGGAGAGAGAGACGAGCTTCTTCAAAAGCCCATGGCTCGGCCTGCTGCCCGGCCCTAGTCTGCAGACAGTTTGGCGCGATTCAATGAAGCAAGTGAGAAACTGCAGGTTCCCGGTTTGGATTGACATCAAAGGTGCCTCATCGTCAACTTTAAATTTATCTCTGAAGGAGGGGGGGCGGGGGATCAGATAAAACGGCCAGAAGCAAACAAAGGCACAGGGAAGCCGACAGCCGCCCGCCACACGCCACACGACCAGGCGCAGTACAGCCGCAGCCGGGGAAGCGCCCGGTCGCCCGGCACCGTCACTCTCTCGGAGGAGGAGACGCAGTGACTAGAAGCAGCCAGCAGCCTGCGTGGACCCTGAGTGACCCCATTGCTCGCAGGAGGGGCCGGGGAACCGGGGACACGGGGAAACGGACGCTCTGTGCATAACGAGCAATGAGTGTGGACCTACAGACAAGGCAGGACGACCACCAGCAGAACAAATTACAACCCACCCGACAGTGGGAAGCAGCGCCCACTTTCCAGTCTTTACCGAGATGATGGCCTTGCTGTGTCACCCCCACCTCGCCCGCCCAGCCCGCCCAGCCTGCAGGGGCAGGACAGAGAAGCGGTGCTGAGAGCGGAAACACCATCAGGCAGATAATAAAACTGTTATTGTTCCAGATTTTTAAAAATATGAGTGGAATTTGTCAATTTAAAAGAAAGGGTAGCATGTGCTTCTTTCCGCTTGTAATTAAATGTTCGCCTTTGCTCCTGTTTTGCATTCATACTTTTGCCGGGTCTTTCCTTAAAGAGGGTCCCCAAGCTGCCTCTGGGCCAGGCCCACGGTGCCTGGTCCCACCCCTGTCCTCGCGGCGTGTTTGTGGGGCTGGAACAAGACCGACAGGGGACGCTCTTAGGCGCTCACAATTAGGATGATTTCTTACTGGTGACAAGATCCAACTCCCGCTTCGCCCGCCTTGGGCTGGGGATCAGAAGTTTCCCCTGGTCCCTCACCCCTGCCCTGCCCTGCCCTGCCCACCCCCGCCCTGCCCTGCTGCCTTGACCGTGTCTCTCCCTC
>NW_006288252.1:1099784-1100816 GCF_000327345.1 Myotis davidii
CCCTCACCCCCCCTGCCCTGCCCTGCCCTGCCCACCCCTGCCCTGCCCTGCTGCCTTGACCGTGTCTCTCCCTCTAGTGACCCTGCCTTCCTCCAACTTCGAGCAGCCACAGCCCTCTGGCCGGTCCTGCCTGGGCCCGGCTCTAACCTCTCAGAGATGAGGAAGGGGCCCCCGGGGAGAAGCGAGGCCCTGGCAGAGACGGCGGTGGTGCGGCCACCAGCCAAGGAATGCTGGCGGCCACCAGGAGCCACGAGAGCCGAGGAACAGATGGGCCCTGGACCCTCTGGAGGCTGCAGAGCCCTGGTGACGCCTGGGTTTTGGATCAGACTCCAGCGCTGAGAGGGCGTCTCTCCTGTGGGAGCCCCACGTGTGGTAACTGGTTACAGTGGCTGCAGGAAACTAAGACCCCATCTCAGCATCTGCTCATTGCCGGCCTGTCCTCAGGCACCAGGCCCTCCGCCGCAGGCCTGTGCGCGCCGGCCATGGCCTGTGCTTAACGTGATCGCTCCCTCTCGTCCCTGAGGTCTCTGTGCAAACACCCGTCTGCCTCGATCCACCCAGTCCCCACCTGATTGTCCTCCGTAGCACCGGTCACCGCCTCTGCTCCTTGCCGCCTGCTGGTCTGTGGTGGTCACGCTCGGTGTGGCCCCCTCACCCCGCCCGGCCCACGAGGGCAGGCCCGCGCCTGTGGGAAGAGATGCTCCGTGAAGTGTCCTTAGGCGACCAACTGGGAAGTAGACGTCCCCCCGGGAGAGGCCCCTGGAGGCCCCTGAACTCAGATTTTTGCTGCAGGAGATGTGGCCGCAAAGGAAAGGGACAAAGAGGACGGAGTCCTGCCCACGCCTGGGGACCCAACTGCCGGCTGGCTCCCTGGTCCATCAGCCATCCAGGGGGACCGGCCATGGGGACCGGCCAAGGGCACCAGCCAGGGGACCGGCCATGGGGACCGGCCATGGGGACCGGCCATGGGGACCGGCCATGGGGACCTGCCATGGGGACTGGCCAGGGGACCGGCCATGGGGACCTGCCAGG
>NW_006288252.1:1101105-1101419 GCF_000327345.1 Myotis davidii
TGCCATGGGGACCGGCCAGGGGACCGGCCAGGTCCTGACGACAGTGGCTGCATCATGGGAGCCTGGGCATCAGGGCCCCACCGCCTGTGTCCTCAGGCAGGAGGGGTGCGTGGCCACCAGGAACCTGCACTGGCCTTAGAGGCCCAGGACCCAAGTTCAGGTCTGCCCCACCCCCAGTGTGTCCATGCCCCCAGTCCCTCCCGCCCAGTCACCTGGGACCTGTCATTCCCTGGGCTCCGCTGTGGGGGTGGGGAGGGGGGTGAGGGGGTCAGAATGCTGAGCCCAGACCCAGCAGAGCGCCCGCAGCCCGCAGA
>NW_006288252.1:1102449-1103225 GCF_000327345.1 Myotis davidii
CCCCTTCCTTCCTTCCCTTCCCTCTCCCTTCACAGCACGGTGCTTACTGAGCCCCTACTAAGTGCCCTAAGGCCGGCGTGGAGCGCTGTGACATCTTCCTGCGCCCACAGAAAGCCTTGGGAAGCGTCGCGTGCTGGGGGGTGGGGGGTGCTTTCTTCGCTGAGTGGGTCGGTCGGAGCAGTAACCGCCATAAAAAAATCCCTTCCCATGTCTGAGCTCACACGTCAGCTCCTGGGGCCCGAAGCGGCTCGGGGAGCCTGCAGCACAGAGCACAGAGCGCCAAGGCCACTCGCTCGATCAGCGTCCTCTCTCTCTCTCTCTCTCTCTCTCTCTCTGGTTTCCCAAAGAGAAACCCACCGCCCACGCCCGCGCACAGATAGACCATCTTTCTCGCCGGGACCTGACCCTAACACTCGTGCGTGGGGCCTCCCTCCATCCGCTACGCTGATGCCGAAGGACCCGTGGGCTCGGCGGGGGCAGGGCCCTCCCAGCAGAGAAGCGGGTGCAGTGGGTCGTGTGTGAGGCCTGAGCCGTGGCCCCGTGATGGAGCCCCGCCCCCAGCACCTCCGAGCCCGACTTCTTTGGAAACAAGGCCTTTGCAGATGCCATGAGTCAAGACGAGGCGCTGGGCAGGGCCCCGGGGGTCGTTCCCGAGGCGGGAGTTGGACACAGCCCCCCTCCCCCAGAAGCCGTGGGAAGGGTGGGAAGGGTGGGTGGCCGCCTGGGAACCGCCGGGCGGGGACAGGGACTCTTCCCTGGCGCCTCAGGGGGAGCAG
>NW_006288252.1:1103537-1103794 GCF_000327345.1 Myotis davidii
GATCAGACCCCGAGGGAAGCCCCCCGAAAGCCGCTCTGAACAGGGTGACCCCAGATGCCGCCCCCCCTCCCCCAGTCAACGGGGCTCCCGAGGCTCTGTCGGAAGAGGGGTGTCCCACTGGGTCACCCCGACCTCTGCAGCCCAGTGGGAGCCCTCTGCCGCCCCGACTTCCCGGCAGCACTGTCCCCACACCCCATCCCTGGCCCCGATGGCACCCCTCAGCTTCCTGAGGCCTGGGCTCCCCCCATTCTCCCGAG
>NW_006288252.1:1103907-1104119 GCF_000327345.1 Myotis davidii
TGTTTGTAACAAAACAGCCTCTATGTTTGTCTCCAGGACAAATTGCTCTCACCTGGAGTTTAATGAAAACCAGGCCTCACCTGTCTGAGTCCCCGGAGGGCTGTCCAGGGAAGGGAGGAGAGGGACCCCAAATGTTGGCGAGGGGAGAGGGGGCCCAGTGGTCAGCGCCCGGCCTGAGGACCAGACCAGGTTCACACCCCAACTCTGGGGCT
>NW_006288252.1:1104245-1105248 GCF_000327345.1 Myotis davidii
TGGTGGGGCCTGTGCGGCCAGGGGGGCCCTGCAGGAGTGACAGGGTGCGGAGCGGGGAGCAGCCCAGGCCGGGAAGCGGGTGGTCACCCCATCGGCGAGGCCGGGTCCTCCGCTGCTGCTCATGCCACCCTGGAAGCCCAGGGGGGAAGCGCCGTTGGGAGGCGGCTGGTTGGTTTGTGCAGGACGTGTGGCCACAGTGGCTCTGGCCGAGGCTGGTGGGCAGGAGGCGTCCAGGCTGGGGACCCACGGGCCTCCTCGAGGTCCGGGGGAGTGGGTGTGGCAGGCGGGCAGAACCCCTCGCTCGGGCTGTGACGGGAAGTGGTCCCTGGGGGTGTCCGGAAGGGTGTACTTGCGGAGTGTCCTTGGACCCAGGTGCACCTCTGCCATCGGGGCCTGGGCAGAGCTTGGGGGTCCCACGCAGAGAGAAGGCCCAGGGACAGACTCCAGGGATTCCTGGGAAATGCCACCCGCTCTGTGCACAGCCTCACGGTGTATGGACGCAGCCTGGGGCTGAGTTTGGGGTCATTTCTCCAGGCCAAACAATCAAGCTGTCCTTTCCCCATGACCTCTGGGGTCAAAGCTGGCAGAGCCACATCACTCCGGCCCACGCTGAGAAATATAGATGATTCCATCCGTCCATCCATCCATCCACCTCTCCATCTGTCCATCCATCCATCCACCTCCCCCTCCGTCCTTCATCATCCATCCATCCGTCCATCCACCAGTCAGGGGCACTGACATTGTTTGGGTGTCTTGCTCTCCTTCCTGGAAATGGGGAGCCCAGTCCCAACCTCACATTCGCCTTGATGATGAAACTGGTGAGGGCAGGTCCTGGGCACACAGGGATGCCCAGGAACAGCAGAGCCATCATAGCTTCGGGGAGTCAGGTCCTCCCCACCCACCTGGGCTCCGGAGCCCTCCGTGGCCCAGTGCCCGCCACGCCCAGGACCAACCCACCAGCAAACATTTGCTGTGCAGCCCCAGCTCTGGGCTGGGCCTCCTG
>NW_006288252.1:1105604-1106100 GCF_000327345.1 Myotis davidii
GGCGGGGGGTGGGGGGGTGGGGACCAGGCTCAGAGGCTGTGTGTCTGCAGGAAACAGGGCAGGGCCACATGGCAGGTGCAAGGGGAATGGAGGCGGAATGGAGGGTAAGAGAGGAAGACTCCCAGACAGAGACCTAGACCCCCCCTGCCCCCCCAACCCCCCCAAAACTGGGACTGTGAGAGCAAGTGGAGGAGAGAGAGGAGGGGGCTGAATTCTCCTGGGGGGAGCGGTGAGGCCTGCCCTGCTCTGTCCCCTCCTCCAGCTCCTCAGTGGCACAGTCCCCGCACCCTGACCTGATGGGCTGAGGAGATGAGTCAGGAGTGGGGGTGCGGGCTCTGGGAGGGAAGCACCCTGGAGGCCTGAGGCCTCGCTGCGTCCGCGGCACAATAGTGCCACCTCGTGGCCGCCCCTGGAATCGCCGCTGCGCTCTTGCCGGGAAGCCAGGGGCACCTCACCTTCTCTGACAGGCCTCCCTGCACCGCCCGCCCTTCTCCTT
>NW_006288252.1:1106274-1107588 GCF_000327345.1 Myotis davidii
CGTCCACGGAAGGAGGTCCAGAATGAAACCAGGAGGCCCTCACGGACCCCACCTCCACCCCCCAGGACTCTGAGGGGGGCCAGGCAGCTGCCTTCTGCCCAGCAGAGAAGATAGGCGCCCTCGGGTGGCCGGGAATAAGTCCCGCATCCCAAGGGGGACTGGGTGGGCTGTGGGTTAGAGCGACCAGGTCCAGAGCAGACAGGGCAGCCCAGAGGCTGCGGCCCCTCCCGGGGGACGGTCCCCTTTCCAGGCAGGAACCCCAAGACCCTCTGTCTCCAGGTGCTCTCACCAACCCGCTGCCTCCTCCAGGCTGTCCTCCAGGCTGACCCCCAGGGACACTGCTGCCTCTTCTACCCCACACGGGCCCACCCAACACCGGTCAGGGCAGCCCAGGCCTCAAGGGCAGCCCAGGGGCCTGAGCCACTGCCCCTCCTCCGTGAGGCCAGTGGGTGTGGGGGCTCCGGTATCTAGAGCAGCCCCTGGGTGGGTGGGGCTGACCTCACAGCACAGCCCAGGTGTCGCAGGGGCTCCCCCACGGCTCCAGAAGGGTCCTTCCACCTCTCCTGCTGATGGCGGCTCTGGGCGTCCTGGGCTGTGGCCACAGGACCCAGTCTCTCCTCCATCCCTGTGTCTGCACCCCTCCTCTCCTTGTAAGCAGACAGCAGGGTTTAGGCCCCCTCCCCCATAATCCAGCTCATCTCCTGCGCAGCCAACCCTGTGGCCCTCATCAGGGAGGAGCTGGCCCTGGAGGGGTCCTGGACTCAGGCCACAGCTGAGGGGCCGTGGGGTCGTGGGGCCGTGCCGGGGTCCAACCCCAGCAGGCCCAGGGGTCCCCATAGGTGTGGACGGAGTCGGCGAAGAAGGAATGACACGGAGGCAGCGTTCAGTTGATCAGCATAGTTGGGTTCTCTAGCCAGGATCTCCAGCCAGGTTCTGTGTCCATGCTCTGTTGCTAGGTTCTCCAGCCAGGTTCAGTCACCAGGTTCTAGTCAGGTTCTCTTGCCGTGTTCTAGCCAGGTTCTGTAGCCAGGTTCTGTCTCTAGGTTCTTCAGCCAGGTTCTCTCGCCAGGTGCCGGGGTGCAACCCCAGCAGGTCCAGGGGTCCCCAAAGGTGTGGACGGAGTCGGTGAAGAAGGAATGACACAGAGGCAGCGTTCAGGTGATCATCATAGCCGGGTTCTCTTGTCAGGTCTCCAGCCAGGTTCTGTAGCCAGTTTCCTTGCTAGGTTCTGTATCTAGGTTCTGTTGCCAGTTTCTGTACAGGATCTTTTGCCATGTTCTGTCTCTAGGTTCTGTCTCTAGGTTCTGTGTCTAG
>NW_006288252.1:1108329-1108912 GCF_000327345.1 Myotis davidii
GGAGCCATGAGGCTCAGAAACAGCAGGTCCGAGGGGGCCTCAGGGCCAGAACGCACAGCGGGGCCTGCCTTCCTCTCCGCAGGGAGACCTGGTGGCGGGGACTCGGTCGGGTTTTATTCTCAAACAGCTTCATTGAGGTGGTACCCACACACGGCTGCACGCGGAGGAGTGCACCGGTGATGGGGTGACGGCACACCCCGAAGCCCGCAGCTCACCAAGGCAGGGCAGCTCCCTCCTGCCCCACCAGGGGCGCAGTGCAGATCTCCGTCCCACCCTCTGCGCGGCTCCTGGAGGCCTCAGTTTCCCCACCTGTGCAATGGGCTCCTCCCAGTTTTACCCTGGGATTCCGAGGGCAGAGCCGTGCGTGGCCACACGGCGTTTACGGCACCAGCACCGTGTCGTCCCAAACTAACCCGACAGGCAGTGTGGCCGTCCCTCGGTCCCTCCGTGGGGCGGGAGTCCATGAAGGTTCTAACAGATTTTGACCATGTACTGAAAATACCACTGATTATTTTGCTAATACAGTGTTTTACTGTTCCATGCGGCTGAAATAAGTCTCTGTATTCATCGGAACACAGGATAT
>NW_006288252.1:1108979-1109276 GCF_000327345.1 Myotis davidii
CCTGACGCCTGACCTGCTCTCGGGATGCCTTTGTTTCACCAAAGGACCTGTGTGCCGTTTCTCGGTCCAAATGAAAGCCAGGCTGAAAAGCAGGAGAGGGAACCCACACCCCACACAGAACAGAGCGGGGGCAGGGTGTGGGGGCCGCCGCCATCCTGCCCTCCCTCCCCTGTGCGGCCTCTCCCTCCTGGCTCCCCAGCGGCTCAGCCCCTTACGGCTGCTGTTCCGAGGGAGCTTCATTGCCGCGTCTGTCGATACAGGCCACGAGGCCGGAGGTGGTGAGTAACCTGCCCAAGG
>NW_006288252.1:1109505-1112027 GCF_000327345.1 Myotis davidii
GGGCCCACCCGCCTCCTGCCTCGCAGGCCGGCTTTCTGCCCCCCTGGATCTCCGAAGGACTCAGGTTCCCCTGTGCGCATTCTGTATCTTTAAGACGTGAGACTTGGTTCGGGTGGAAAGCCGGGGCAGTCCCTCTAAACCAGTGGTTCTCAACCTTCCTAATGCCTGACCCTTTAGTACAGCTCCTCATGTTGTGGTGACCCCCAATTTCATTGTGACAAATTGAACATAATGAAAGCATAGTGATTAATCACAAAAACAATATGTAATTATAGATGTGTTTTCCGATGGTCTTAGTCGACCCCTGTGAAAGGGTCGTTCGACCCCCAAAGGGGTCACGACCCACAGGTTGAGAACCGCTGCTCTAAACTAAAAAGCGAACATTGTTGACGCAGGCCAAGGGCCTTCCAGGACCGGAGATGTGTCCCCTCCGCCGACTGCTCCCACTGAACACGGTGGTGCGCGTGCAGCGATGTTTCCCAGGTCCGTGCTGGCGTGGGGCCGCCCCTCCTCCGAACCTCCAGCCTCTAGCGCGGCACTGGGCCCTTCCTGGCCAGAGGGCCTATCACCGGGTGCCATGGCCCGGGCCTGTCACCTTCCTGAAGCCTCAGCCGCCCCGTGGGGTGGCACCTAGGACCCACGGACTCTGAGTCTTCATGCTTCTGTTCCTCTGCCTGGAGGTCCCAGGCTCCCCATTTCCCTGAGTCCCCCCCTCACATGCTGACGGCAGCACCCTGCTGTGTGGATCCACGGCCCCCCTGAGAGGGAGGCAGGAAATGTGTTAGCTGGGAGCTGGAAGGACAGGCGTGTGGACGGTAACAGGCAGCTCACTGTCACGGCCACGTGCGTAGGTCTGTGTAAAGGTTAATAAAGAAACACAATGAATTACGCAGACACGTTTTTATGTGGTGCAGAGATCAGTGTCACTACATGGATGTCAAGTAAATGCTTGTTTAAAAAGAATGCTGAATGAAAGAATTTGTATTGATGCATGGATGGATGGATGGATGGATGGATGATGGATGGATGGATGGATGGATGGATGATGAATGGATGGATGGATGATGGATGGATGGATGGATGGATGGACAGATGAAGGGATAAATGGATAGATAGATAGGTGGATGGATGGATGAGGAGATGATAGATAGATAGATAGATAGATAGATAGATAGGTAGATAGATAGATAGATGGAAAAATGGGTAGATGTGTGTGTGGATGGATGGATGAATGGAGAGATAGGTCGATGGATGAGTGGATGGACGGATGGGGAGATGGATAGATGGATGGATGGATGGATGGATGGATGGATGATGGATGGATGGATAGATGGATGGATGGATGGGTGGATGGATGGACAGATGAGTGGATGGATGGGTGGGCGGGTAAAAGGATGGGTAAATAGAGGAATGAATGGAGAAGTAGGTAGAATGACCCAGTGTCCAGGGGTGCTGACGTGGGTCGGCTTCTGAAGAAGTAGCTAGACCTGGGCAAATAGGGGACAACCAGCAGAGTCCCTGAGTTGGGGAGGGGACACCTGAGGATGAAGTATCTTGGCCCGAGGGGTCTGGTGGCCGGTAGGTGGACATTGCCGGTACCTCTCCTTGCTGCTCCCCCTCTGGCTGGCCATGCCCGTCCTCCTTCATTGCATGCCAGGGGCGGTGGAACCAGGCTCCCAGGAGGGCAGGGTGGGCATGCGGGTGGCAGGGCCTGAGCTGACCGTGATGGAGTGGAGCGGGTCCTCTGCCATCACACTGAGCAACCGGTGGCCTGCAGTTCAATGTGGAAATGGCCACGTGACATGAGGCCTGAACACAGTGTGACGGGGCCCAGGAAAGGGGGCCTGGGGACATACCGAGGGTCTTCCTCTCCCGGCTGCGGCACATTTTTCCAGGGGAAAGTCTCCCACCTACTCTGCCACCTTGGGGCTCCCGAGAGCCGTGGTCAGGCTGCTCCCTGAAGCTGGGCTCCTTAAAGGAAACGTTCTCAGGAGCATGTGCAGCCCAGATGGCAGCGGTGTCATATCCAGGGGCTCAGGAAGGGGCACGGGGCGAGGGGCACAGGGGCTAGGGGCACGGGGTGAGGGGCACGGGGTGAAGGGCGAGGGGACAGCAAAGGGCATGCGTCTCCTATGACAGAGAGGAAATGAAGCAGGACGCGCTTTCCTCCCCAGAACAGTGGCTGAGCTGGTCACCCCTCAAACCATCAGAGGGGGCAGAGGCACCCCTGGGCCACGGATGTGCGGGGGTGGAGGGGGGACCTCCGCAGCCACAGGCGGGGCACCCCGATGTCACCTCTCCTCCCCTCTCTCGACAAAACCATTTTTGTTCTGTTTAGAAAGATGTGCGTTCTTGGTAGAGACTCCTGACAACGTGTAAAAATGTGAGGAAGCAAAACCCCGGCATCTGGCGCCCGAGACGCGGCCGGTGTTCCCGGGCGGGTCTCGGCCTGTGGGGGCGCTCATGTGCACAGAGCGACATGTGTGCACAGAAGACACGGGGACAGCAGGCGGGCGGCGGGT
>NW_006288252.1:1112274-1113072 GCF_000327345.1 Myotis davidii
CGTGGCCGCGCCCCCCGAGCCCCTGAGGCCGGGAAGAGGGGAGGATGTGAGCAGGGCCACCCCTCGGCGACCGCCAGTCGTGGGCATCACTGTCAGGAGGAGGGATTGCCTCACGGAAAAGCAGTGTCCACTGTGTCACACGGAAGTGACAGCACCGTCCCCGGGGGCTGTCAGGCAGGGACTGAGGCGCAGAGGAAAACGCTGGCTCCGCACCCGAGTGGCACAGAGAAGGAGCCACGGGAAGGGTGGCAGGGAGGGGGGCAAGATGGCATCCCTGCCCTGCCATGGCCAGGCGTGGCCCTCAGGCGTGGCCCTCAGGAGTGGCCCTCAGGCGTGGCTCTGGCAGTGTCTGTGTCCTCGGGTGCTAGTGGAAACCTTGTGTCAGTCAGCGAGGGGAGTAATAACACTGTGTAACAAACATCCCCAACCCTCCTTGGGGTAAACATGCTGGCCCAGGAGTCTGCAGGGCTCAGAGGTAACTGAGAATCTCACCTTCCTTGTAGCCATCCTTTCTCTTTCATCTCTTTTAATCTGGAACATTCCCACATGATCTGGTCACCCAGGACCGTACACATTTGAGGCACGGGGGCCCGTGTGGTGCGGTTCTGCCTCTAAGGACAGAGCCCACGGAGCCAGGGCGGGGCCTCCCTCTCCCACTTCGAGGCGCAGGCCTGGAGGGCCCTCCGTCGGCCGGGGTGGACCGCGCAGTCAGGAGGCCGTCTGTCAGCGCCCAGGAGGAAACTGAACTGAGAAAAAAAAGCTTGCGGGCCACAGGCCTCTGCTCCTCGCTCGGGTACA
>NW_006288252.1:1113545-1113951 GCF_000327345.1 Myotis davidii
TGCCCCTGCCCACACCTGCCCCTTGCGGGCTGCACACGCACCCGGCAACAGCAGCCCAAGGTGCTAGGACCCTCCCCAGCGCCCATGACAGGGGCACCTGAGCTGCGTCCCGCGGCCACTATGCAGGTGAGAATGTGGGGTTCAGTCATGGGCAGCATGAAGCCCCCTTTCTACCACGAGGCTCAAACAGCACGAAACTTGATGCTATAACCTGCATGTCCCCCCGAAACCACACCCCCAAGGCGATGGTGTGAGGAGGTGACCGGGTCATGGGGGGCTCTTATGAAAGCCCCCCTCATGCTCCCTCACCCCCACCCGGTGAGGTGGCAGCCGTGTCCGCCTCTCCTCTCCGCCTGGAGGAGGCCCGGGGGACGGCCTGACCTGGGCCCGAGGCTGGGTCACCGCG
>NW_006288252.1:1114905-1121008 GCF_000327345.1 Myotis davidii
AGCAGACAGGCCTGGCGCCTGCAGGGCGGCCTCCTCAGGGCCCAGGGCCCGCTGAGCCGCCGCGCTGAGTGCGTCTCCCGGAGGCCGAGCAGATGGAGGCCGAGCAGATGGAGACCGAGCAGATGGAGGCCGAGCAGATGGAGACCGAGCAGATGGAGGCCGAGCAGATGGAGACCGAGCAGATGGAGGCCGAGCAGATGGAGACCGAGCAGATGGAGGCCGAGCAGATGGAGACCGAGCAGATGGAGGCCGAGCAGATGGAGACCGAGCAGATGGAGGCCGAGCAGATGGAGACCGAGCAGATGGAGGCCGAGCAGATGGAGACCGAGCTGGGCTCCTGAGGGCCTCGTCTCATTTCCATTAAAAGCGACGGTGCCCAGGAGTCGGGGCAAAGTGATTGAATTCATTGTCCACCTTGGGCGGGTCCTGGGCCTGGAGGTCCCCCCAGATCTGGCCTCCTGCCCCTTCCTCTCCTCCTGCGCGTGCTCCTCCTTGCTATTCCCTCCCGGAACCACGCGCTCTGCCCCGGGGCCTTTGCACGAGCTGGTCCCTGCCGTCTGGAACGTTCCTGTGATGTCATCATAGCTCCAGCGACTCTTTATGGGGAAGGGACCTTCCCTGACACCAGATGGAGAATAGTAACATGCACACACGCATGCACACACACACATGCATGCACGCACATGCACACACACACACACACACACACACGTGCGCACGAGTTCTACCGCCTGCCGGCCTTAGTGTGCCCCCAGCCTCACCTCCGGCACCCACATCTGCGGGTGATTGTCAGCCTCTCCCTCTGGGACGGACGCTGCGGTGCAGGTGTGTGGTCTTTGGTTTCCTGCTATGGAGGACACAGCACCTACTATGTGCTCAATAAACACCCCTGGACGGAATCTGCCTGCCCACCCACCTCGAACGCTCCCCGCGGTCTCCTCTGAGCTGAGGCCTCGGCGAGCAGTGGGCACCGATGAACTTAGTGACGTGCAATTTCGCGTTGGAAATGTGCACCAAGCATGAACCTCCAGGGCTACGGGAAGATCAGGAAAACGCCTCCTCAAGGACACGGAAACAGAAAGCGGGCTTTCCAGCCGGGAAACAGGTCTATGAACGCGCTTACATAACGCGGTAACGCCCAGAAAAGCCGCTGGCGGTCACGCCGTGCCCCCACGCACACGCGGCACATGCCACCCGCTCGGCCCCTGCGCGCGGCCTCCCAGCGCGGGAGAGCGGACTGCAGGCTTCTCCTTGGCAGCGTGGCCGCCTTTGCCTCTGTGTTGCTAAGTGGCGGGAGGTGTTGTGATTCCAAAATGAAATGAAGCCGTCACCGGGTTGCCCTGAGCGGTGCCCTGCGGGGTCTTCTTCCATTTTTCTCAAACTTGCGAGGCCTTGCCGGTCTCCGCGGGGGAGCCGCGGGTCCCCGGGGTCAATCCGATTAGCGGGTAATCGCTCGGCCGGCGGTTTCCAGGGCGAGGTCTGTCCCCGCGGCGGCGCTCAGACTTCCTCGGCGACTCCCACAGAGGCCGCTGTTCCCGGAATAGCGTGTGACTGACAGTGTACCCCGGTGGAGACGCAGGTGAGTGAGGGAGACATTCCCGGAAAGCCCACGTGTGAGCTGGGGAGCGCTGATTCAAACCCTGCAAGAGAAAGGGTGTTGACTATTAAAACGATGGAATATGTATTTCTTTCCTCTTTTTTCCGCGGATATTTTTGAGATGGGTGACGGGAAGCCAGTGACTTGTTTAAAAGCTGAAATTGTTTTTAAAAAGCTGTCATGTACGGGTGACAAGTTGCATTGTCCCCGGTTGCATCAAGATTTACAGTGTCTGGGGGCTATTTCTGGAAGCATAAACCCCGCGGCCTCCCACTCACTCGTTAGGGCCTCCCGCTGGCAGAGGAGGCGTTCGCCCTGATCTTCTGGTGACCCGCCTCCCCGGGGCTCGGGCTCCCGGAAATCGCTGGTGACCTGTGTGTGTGAGGGTCAGCTTCCCCAGGCGCTCCCGGGAAAAAGTGTGGCAATGGCCGAGGAGCGTGCTCAGTTCCGAAGGGTCAAGAGGGTGAAATGACACAAACATCGTGTAAGCGGCTGATAGATGAGGTTAATGAAAAGAAAATGTAATCTTTGGTTGTGTTAATAGGAGCAGATGTCTGGAAAAAAAGGAGGTGACAGCTCTGCTGCATCCCAGGTTAACCCTACCATTCTTTTTTCTATCTTTTTTTATAAAATCCTCACCTGAAGATATTTTTCCGTTGATTTTTAGGGAGAGGGGAAAAGAGAGGGAGAGACAGAAATATCGATGTGAGGAAAACACATCGACGGGTTGCCTCCTGCGTGAGGACCTGCCGCTGCCTGGGGCGTCTCTGCAGAACCCAGGGCAGGGGCTCCCGCGGCTCCTTTCCTCTCGCTTCTCTGGCTGTGAGTCTGTCACTCAGCGGGGCTCACTGAGGTGCACAAAGCGCGGGGGTGCCGCCCGGAGCCCCAGGCCCGCCCACCCCAAGCCGTGGCAATCAGCGTGCCCCGAGGGGCTGCCAGAAGCCCAGGAACACGCAGCACACGGGCCCTGGCCACCCTCCCGCCTCTGAGCCCTGGGTTCCTGCCTGTGAAACAGAAGGCTGGCGTGGCTCAGTGGTTGGGCCTTGACCTATGAACCAGGAGGCCACAGTTTGATGCCCGGGGTGCGGGCTCAATCCCCAGTGGGGGGCGTGCAGGAGGCAGCTGATCCATGATTCTCTCTCATCATTGATGTTTCTCTCTCTTCCTCTCCCTTCCTCTCTGAAATGAATAAAATAAAATTTAAAAAACACATTAAAAAAGGAGGAGAATAATGTAACTAGAACCTGCCCTCCGGGCTGTCCTGGTCAGCAGAGGCGGCAGGAACGGGAGGACTGTCCTGCTCTCCCTATCTCTGCCGTGGTCTCACGGCGCCGGCCAGGCCCGGGGGACACAGAGGCTCGGGCACAAACACGACCTAATATTGCACAGGATCTACTAAGGCCCAGTCGTTTATCTGAGATTGGCATGTGACTGGCGTCCTGCGTCTTCATCTGCGCAGGCGGGGTCACTCCATGGTCCAGTCCGGAGCTCAGAGGGCCGGCTGGCTCGGCCTTTGGCTCCCAGGCCCCAGGGCTGAGTGAGGTCTCAATCCAGGTGGGCAGCAGGGAGGCGGCAGCATCCCGACACCCCGTCTCTGAGTTAAATCAGAGTTTGAAGACTAAGCACAGGATTGGGGGGAGTTTTAGGGCGGAACCCTGGGTCCTGCAGCCTCTGGGCTGCAGTGTTCTCCTCTCTGGAAAGGGGTGCTGTTGGATGCACAGGGGTGCAGGGACCCTCATGAGGCCAGCCGTCAGCACCCGCCCACGGAGGGCCCAGGTGGAGCGCGGCCCGTCCTGCCCTGGCTCCACCTGCTGGAGCTTCTAGGGCTCGCAGAGTCACCTGTGGTGATTTCCCAACCAGGATTGAGTCGTCGCCTCCGGAGAAAGAATGACGTTTGCCATTCATCCGGCACCGGCATCTACAATTCCTGATCAGATTTTTAATCAGCTCATCTCCTGGCAATTAACTCTCGAGGCTCCCGGGGCCGGACATGGGGGCTCTCAACAGATCCAGGCCGAGGGTGAGCGAGCCCTGGGCCAGGGGCCCTTCCGTTCATTGGAGGGGACGTCCTTCCTCCGCTTCGTCCTGCCTCCGTCCCTCTGCTGGGGCAGGACGGTCCCTCCACAGCCGGGACACAGCTCCCGCCCGTGCGCAGATCGCCCGGCATCGCCCCTGCAGACCCGCCTCTCGCCCGCACAGCCAGCACAGTGCGCGTGTCCCTCAGTTCCTTGGGCCCATAAGAGTGTTTTCATTTCTTAAAAGTCAAAAAATAAAATCAACTTTTAGTTGTAGCCTTTTACTGCATACTGGTGACCGAGTGCATGGATTCGTGCACAGTGAAAGGAAATTAATTAGAAGGTGAGACCAGCCGGACACGCCCTGGAGCCAACCTCCCGAGGTCCCTCCCCAGCGTCTGCGGCGTGAGCGGGGTTCCACCAGCAGGTGGGGTCCCTCGGCCTGGCCTGCGGGGATCAGGCCGAAACTGGCTCTCTGACATCCCCCGAGGGGTCCCGGAGTCCGAGAGGGCACTCTGCAAAGTTGCTATCATACAGGGTATGAAACGCAAACACAGTGTGCAATAGACCAGATTCAGGGCCGACAGTGCCCCAGAAACACCATAACCCACGGCCGAAGGTGGAATCACGTGGCCTCACGAGGAATTGGGCTCCCTCCTCTCTGGTTTCGGGGTGCATCACCCGAAAACCGCCACTGCCAAGTCACTGCAGCTCGGCAGCTCCTGTGTTGAGCGTCTGCCCCCTGATGGTCAGTGCGCATCATAGCAACCAGTCAGATAGGCAGAGGGACACTTAGCATATTAGCCTTTTATATGTATAATTTAGATGTGAATTTATATCTATTATCATATATAAGTTAAGTATCTATAATAATAAAAGGGTAATATGCTAACTAGACTGGACATCTTCCGGACATTGTTCCGGACATCCTTCCTGATGAAGCCAGGGCTGGAGGGAAGCCAGCCCGGGTCCTGGGTGCCTGTGGGCAGCCGGAGGAGGGAAGCCCGGGTCCCGGGTGCCGGAAGGAAGCCGGTGCCGGCAGCCAGGGGAAGGGAGGCCTATTCTTGCATGAATTTTCATGCATCAGGCCTCTAGTCAATATATAATAAATGAAAAGGTGGGACATGGCCGACCCAGCCTCGGTTCAAAGGCTGCCGGCGGGTGCCCCAGCTCCTGCAGTGCGCACGCTGCCTCAGGCTGCCAGCCCACACCTGCTGATCCGGCTCACTGCCTCCATGCGGCCCTGGTCCCCCATCCTCATCCCACATCACCCTGTAGGCAGACCCCGAAACATGCCTGCTCCTGAGTCAGTGAGTGGCCCAGAGGTGACAGGGCAGTGAAGAGAGATAAATCATGGAGGGCTTCCTGGAGGAGGTGGCTTCTCTGCTCGAAGTGGGAGAGCAGAGCAGACACACCCTAACAGTCCAAGAATCTCCCATGGATCGAAACGACCTCCGAAGCTTGGACTGGCCCATGTACAGCGTCCTTGTCAAGGGCAGTAGCCCAGGGACCATTACGCATTTCGGTGAAGACTAAGGTTCGTGAGAATTCCTGAATTCACCCACCATCCTGCAAGGAGCCCACCTGGCAGCTCAGTTCCCAGAGGGCTGCCTCGTGAGGCCCCACAGACTTTTGTCACAACCCAAGCCGAGTGACCCCCGCTGCAGGGAGGGCACAGGGCCAGTTCCCGGCTCCGGGCGCTGCCCAGAGCCCAGCGGCTCATGGGAGCAAATGGATTTGTCTCGAGATGAGAGACGCTGGACCACGGCGCCTCTGGCACTGGTCTGGCCGGAGCCAGGTAGTAAGTGGACATAATTTATAATCTCCCCGCACAGAGCCGCTGCCCGAGCCCCCACACAGCAGGATGAGCGTCGAGAGTCCCAGCCAGGAGCCCGGAATCCAATTTCCGCCCGGGGCCTGCGGACTGAAAGCTCCCTGCACACACCGCACCCCGTTCTCAGATCCAATTAGCCGCGGCCTGAGCCTCTTGCCCCGAGCAAGGGGACCAGCCAGGCTCTGCAAGTCCGGTGGCCTTGGGCTCTGGGCAGCGCCCGGAGCCGGGAACTGGCCCTGTGCCCTCCCTGCAGCGGGGGTCACTCGGCTTGGGTTGTGACAAAAGTCTGTGGGGCCTCCCCCCCACCCAGGAACTAAGGGGTCCCCCCCAGAACCAAGGTGCCCCATCTGTCTGGCACTCCTGGCTGCCGTCAGGTGCACCCAGGGCCGCCCAGGCTGGAGAGGAGAGCTGGTGGACGGAGAGCTCACAGCCGCTCGGGAGGCAGCAGGGAGCACACCAGCTCAGCCTGGAAGGGAAGTGATGGACCCACAGCACTGCCGCCACCAGAGGCGCTGGCTGGCTCCGTCTTTTGGAGAAAAACGAAAGTGAAACCTGGGATTCATAACCTAAAGATGTGCTTTATTTGTGTTTGTGTCAAAATGTAAACCTGGGCCCCCAGACGCACCGCCGTGGACAGGCACCCCCGCCACTGTGGAC
>NW_006288252.1:1121094-1121673 GCF_000327345.1 Myotis davidii
GTGGACACCCCCCTCCCCGTGGACAGGCATCCACATCCGAGCTCATCTGACCGGGGCCACCCTCCCTCCAGTGTCTCCCATGACGGCCTCGATCCCTCCTGGAATCCGAGAGGCTGGCGTCCAGGAAGCAGCAGCCCCTGCCGCCCAGGCTGAGCCGGGGCACCTCCCAGGGCCCGCAGGACGGGCGCCTCTCAGACACTCAGCTCTGAGACTGAGGCGGGGGCAGCGGCAGGGCTGCAGGGGTGGCCTGGGAACCTCGGAGCAGGCACCTGATTCATCTAAGATGTGTGGGTGACGTTACGGCAGGTCCCAGCTTTCCACAGTCACTGCAGGGCCCCCTGTGCAGCCTGCTCCCCTTCCCAACCTCCTGAGCTCAGAGAGGGCCTCCTGGAGGTGGTGTCAGGAACCTGGGGGCGGGGGACGGAGCAGGAGCTGAGCAGGTGGGAAGGAGGAGGAGCCCAGGTGTGTTACCCAAGGTAAGGGCCTCCGGCATCTTCAGGCCTCCGGCACCCACAGGGGCCCAGGCACCAGGGTCCTGGCTGGGCTGCTGGCCGCCTGGCCTCACAAGCGCCCCTCCCC
>NW_006288252.1:1121704-1122271 GCF_000327345.1 Myotis davidii
CTCCAGCCTCCCGGACACTCCGGGCTCCCTGAGCCAGGCCTGGCGCAGCATGGGTAGCAGTCAAGGACTGAATCGGGTGCCTGGCACCAGCCAATGCCACAGGGGCCCACAGACCCCTCACTCCAGCAGGGAAGCCGAGGCACGAAGCTGGGACACAGCACAGAGAGGCGGGGGGTGGGCCAGCCTCAGTCTCCCCATCTGTAAGTGCTGCCGGAGACCCAGCGGGGCAGGAGACGCTGAGGCACAGCCGCAGCCATGCGGCCACCGGGCAGCCTTCCGGAAGGCTCCGTGCCTGAGGGCGCTTGCCAGACCTGAGTGGGGGCCAAGCGAGGCTCCCGGCCTCCAGCCTCGGCCTCGGCTCTGAGCCAGGGCCCCACCGCGCTCGCGCTTGGCCGGTTTGCTAGAAATCTCAAAGGTCAGCTGTTCTCAGGTTTCCAGAATTTATCGATTGTGTCTGGGTTGGAAAAGCAACAAAACGGCTTATTGCTCGTTTCTGCGGCCACAGCAGGGAGCGAGAGGCCCGGCCTCCCTGGCCACTTCAGGGCCGCGCCACCCAGAGGGTCTGCG
>NW_006288252.1:1123001-1125697 GCF_000327345.1 Myotis davidii
CCCACGCTGCCCCTCACGGCCCCAACCTGGTCAGGCACGGCCGTGTCCTCAGGTACCCGCACCCCATGTCCAGGACCCAACAAGCCCGGAGCCCCCACGCCCTATGGAGGGTCCGTGTGCTCTCTGCCCGTCTCCCCGTGGAGCTGCTGGGGGCACAGGAGTCCAGCAGGCAGGGGCCTGCCTCTCCCCACCCCGCAGACCCTCATGTCCCTGGAGTGAGGGGAGGAGGACCCAGCCACCCTGAGAAGGGGAAGCTGGGGTGAAGGCGGGTCCGGCCCAACAAGCCCGGAGCCCCCACGCCCTATGGAGGGTCCGTGTGCTCTCTGCCCGTCTCCCCGTGGAGCTGCTGGGGGCACAGGAGTCCAGCAGGCAGGGGCCTGCCTCTCCCCACCCCGCAGACCCTCATGTCCCTGGAGTGAGGGGAGGAGGACCCAGCCACCCTGAGAAGGGGAAGCTGGGGTGAAGGCGGGTCCGGGGAGGGGAGCTCAGACGGGCTGGGAGTCACACCCAGGCCTTGGCAGCTGCCCCACGTCAGTCTCCCGCATCCCCATCTGACCAGAGGCTCCTGAGCTGGTTCTTCCCACATGTATTAAGCGCCTACTGTGTGCCTGCCTCTGTGTGGGGACTGTGATGAGATAGTGCAAGGTGGACTCAAACGCAAGGAGGCCGTGGCCCGGCCTGAACACCCCCTCCTGTCCGGTGCCAGGCTGGGGTCCCTGGCTGTGCGAGGCTCTCCAGGGCCCTCCCCTCCACCAGGGCTGGTCCCGCCCCTGACAGCCTGTCACCTCCGACCCTGTGCCCAGGGCTGCAGAAGCCTGTCGCCTCCCCTAATGGCCCATGTCCCCGAGCCCAGCGTCCATCCCCTAAGTTGCTCTGGGCCTGATGCCAGGGCTGCCTGCCCCGCCCGGGAACGCCCACCCAGCACAGGCCCTGCCTCCTGCATTTCTGAGCTGCCCTAGGCGCTCCAGCGCCCACACTGCCTCTGCACAGAAGCTGCTTCTGCCCACTTTCCAGAGGAGGAAACTGAGGCTCAGAGGCTCACCCTGCTCGCTCTGGCTCCACGCCCAATTGGGGCTGGCAGGGGTGGGGGGGGGGCATGACGTCACACTGTGCACCCAGGCTCAGCCACCCAGGCAAACCTGCTGATGCCAGGGGACGGAGGGGCCGCGACGCCAGCCCTCTGTTGCCAGAAGGGGTTCCAGCGGAGGTGCCCGTGGGAATGGGCCTTGAGGGGGCAGCCCTGGCGGCCCTGGGCCACGGTGGCGGCTGTCGGGCCCTGCCCGCTGCGGTGCATTTACTCTGCATCTGCAGGCCACCCTCGGCCGGACAGCGGCTCCCACCTGGGCAGCGGTGCCCGGGAGGGGCGCTGGGGACGGGGGCCCGCCGGTCACCGCGCATCCACGGCCGATGGCGCTGGTGTTTCTCCTCTGACCTGGAGCCTTGCGGGAGCAGCCACCGCAATCGATTCTGAGCAGCGGCCTCACGTGAACCAATTAAAAGAGGGCTGATTTGGCCCTAAATTCGATTTGCGAGGGCAGCGCGCTCTGGGAAGCGGTAACCGGATTATTTTCCACCTCCAACATTTTGGCATTTATGTCCTGGGCGGGGCCGCTGTGAAAGTGGCTCCGTGTGGGAACCGTTTCTAGGAGACGTGAGGGAAACAAAGCCGCCCCCTGCACATCGCCTCTCTGTGGAGGGTCAGAGCTCCGTGACGTCAACATAGTGAGGCCACGCCAGGCTCGCGTGACTCTTGGGCCGCGTCTGACCTGTTGCTGAAACAGCTCATGTCGGGGTGTTCCCAGCGGAGACCAGCGGGGAGGAGCGAGCCGGGCTCTGCACAGAACTCGCCAGGCCTCGGCGGCTTCCCCGCCCCGGGCTGCTCTTCTCTCCGTAAAATGAGGCTGATCAACCCCGACCTCCAGGGCTGGTCCTGGATCCGTACTGTGTGGCACTGGGGGAGCGTCTGTCTCTCCCCACCATCCCTGCCTGGGGCTTGGTTTTCTTGTCTGTGAAATGGGAGCGTTCGTGCCCATGTGGCAGCACCGTGAGAGGGGAATGCGCAGAGCCCCGGCCGAAAGCTGCCCGCAGAGGGCACACGAGCTGCTGGGCTCGCCCTTGGGATCCCCAATCTGGGACTCTAGTGAGAGGGGGAGGGGCTGTTGAATGGCCCACCCCAGGGCCTCCCGCCCAGAGCTTGGGGCAAGCCCAGCCTCACCTCTGGAGACCACGTGGGGAGCCTCTGGTCTGGCAGACGCTGGCGGTCAGTGAGGAGCTACACGGGGTGGGGCGCCCACCAGAACCGGAGGGGACACAGCCAGCAGCACCCTGCCCCGACAGCGCAGAGTTCCTCTCCAGCCCCAGAGGCCTGTGGGCACCCACAACAGCCCCCCTGCAGGGCCTGGGGCCATGTCCTGAGGCCCGGTCCGAGTCCTGAGGGGCACAGGAGAGGAGTTCCTGGCAGAGGGCAAAGTGGGCATTAACAAAGGCCTGGTCGAGGCACAGCTGGGGGAGGGAGGGAGGAGCACTGAGGGCGGGGCTGGCATTGGGTCCAGGGCGCAGTGGGCCTGCAGCAGCGGCTGGTCCTGGGCAGGGAGCTGGGGTCCGCAGGGGCTGCACCAGGTCCCCTTTGCAGCCGAAAGGCTCGTCTGGTACCGGGGCTTGACGGCAGAAGGCAGCAGAGCCCTGGCCACAGCCAG
>NW_006288252.1:1125846-1126295 GCF_000327345.1 Myotis davidii
GGGGAGGCTCCAGGGTTCTCTCCGGTCTCTCAGGCCCCACGAGGGATAGACCCCCAGTGGCCTGGAGGCCGTGGGCCGGCCCCTGGTCCCGGCGTTTCCTGGGAACTCGGCAGCGGGGCCTGTGTGGATCTGTTCCCTTTTCCTCCATGGCTGCCAGGCAGCGCGGGCACATTTCGCACTCAGCCCCAAGACGATCCCCTGCCCACCCGCGTGGAGCGCCCCATCTCAGCATCAGGACCCCGTCCCCGAGGCTCTCACTGGGGAGGGGCAGCCACAACGCCTTTGGCAGGAAAGAAACGCAGGTGTGGTCCCGGGACTTGCTTTTGGGCCAGGGGTAGTGTGGACTCTGCTCCCCAGGCAGCTTTCAGAGGCACCGTGTGGAGCCCCCTGGAGGCTCAGGCCCCTCACACCCGCCCTGCCCTGGCCCCACCTGCCCTGACCCCTCCCTG
>NW_006288252.1:1126652-1127580 GCF_000327345.1 Myotis davidii
GGAATATGTGGGCCCCGCACGGATGTGATATAAAAACACCGCGGCTGCCAGCGCCCGGAGGCCGCTTCCTCGCCAGCGAGCAGCACAGCCAGCCAGCGCCTCCCCGCAGCCCGCCCGCCCCGGGAGGGTCCACGCCGGAGCTGCTTTCCCCAAGTCTCCCCCACTCCGCCGGCCTGAGCCGGGCAACTGTGTTTTGAATTCCGTCCTGAGCTGTAAGGGAATATGTTGGATGTTTCTTTTCCTCCTTTCCTACCCACTCACAATGGAATGGAGCACAGGACTTCACTTACACAAATGCGTGCCGCGCTCACCTTGCTGGGACCGCCGCGTGGTGGGCTCCGGTGGTTCAGGGGCAGCCGGTCTGCCCACCCCGTCCGCCTTCCCCGATCTTCTCGTGGGGGGTGGTCGTGTGTGTGTTTTAATTTTGCCTGAAATCTCCTGCCCCTGAGGGAAGCCTCAGGCAGGAGGCAGCTGTGTTCAGCCTCTCCAGCTGAGGGCGGGAGCTGGGCCTGGGCACAGGCGGACACAACCGGACACTCTGGGTCTGCCTCCTGCACTGCCCGTCCTGGGCCAGACGGCCAGCTCCCGCCTCAGTGTCCTCAGCTGCAGGCGGGGCTGACAATGGGCTCCTCGAAGTAGACGGACGTGGACAGGCGAGGAGGCTACCCGTGGCTGGATGGCAGCGCAGACGTTGGACAGAGGTCGGGCCCTGCTCTGGACGGCAGAGTAATCCCCTGACGCCTGGCTCCCGGACCACAGTGTTCAGGGCCCCACTCCGCCCACGCAGACGGCAAGGCCAGCGCCGCCGGCCCAGTCCCCACACAGAGCAGGGTGGGAGCCGGTCTGGCTGCTCTTCCAGCCGAAAGCCAGCCTCTCCAGGCGGCACTCCGGAGGGAGTGGGAACAGCTGTCGCTGAATGGGGACGAGG
>NW_006288252.1:1127879-1128843 GCF_000327345.1 Myotis davidii
CAGAGGGGGCACAGGGTTCTGGGCTAGCCTCCGACATGGACACCCCTCAGGCCCCGCCCAGCGGAGAGAGGTCAGAGCTGTCCCAAGGGGCTTAGTCGGCCATTGCCCCCCTTCCTTTCCCTCCCCCAGCTCTGGGCCTCTCCGCCTATCCTGGAGCCTGAGCACAGGTGTGAGGGTGCCCACGTGAGTTAGTGTGGACAGGGGGGGAGCGCTCGGCCAGTGGGCAAATCCTGAGGACCCATAATGAGGTGATGAGGCCGGGATCTGCACGGGGTTGGGGGCTCTCCAAGGGACAGCGCTGGCACGTGGACCAGAAAAGCGGCGTGCCCTGGCTCCCGCTTGAGGATGAAAGGAAGGACCCAGGACTGACCCGCCCCCCAAGGCCAAAGACAGATGGGTGGTGATTCAGGAGAGAGCTGAGGTGGCAGCAGGGGAGAGGGGAGGGGTGCACAGGAAGGCCAGGGCACCGTGGGAAGGAGGAACCGTCACCAGCAGGTTCCACAGCGTGAGCCCTCCTGTGCACGTGTATCGCATGTTTCAGAGGGACCCCCTCCCCCCCCCAGTGCCCAGATCCTGCTCCTGACTCCAACCCCAGCTATCCCAGCTCCACGCTCCGTGATGGAGCCGGCAGAGTCTGGGGGAGGCCTCTCTCATACTTCATTCGCTCCTTCTAGCCACCCTCCTCAAGCCTCAGCGTGGGCAGGGGGCACAGACATGGGGGCGGGGGCCTGAGGGTGAGCTGCAGGGGTGGGGAGGCCGACTCAATCGCAGGGGGTGGTAGGAGAGACGGGCAGGCTCCAGCCCTCCCCCCGCTCCACCACCCTTCGGGCCTCAATGTTCACAACAGTAAGAAGTTGGCAAAGGCCTCAGGTCGGGAAGAAGGGTTTGAGGGCCTGCCTTGGCCTCAGCCCCAGGAACCTGCTTCTGGGCAGGTGTCGGCAACCTGCGTCCTTCACAGTACCCA
>NW_006288252.1:1148959-1149175 GCF_000327345.1 Myotis davidii
TCACAACAGTAAGAAGTTGGCAAAGGCCTCAGGTCGGGAAGAAGGGTTTGAGGGCCTGCCTTGGCCTCAGCCCCAGGAACCTGCTTCTGGGCAGGTGCCGGCAACCTGCGTCCTTCACAGTACCCAGCTGGGGGAGGGGGGCAGCGTGGGAGCAGTACCACAGCTGGGGGGCAGAACCACAGCCCAGGCCCTCTGGGAAGGGGCTCCCAGGCCAGG
>NW_006288252.1:1149274-1150298 GCF_000327345.1 Myotis davidii
TCTGCATATGGAATCAGTGAGGGCTTCCCTTAGCCGGTCACAGCACACGCGTTCTGAGCACGTATCTTATACGTATGTAAAACATTTGATTTAAAAGAAAAAAAGACACCCCCCCCCCACACACACACACACTTTTCGTACAAGAGGACAGGTTGGAGTCTGGGGACCTGGGGTGTCCCCTTCACCCGTGGGGGGCGGTTAGGCCGGTGCTAGTCTGGAAGTTACCCAACCCTCCCCCACGCCGGGGCTTAAGGACCAACGGCTGCACCCAGCGCTTAGATTACAAAGGTTTATTTAGAAAATAGTTTGGTCGTTGGGGTTGTCGTGTGTTGGCAAACATTTCAATACTTTCAGTTACCAAAGGGTGTCAGTGCCTCCCCGACAGCGCCCCCCTGGGTCCCTGGGGAAGTCAGCCCTTGCTTGGAGGTGGGTGAGGGGCGGGGCGGGAGCGTCTGGGGGTTTCTCACCGTCTGGAGGGTTGCCAGCGCCTCTGTGGCTACAACCCGGACCTGACAGCCCCCCGCGGCAGGGCCCCCAGAGCGGGATCCAGGCCTGCAGCCTCGCCAGCGGCCCCTCGCTGAGATGGGAAGGCAGAGGGACTCCCCTTTCTCCTCCCCTCTCCCGGGGGCGCTTGGGTCTCATCCGCCCATGCGCCTGCCCTGCCCCCTGGAGGCCAATCCATCCCTGGGTCCCCGGGGAATGGAACCCGCTTTCTCTGGGGGCCACGCCCGCCCGCCCCCTCCTCCCGGAGCCGCCCGGGGTCTCCGCGCCAGGCGGGGCGCACCCGTCACTGCCTGAAGCCCCTTCTCCTCCGGCGGAAGAGGATGTGCTTGAAGGAGCGCCGGAAGTCCTGGTTGAACACCGTGTAGATGACCGGGTTGAGCGAGCTGTTGCAGTAGCCGATCCAGAAGAAGAACTTGAAGAGCGGGTCCGGCACCTGGCAGGCCTCGCGGCAGATGCCGTACAGGCTGTAGCTGAAGAAGAAGGGGAACCAGCAGAGCACGAACACGCCCATGACCACGGC
>NW_006288252.1:1150641-1151188 GCF_000327345.1 Myotis davidii
TGTGCGTGCGTGTGCGCAGCTTGGCCACGCGGTAGATGCGCGCGTAGACCAGGACCATGATGAGGCAGGGCGCGAAGAAGGAGCCGATGCAGGACGACAGGATGTACCAGGTCTCGTCGTTGAGGCCGCACTGAGGGTAGGCGGCGCCGTCGGGCTGGCGGTAGAGCGAGACGAGCGGTGGGAAGGAGATGACGGCCGAGATGAGCCACACGGCCACGATGGTGGCCTTGACGCGGCGCGGCGTGCGCTTCAGGTTGTACTCCACGGCCTGCGTCACGGACCAGTAGCGGTCCAGGCTGATGGCGCACAGGTGCACGATGGACGAGGTGCAGAAGAGCACGTCCAGCGCCAGGTACACGCCGCACCACACCTGCCCGAAGTACCAGTAGGCCATGAGCTCGTTGGCCAGCGAGAAGGGCATGACCAGTGTGGCCACCAGGATGTCGGCCGAGGCCAGCGACACCAGGAACAGGTTCTGGGGGGCACGCAGCGCGCGGCTGGTCAGCACCGCGATCACCACCAGCACGTTGCCCGCCACGGTGAAGAC
>NW_006288252.1:1152314-1152535 GCF_000327345.1 Myotis davidii
CGCGCGGGGCTCCCAGGCAGAGCCACCTGCGCGGCCTCTTCTCCGTCCGGCTGGCATGAATCATGCCGCGGTGCCCGTGGAGCCCGGGCAGGCGCCCAAGCTCTGCGCCCATGTTGGCAATGGCTGCAGTTTCGCTCTAGTGCCGTGTGGCTCTGCTGTTAAAGGGCGAGGGGGGGTTCAGAAATCTCCACCCGGATGGCGGGCGGTTTTGTGTGGGGGCC
>NW_006288252.1:1152588-1154837 GCF_000327345.1 Myotis davidii
ACCCTCCTTACCCCTGTCCCACATTCCTGTTCATTGACCCGCCAATGTGCACGGTCACCCCCCCCCACCCAACCTGCCAGACCCGTGCTGGGTGGTCCCTGCCTCCAGGGACACAGGCTCGGCGGGAGGGGGCAGTGACCGTTCCTCTTCCGGACCGCTGGCTGGCTGCTGCTCTCCCTCTCCTCAGATGGGAGGGGGCGTGCCTGGGGGGAGGGGTACTCTGGCATGGCAGGCAGTGCAACCCCAGGCCCCAGTGATGCCTGGAAATGGGAAGGGTTTGCAGGCCGATTCCCTCTTCTCTGAGCTCCCCAAGGGCTCAAAGGCCTCACACAGGGGAGCCCAGTGGTCTCAGCAGAGATGCCCACAGCGCAGCCTCGTTATCCTTGTTAACCACGTGACACGGAGGAGGAGGAGTCAAGCCGGGGCTGGGTCGGGAATCGGTGCAGGTGGGGGGCCTGCCGGCGGCATTTATGCCCCATGCGTGGCCAAGGCCTGGGACCCAGGGAAGGTGGGGGGCCACCATCCTTGTGAAAGGCCCCCTGGTTCTGGAGGCCCGAGGTGCCACTGACCCGGGCACCCTGGGTGCACTTTGCAGGGGAGACCCGCAGACCCCCCGTCCTCCGTCACCAGCTTGCCCAGGCATCAGCAGGGTCCGCACTGTGCCCCCGGCCTTGACGTGCTTGGCACACGCTGAGGTGGGTGTGGTGAGCCGTCAGTGCCTGGGAGGGGGGTTCCGGGAAGGCTTCCTGGAGGAAGTGACCTTGGAGCTGCGTTTAGAGACTGGAGGGAGTTATCGGGAGGTGAGGGGCCCTGTGGGCCATGCTCCCTGGGGTGGGGGTGGGCTTCGTCTTGGGGGCACGGGAGCCAGAGGAGGGAGGTGGCAGCCATCTGCTGTAGGTCTGGAGTGCCCTCTCCCAGCACCCAGCCTGCCATGGGGCAGCCTCCAGACCAGGAGGGCTTCTCCCTTGCGAGGAGCACTTTGGGGCATGTGCAGGACGTTCTGGGTCCACGTGACGCCACATGCTCACTGCAAGGGCGGCTCAGCACGAGGGATTGGAGGAAAAGGACAGAGCAGTGGGCCCAGGCAGACAGGACCTCCCCTCCAGGAAGCGGCCTCCCAGCCAGGCCAGCCCGGGGCATCGGAGTGCCTTTTGACCTCAGGCCACAGACTTCGCGCTGTGGACAACCTTCCTGGCGTGACCTGGGAGGCAGAGGAAGTGCCTCTCCTGTAGGCCCAGGGCCAAGGGGGGGAGGAGAGCTAATCCCCGAGGAGTTTGTGGTGTAGAGTGGCCCCGGGCTGGGCTTTGGGGCTCCTGCCTGCATGCACACACACAGGTGCTCATCTTGTCCCCACACACGTGCACGCACGCACATGCACACCCACACATGCACAAGTGCTCGCCTCGTCCCCACATACGTGCATGCATGCACACACACCCGTGTTTGTCTCGTCCCCACATATGTGCGCGCACACACACGTGTTCGTCTCATTCCCACATGGATGCATGCACACACACAGGTGCTCATCTTGTCCCCACACATGTGCATGCACGCACATGCACACCCACACATGCACAAGTGCTCTCCTCGTCCCCACATACATGCATGCATGCACACACACCCGTGTTTGTCTCGTCCCCACATATGTGCGCGCACACACACGTGTTCGTCTCATTCCCACATGGATGCATGCACACACACAGGTGCTCATCTTGTCCCCACACATGTGCATGCACGCACATGCACACCCACACATGCACAAGTGCTCGCCTCATCCCCACATATGTGCATGCATACACACACACACACACAAGTGCTCGCCTCGTCCCCACATACGTGCGTACACACACACGTGTTCGTCTCGTTCCCACATGCATGCATACACACAGGTGCTCGCCTTGTCCCCACACACGTGCATGCATACACACATAAGTGCTCATCTTGTTCCCACACGCATGCACGCACACCCACACATGCACAAGTGCTCGCCTCGTCCCCACATACGTGCATGCGCACACACACACCCCAGTGTTCGTCTGGTTCCCACACACATGCATGCACATGCACACACACACAAGTGCTCATCCCCACACACATGCACACACACACAAGAGCTCATCCCCACACACATGCACACACACACAAGAGCTCATCCCCACACACATGCACACACACACAAGAGCTCATCCCCACACACATGCACACACACACAGCACACACCCACACACGCACAGGTGCCTCACTCACCC
>NW_006288252.1:1174270-1175827 GCF_000327345.1 Myotis davidii
TATGCATGCACACACACAGGTGCTCATCTTGTCCCCACACATGTGCATGCACGCACATGCACACCCACACATGCACAAGTGCTCTCCTCGTCCCCACATACATGCATGCATGCACACACACCCGTGTTTGTCTCGTCCCCACATATGTGCACACACACACATGTTCGTCTCGTTCCCACACACATGCACACACAGGTGCTCGTCTTGTCCCACACACGTGCATGCATGCACATGCACACCCACACATGCACAAGTGCTCGCCTCATCCCCACATATGTGCATGCATACACACACACACACACAAGTGCTCGCCTCGTCCCCACATACGTGCGTACACACACACGTGTTCGTCTCCTCCCCACATGCATGACTACACAGTGCATGCATACACACATAAGTGCTCATCTTGTTCCCACACGCATGCACGCACACCCACACATGCACAAGTGCTCGCCTCGTCCCCACATACGTGCATGCGCACACACACACCCCAGTGTTCGTCTGGTTCCCACACACATGCATGCACATGCACACACACACAAGTGCTCATCCCCACACACATGCACACACACACAAGACACCCCAGTGTTCGTCTGGTTCCCACACACATGCATGCACATGCACACACACACAAGAGCTCATCCCCACACACATGCACACACACACAAGAGCTCATCCCCACACACATGCACACACACACAGCACACACCCACACACGCACAGGTGCCTCACTCACCCTCCGGGCTACAGGGAGTATTTTTGTCACCCGCTGTGGGCAGCTCTTCCCAGGTTTCACCCGCCCCACCCTCGGCCTGCTCGCCTGCTTGTTCAGGGGGCTCTGAGCTGCTCACCCAGGCCGTGAGCCCACGTGGCACTGACTGCCGTGGCTCCAGGTCTTGGTCTGTCCGTGGCTCTCCCTTCCAAAGGGGTTGCGGGAGGTTCCTCCCTTGAGGCCTGATCTCCCAGGCTGGATTAGAGGCCCCTGGCTTCCTCCCGTGGGCTCTGGGGCTGTGGACCCCTGAAAGCAGGCCATGCCCTGTCCCGCTGCCTGGTACCGGCCCGCTCCCAGCTCCCGGTGGAGTGTAGCAGAGGGCCGGGGGCACCACAGCCAGGTCACAGCCTGCATGTTGCTGGTGCCCTCCAGCCTCCTCAGCTGCCCCGGGCGCCTGCCCTGTGCTGGGCGCCGGGGACCCAGAAGGCCCCTTCGGCCTCTGTCCCACGGAGGCTGGAGTTGTTGGGTATGGAGTGCAGCTCCCGCTCATGCTCAGACTTGCAATCTGGCAGCGGGGGGCGCTCCTGCCTCCCTGGGCCTCAGTTTTCCCATCTGTAGGATGGGGTGTTGGACAGGCTGGTTCTATGATCCATGCCAGCTCTGTCCCCGCTTGGCTGCTTGCTCCTGGAGGTGGGTGTGTGTCTGGTCTGCCGTCCTACTTGGCTGGCGCCTCCAGGTCAGGGGCGAGTGCTGTGTCAGGGAGCCGACCCTCCCGGGGCTGGCGGGGCCGGAGGGAGGGAGCCAGCTCATCTCCAGGCTCCAGGCTGAGAGGCCTGTTTTCTCCT
>NW_006288252.1:1175882-1181164 GCF_000327345.1 Myotis davidii
CGAGGCCTGCTTCTCTCGCTGCCCCTCCCCGAGGAACCCCAGAACTGCTGTCTTGTCGCAGCTCGGCCAGGATCGGCGCCGGGCCGGCCCTCGCATTGCCCCGCAGGCTGACCCACTGCAGTATCGATCATGCTGATGATGGGCTTGGCACCGCGGAGGCTTGTGGCACTGGCGCGAGTCCCTCCGGAGGGAGCTGCTTCGAGGGCTGCCTTTGATGGGCGATGAGTGTGATCGGTTAGAACGGTGGGTCAGCATGTCTCAGCTAGGCCTGCGGGGGTTCGAGCTCGCCACCCGTCTTGTGGCCGTGGTTGCTGCTCGGCCTTCTGAGGGTTCCCTGCCTCCGCCCACCTGTCACCACCGCCCCAGGCCTGACCAGGCCCACTGCCAGGGGCTTGCTGCCGCCCAGACCCCTGCACCTGGCACTCAGGCCCTCCTAGGCCTGGCCTCCCCCATGACCAGCCCTTCATTTGTTCAGTTGTTTGTTCAGTCCGCAGACTCACGGGCATCTTCCGGGCTCCAGCCTTGGGCTGGCTCTGTCAAATCGCGTCATTGCAGCCCCGTCTCGGCTGCTGAGTCACTGTGTGATTGGACGAGACACCTGTGCCTCGAGGCGCAGGACACTGGGGTCCCACTGGATGTGTCTCCTGCAGGCTGGCAGGTGCCACCAGGAGGGGCCAGGAGAGCAACTCAGGACTCAGGATGTGAGCAGAACCTGGAGGTGCAGCTTAAACCCGCTCGGCCAGCTGGCCCGCCCTCTCTGAGCTCCTCACAGCGTCTGCAGGACTAGCGGGGCGGCTCTGTCGGGCGGAGGATGGTGCCTTTGCCTGTCAGCCCTGGGGACCCTGCTCACGGGAGGGAGGCAGGCCGCGGAGGAAGGCTGCTGGGAGGTTTTCTGTCTCCGTCTCCGTCCTGTTTAACTTGCTCTGACAGCTGCGGTGACTTCAGAAGATAAAAATCCCAATTAAAGGCACCGAGACCTCGCGTTGCTGGCTGGCAGCGGGCGCCACACAACAGAGAGGGCGCCGTTGTCGGTACGATCGCCGGCGTCTTGCGTCCTGGCCGATGGAGTCCACTGGCCATGCCTTCAGGCACACCCCCGGCCTGTGCTCGCACCCCCGGGCCGCGGGGAGCTCCCTGCGTCCTCAGCGGCCCCTCATCCTGGGGGAGCTCTGCTTATTCTTGAGGTTGAGCACAGGGCTCTGGCACCCCAGCCGGAGGGCAGTTCCCAGCCGGGAGGGCCAGGCTAGTCTGGGGAAGTGAGAGGGGCTTCCTGGGGACCGGCCTCTGCTTGGGCCTGACAGTGGAGGGAGACCCTCGGCCGAGCAGCCTGCTTTCTGGAAGCTTCTCCCACTTCCCCAGGCACTGCTCCCAAGGAGTGACCCTGGCATTGGCACATGGCCTGCCTGGACCTGCCGCCTCCCTCAGGCCAGGCCCCCAGGCCCTCCGTCCAGGGCTCGCTCCTCGCAGGGAGTTACAGGATGGTCAGCAGATCTGAAAGCTTCTCATTTATTTCACCCTCTGAGAACAGGATGCTATTAACACCCCACTTTGCAGGTAGGAGGCAGACACGGCTTCCAGGTTGCCAAGGAGCGCTGGCCCTTTCGGGCTCTGGATCAGGGCCCTGCCCCATCCGGCCTCACTGCGACCACCAAGTAGGTGCCCCCAAAGCGACCACCAAGGTACAGAGACCCCAGGGCTCCTGGCTCGACGCCGGAGGCTTCTCCCCGAAACGGTCTCTCCAGGGCCGCTGTCTCCCCTGTAGCCTGTCCGGTGCTCACCAGCCTCTAACCCAGCGGTTCTCAACCTGTGGGTCGCGAGCCCTTTGGTGGTCGAATGACCCTTTCACAGGGGTCGCCGAAGACCATCCTGCATATCAGATATTTTCATGACGATTCATAACAGTAGCAACATTACAGTTATGAAGTAGCAACGAAAATAATTTTATGGTTGGGTCACAACATGAGGAACTGTATTTAAAGGGCCAGAAGGTTGAGAACCACTGGGTTTTCCCATCCCAGAAAGGCCGGAGCCTTTAAACCACAAATTCGTCACGAGAGGGAAAGGGAGTGGCCTGAGAATGAGGCTTGCGTGTCAGGGCACAGGCGATGCTGCTGTAACACGGTGACCCCAAAACAGCAGCTCATCCGAGGTTGGTTTCTCTCCCAAGCAGAGAGGCTGGCCGGCTGCCTTCCACCTCCAGGGCCCGGTGGCTGGTCCAGCTCTGGCCACTGGCATCATGCCCTTGTCCACACCGTGGGGTGTGGGAGGGCTTGGTCCACCAATCATAGGGCATCCCCATCTGGAAGTTGCACACACCCTTGTACTAACATCCCATTGGTCCAAATGTGATCACATGGCCACACCTACTGCAAGGGAGGCTGGGAAGTGTAGTCCGTAACAGGTGGCCCCAGGCCAAGATAAACATGTAGGGTTTCCAGACCGGGACGGTGTTGACAATGGGCTGGTACTTCTTTGTGGCGGGCTGTCCTGTGAATTGCAGGGTGTTGGGCAGCATCCTCTACCTGCTGATGGCCAAGAGCAACCCCCACCCTCAGACATGGCCAGGTGTCCCCAGGGGCAGAATCTCCCAGCTGAGAGCCACTAGCCCCATCAAGTGTCCCCAACCCCCGTGGCCACAGCTCCCGGGAGGAGGAGGCTGGTGGGCCGGGGGGCCTGTGGAGCGTGGCCGCCAGGGCGGGATTCCCATGTGGAACGTACCAGCTGCTTGCTGATGGCAGCTAATGAAGGGAGGGGAGGAGCCGTGTGGCTGTGGGGGGTGAATCAAACATGGCCTCCCAGTGTTGAAACAGCTCCCAGAGGCCATGGGTTACCTTATTTGGAAACCGGGTTTTTGCAGAGGTCGTCAGGGCCAGTGAGGTCATGCCCGAGCCAGGGGCCCTCATCCGTGGCTGGTGTCCTTAAGGGAGAGGAAGAGACAGACACACGGGGAAGCTGTCCCTTAGGTGTGGGGGTCAGTGGGACGGTGAGACGGGCCAGGGGGACACGACCGGCCACAAGTCAGCACAGCTGAGCCGGTGGCCCAGACAGAGCCCGGCCTGGCGCTGGGCAGCAAACAGCAGTCCCTCCCGCCGGCCACAGCCCAACCCAGCCACGGTGCTGCAGTGGTCCTCTCAGACCTTCAGGGTCCTCCTCTAGCAAATGGGTCAGGACAAGGCCTCCCTAAGTGAGCGCTGCTGAGCGCGTGTGCACCCCAGATGGCCAAGCGCACACATGACAAATACCGAGGACGTGCACAGTGGCTGCTGCTCCCCCAACTTGCAGCCCCCAGGGTCTCCCCGTAGCTGTCTTCCTCCTGCCCCTGAACTCCGGTGCCGGTACCCTTCCGTGCTCTGCCCCATCTGGGCCTCAGTTTACCCGCTCTGAGTGAGTGGCATGGCTGTAATCTTCTCTAGGCCCTCCCAGCTCTAAAAATTCTAATTAGGTAGGATCCTGCTCAGGGAGCTGGAATTAGGAGCCATTGTTATGCAAGAACACAGGCGTACAAAGACGCTTTAAAAAAACTCAGCAGAACAAAAGAATAAGTTGATGGCATCAGACTCGGGTATTATACTTCGAGAAACTATTTTAAAACCAATGCTTTCCACTGCAGTGTGAGCAGGAATTGCCCTGGGAAGCCAAGTTTGACTTTCACAAAAGGTTTGTATCGACAGGACATGTTATCATTCAATTTCTAGGAAAGAGGAGTAATTAGATGCCTCGTTCCAGATATTGTTTCAATTACAGCAGAAAAAAATACCTATATGTGCCCGTGAGGAAGCCAGTGCCGCCTCTTCCTACCGGGAGGCGCCCGCCCCGGTTCCGAGCCGCCCGCAGCAGCAGCAGCAGCAGCCCGCACGCACGCCCACAGCGCAGCCCGGCCTCTGCTCTGGGCGGGTGAAGGCCGGGCTCCTGAAGGTGCAGAGCAGGTGCATTGTGGAAACTAAACCTTCGGCACCGGCTCTGGTTGCAAGGCGAGCTGATGTCCAGGAGGGGGCGACATCCGATGGTCCCGCCCCTCCAAGCTGGTCCCCAGAGCTTGAAGCTGGGCGAGGACTGAGAAGGGACTGGGTCCCACACTGCAGACAGGGCGCCATCCTCATCCCCACTGATTCTCCCCCCAGCTCCCACCGGCCGCCCCGGGAAGCCGCCCCAGAGGGATCTTTCCAGGTGGAGCTGTGAGCACTCTCCCCACTGCCTCGCCCGCCGAGGACGTCCTAGCTCACACCCAGCGCTCTCCTGGCCTGGTTTGGTGCTTGCACCTCTCCCCTGCCTGGTCTTTCGCGCTCTGTTCCAGGAATTCCGTCTGCGCTGCTCTTTGCTAATGCCCCACACCTTCCACCTGCACACCTGCCTGGGTGGGGCCCTTCCGCCATGACCTCACAGCCCACTCTTCCTCATCTGTCAAGATCAGCTCTGCTGCTTCCTCCAGGAAGCCCTCCGGGCTCCTCCAGGTGTCTGACAAGGCTCTATCTTGCGGGGAGGGGTGCTCATTGTCTCACTCTCCTGGTGCCGCTCCAGGGCAGGGACCCAGGCACTTCATCTGCACCCCAGGCCCCACCCCGGGGGAGTCCTTCAGGGTGACCGATGGATGGACAAGCAAGGGGCACAGAGGGAAAGACCACCTCTGTCTGAGTCAACAGCCTCCTTCTACCCACAAGGGCTGACCTCCAGTGTCTCCAGAGCTGCACTGTCCAGCTCCTCCAGGCCCAGGCGGGCCGGGCACCCGCCATGGCCAACCCTCCCCCGGGGTCCTTTCGTCCTCCCTGGCACTGTCTCCCTCCCCCTGGGGCCCCTCTGTGCACGCCTGCTTCCTGGCCCCACAGGAACCCAGGCCAGCAGATCGATGAGCTGGATCTAGCCGGACAGGCCGGCTTCATGGAGACATGGGGCCGCCCCACACACACTGCCACAACCATGGACGTGCGCCAGGGGCCTGACGGTGACCTTTGGTGTAGCTTGGCCTGCTCCCCGGCTCCTGGGGGGTCAGGTAAGATGAGGGTCAGCCGCCTGGGCCCCCCTCCGGCCTTGAGACGGCTCCCGCGGCTTTTCCTTGTCTCCTCGCTGTAATTGCCCGTCCTGCTGGGAACGTTCTGGCCAGAGGACTTTCTGAGTCACCGCCTGCTCACCCATGCGTCCTGGCTGCAGCCCATGCAGCTTAAGTGACAACAGCAGAGGCACTGGACTCCGTAGGAGGGAGGCCTGCATCGCCAGGGGCCGGCCACGGGAGTGAGGAGTGGGGTGCTGTCTCCCCATCTGGGCACCACTCACTGGAGCATTTCTGT
>NW_006288252.1:1181191-1186084 GCF_000327345.1 Myotis davidii
CTCCCGCCCGCCACTCAGCTCCCAAGGGGCACGTGGGTCAAGGGCAGCTCAGTCTGCTCTGCTGTCCCCTCCCCTCCCAGGCGCCAGTCATTCCCAGCCAGCATCTGCTTGGATCCGGCCAAGGGCAGGTGCTCAGGTGGGGTCTGCAGGGGTGGGGAGTGGGGACTGAGCACTGCCCGGGGCAGCCTTAGAGGCCCAGCGGGGCACCTCCCTGCAGCCTCTGACCTCGTGCCCCCGCCCGCGCTGACTGTGCCTGTGCAGAGGCACGGGTGGGCGAGTTGTGGTGCCAGCTGCAAGAGGGCAGAGGCCCGCCCGCCTGGTGTGAGAAGCCAGGAGGTCAGGGAGAGGTCAGACAGGACTGGGTGGCACCGCAATGACCCCTTAAATAGCGCCCCGGGCAGGAGGGGCAAGGCTGCCCACACCCCGAGCGAGTGACATGCTGGGCGGAGAGGGGACACGGCGTGCGGACCAGCGCAGGGGCGATGGATTGACCGGGGTCTGTTCGATCTCCGCTCGGAGGTTCCGGAGTGAGGCAGCGGGACCGCGTGCACTGTGCTGCGAGGTGAGGCCTCAGGAGGCCCTGCCCCTGCCTAATTAAGCCATTAGGAGTGGGTCTCCATGGAAACCACTTACCCGGTGCTCACACCAATGAATATTTATTCAATTAGCAGGAGGCACGGGTGCAGGGAAGCCTGGCTTCCCATGGTGCCTGCTGTGGGGGGCCCTGGAGGCGCGGGCACTGTTTCACCTGCACGGCCTGGTGTTCACAGTCCCGGCGAGGCGGTTCCGTCACCGGTCACGGAGGACACAGAGGCTCAGAGCCGCCAGCCTCCCCTCAGCAGGGACAGCGTGAACCCGGGTGACCGTAGGCCGTCCCTGGAACCGCCCGTGCCCTGGACGGTCGCCTGTGCCTGGGTCTCACCGTGATGCCGTGTCCGCCCGTCCTGCTGCTGTAACGAGACCTGGCTGGCGGGCTGCCCTCCGCATGCTCCCTCCTCGCGGTGCTGGAGGCTGGGAGGCAGGAGGCGGAGATCGGGCAGGGGGAAATCGGGGGTCAGCATGGGGGGCCCTGTCCCGGGGGGACCCTCGTCCTCTTCTTCAGAGCTGGAGTCCTCACGGGAGGCAGGGGTGCGGGGCTCTGTGAGGTCCCTGTGTCAGGGCACTAATCCCATTTGTGGGGGCTGCACCCTCAAGACCAAAGCGCCTGGAAGGCCTCCCCTCCGAGCACCTGGTGGGAAATTGCACCACCACCGCATTCCTCTTGTGTGAGGGAGTCGACTACGTCCTCCTAAGTCCAAGGCCGTTTAAAACCTATTTATTACAGTGATTGGGCGACATTGGCCCACAGGCACGTCCGGGTGTCGGGGGCCGTTTCTGTTACAAGATCTGTATATGGCACCGCGTGCCCACCACCCGGTCGCATCCTCTTCGTCACCAGATATTAGGATCCAAAAAAAAAATAGTTGCCCCCCCCCCCCCCCCCGCCGGCCGCCCCCCCCCCCCACTGTGTGTGTTCACGGTCCAGCTTCCATCCCACGTGGCGAGGTTGTGTGGCTCTTAGCGTTCTGTCCGACGCGTGTCGCACACACTGCTCTCAGGCCCATTGTGTTGTGGCGCGTGGCGTGTCACCCTCGCCACGGGCGTCTTCCACCGAGGATGCTTACTTCCCTTAGTGGGAATTCTTCCCTCTGATGGGCTCATTTTTCCACATGACTTTTGTGGTTTTGTTTCGCAACTTTTGAAAGTTCTCTGTAGACTGGAGACCTTTTACCTCTGAGGTGAATTCCAAATGTTTCTGTCCGGCTTGTCTTTTAACGTTGCTTTTTTTTCCATGCAGAAGGCCTGGGCAGGGCTTGTTGGTCCGTTTGCCTTTCAGAGGGATTGTCAGCATTTCCCTCACTGGGTCTGCGCTTTCCTCCGGGCGGGAAGGCGTCCCTGGACTCGGGGAGGGTCCCCGCGGGGCTCCTCGCGCTGCACGGTTAAGCTTCGTACATCCCGGCCGTGGGTCCCGTGGGTCTGTGGCGCACGAGGTGAGAGACTGATCTAACTTCACCCACTGGCCGCGGCCGGCTGTGCGGGAAGATGCTGAGGCTGGCGCCCACCCCCGGGGCGTTGGCCTAGCTATTCTTGCGTGTTTATTTTTCCATCCGAACTTCAGTGTCAACGCTCGCTCCATAAAAAACGTTGGCTGGAATTTTTATAGGATCCGTTAAGTGTTGCCCTGAGCGAGGGAGCTGGCGCTGCTGAAGGTGGAATGCCCGGACCGGCTATTTTGGGTCTTGTGTCTCTCGGTGGTTTATGGCTTCTTTCGCACGGGCCGGCCGCGAGGCTCCCGTTAACTCTCCGGCTGCAAGTTGGAGAGCTGGGGTTCGCTGTGCTCCCCCCTCCTCCCTCCATGGCCTCTGTGGCCACCGCAGGGGCCCCTTGCCCTCCAGCTTCTCCTGGAGTTTGCAGGGAGCCCCAGAGAGAAGAGGATGGGGAGAGGGGGTGCACTCCCTGGCTCGCAGCCAGCAGCCCCTCGGGGTGGGGGTGGGGGTGCATGTCCCCGTGAGGCTGCAGCTTCTCCGTGGCCGCCCATCTCTCAGGGACATCCCAGCCTCCGGAGAAGAGCCCAAGCCATAGCTCCTGGAGGAGGCCGGAGACCCAGAGCGGGACGCAGCGAGCCCACGACACCAAGAGGTGGTAGCGGCTGCTGCGGCTCTGGGTGGGTGCTCGCTGGTGCAGCGGCCACAGGAGACAGCGCAGTTAGCCCTCGGGGGACTGAGCCTGGGGGCAGCCGGGTGACCGGAGGCCCGGGTGCCACGTGGTTGAGACGTAGCTCTGAGAACGTCCTTCTGCCAAGTTCACGGTGGGCTGGGGTCGCCTGCACCTGCAGGGCAGGCAGACCTGGGGGCCTCCTGCCAGGGCCTGCGCTCTGCTCCTCAAAGCTCAGGATGACCTGGGCGGCGGGCCCGGCACCTGCAGCCTGCAGCTCCTGAGCCATGGCTGGGTGAGCGGTTCCCTCCGCGCCTGCTTCATGCACGGGGCCTGCGTGGGGCCAGGGCCTGCGTGGGGCCCACACAGGATGTGGTTACAGGTAGCGCCCCCACCCCCAGGGCAGGTCGGACCCCCCTCCCTGGAGCACCTGGGGCTGCGTGCCGGCTGCTCCAGACAGCCCTGCACTCCAGACTCCGAGCTGCAGCCATTGTCTGCAGAGGCCTCCCCAGAGGCCCGTGGGCTGCCTAGAGCTGCCCGTTCCTGCCGCACATGACATGTTGGAAGCTTTTAGAAAGAGCAAGCATCTCCTCTTAAAATGCCATTGTCTCTATTCTCTTCGGGGAAGGAATTGGGTGCAGAGAGCCCGTGGGGAGAAGCGCTCGTCAGCGCGGAGCCTGGAGCTGGATGCTGGGAGCGAGTTGAGGGGCAGCAATCCCGGCTGGCTCCGGTTTGGGCTGCATCTCCACGGTCCCCGACTTGAGCCCGTGCCCGCACCTGGAGCACAGGCACCGCGGGGGGCAGGGGGGGCACGGGTGCTTGACCCCAGCTTCAGGCTTGTCTTCTCAGGACGCTGTCTGCTGGCCAGCCCGCTCCGGCCCTGAGGCGGGTCTGCTCCCCGAGCTCCTGACCACGCGGGAGCGCACCCTCCGCCCCAGAGCGTGGCCTCCTCCCGGCTCAGGGGCCTGTGCAGGGACACCCCCAGGAGGGCAGCGACCCCCTGGTGGGCAGGGCGCCTCCTTCACAGAACATGGCTGAGCACCTGCGGGTGCCATGCAGGCGAGCTGTCAGCCCTGAGCCGTGCAAGCACGGAATTCAGTCCACGCAGTCAGCGTCCCCACCCCGGACCTCGAAAACCAGGGTGATCCATTTTCCAGTGCCTTCCGTGGGCTATTATTTCCTTCTCCTTCGAAATCAGTTTCGCTGGTGGCAAAGCTGTAGACTGGGTCACACAGCTAGTGAATGCAGGGGGTGGGCCCCAGCGGTGCGCAGCAGCTTTCGCGGAACTCCTGCAGGTGAGCAGGGCGGTGCCGAAGAACTAGGGAGCCATAGGCGGTTCTGTGGGCCCGGGAGAGAGCAGGGCCCAGGCTCTCCCCATCAATCCCTGGCGCGAGGGTGGCCCGTAAACACGGTGAGTGCCCGAGCACACGTGTGTGAGCAGATGAACTCGCGTGGGTGAGGAAGGAGGCGGAGCCCAGCGGTCACCCTCCCACCCGAGCGAGGAGGCCGCTGTGCAGGTCAGAGGCCTCAGCTGAGGCCTAGAGGCGCCGGAGCGTCCGCAGCAGGTGGGTCCCTCACAGGCTGCGATACAGGTCGGAGGGACGAGACGCACCGACGGGTGGGGACCCTGCCCTCCATCAGGTCGCTCACGCAGCGAGGGGACTGGGAGGGGTCACAGCACCCGAAGAGTTCCGGCGGCCAATCCCGCGTGAGATGGGCTCCAGCAGGCAGGCCGCCACTTTACATCCCTCAATGTGGAGAATGCAAATTTGTCTAAATCCTAAAACAAACCTTTGCCAGAAAATAAGAGTCACTCGAGGGAAAGGATTAATGCCAGATGGCACTAGCAGATTGACTTGCAAAGGAAAGAAAATTTTACATGACATGGGAACCAGTACGTTCTCTGAATACACAGTTGTGGCTGACATCTCTGTTGCTAAAATTGATCCTTTAGCACCTTTGGAGACTCCACTCTCCCCACCTCCCCACACCCGCTCGGGCAGGCAGCAGGGCTGGGCCCGGGGGACAGTTCACAGACACGTCCACCTTGAGCCGGTGGTGGTGTTGGGACAGGCCTCACGTCCCGGAGGCAGGACAGCGGGACCCTTAGGCCTGTGGCCCTTCAACTGGGCAGCCTGAGCGTGAAGCCGGCTGCCCCCATGGGGTCTGCTCAGCCACTCGGTGCCTCGGTTTCCCCTC
>NW_006288252.1:1186748-1187112 GCF_000327345.1 Myotis davidii
ATTTGCAAAAACAAAACATTCTCCCTGGGACATATTAAGAAATGAAAAACAACAAAATTCAAACAATATAAACCCTAATGATAACATACCAGGGCTAAAATAAGCCATCCTATTAGGAATCGGGCGGGCTTGGGCGTCGGCTGTGTCTTGCTTGGGGCGTCTGGCAGCACCTCGGTGGCAGCCGAGGTTCCCCACATCGTCCCGAGTCAGGGGACCCCCTGCTCAGAGGCCCAGGAAGACGAGCCCGCGAGGGGATCTGGCGCTGTCTCTCCGTCCACCAGGACCCACCACGTGGTCTCTCCCACTCCATCCCCGGGAGCCCAGGCTCAGGGAGTGCCTGTCCTCCACTCACTGTCCCTGCTCC
>NW_006288252.1:1187283-1192357 GCF_000327345.1 Myotis davidii
AGCCTGAGGGAGGTGCCCAGGCTCCTGGAGCGCCAGGGAGGCCGTTTCCTTGGCAACGGGCCCTGCGCCTCCCTGGGCAGGGCCGGTGTCAGCCAGGAGCATCCTCCCGAGACCCCCTCTGGGGCCGTGGGCGGAATTTCTAGCTCGAGAACGAGTCTCTAAAAGCCCCCGTGAGGCGGCGTGGAGCCTCCTAAAATAACTGCCGTCAAGCAATTACCCCTCGGGAAGGCGTCTGGAGGTGTCAGGTGGGACTCACACTTTTCCTGGTAAAAGCTCGTCCTTTGTGCTGTGGAGCCCGCGGCGGCTCAGGCTCATCGGCTTCAGGCTGCTCCATCCCATGCGCCCGCACGCGGTGGCCCCTGCGCCCAGCCTGCTCCCCTCCTTCTCCCCCGGGTCAGGGCACCTGGGGAGGACCCGAGAGCAGAGGAGGGAGTCGGCACTTCAGGTTCCCAGCCGAGGGAAGGGCAGGTTTGCAAAGTGCGCACTTTCCCACCTGCTTCCCAGGCCAGGCCTGCTGGCAGGGCGGCCCCTCGCTCTCGGCTCTCGCCCCTGGCCAGGCGCCATCCGCAGGCAGGGGCAGCCCGGGCATTGCTGGGGGTGGCACGAGAAATACAGGCTTTCCGATGTCACCGCCCCCTGGGCCAGGGACATGTGGACACACTTCCCACCACCCTCAGCGCCGCCCCGTCTGCCTCTGTGGTGACGTGAGGGTCTGAAATGGATCCTGGCAGCCCTGCCCCCGGCAGTGCCAGCTGCAGGCACTGGCCATGGCGACACGCTGCGGACAGGAGGGACAGGGTCGGGCACCGCAGTGGTGCTGGCCGGCCCGGACCTGGCTTGGGCCGCAGGGGTGTGGGTGGGATGCTGGCATGTGCGCTCTGGCCCTCAGCCCGGGGGGACAGCACAGGCTTCTGCTGTCTGTCTCTCTGGGATCGCCCCGTCTCCACCGCAGGACGGACACGCTCCCGGGACGAGGGACGCAGACCAGAGCTGAGTGGCCTCACGGCCTGAGGCCGGCCCAGCTGCACTCAGCTCACAGCGGCCGCGCCCAGGCCAGCGGTAGGTTCATGAGCAAGAAACACACACTTTGTCGTCAGCAGCTGGTCACAGTCTGTTACACGGCATATGTGGCGAGCTCGCTGATGCACGCTGACATGTGTTTGGGGCCGTTACATCCAGCCGGGGTTGGCTGGGTGGCGGAGGGCACCTGGACGGACGAAGGGGAGGTGTGCTGGGCCTGAGTGCAGGGCTCCGCCCACTCTGTCCACTCTGCGCGGCCCTGGTGCTGCTCCGTGCACCTTCGATCCCGGGTGCCCAGTGGCGGGGGCATCCTCCACGTCAGCCAAGCAAGGGTGGGAGAGGCATCCAGACTTGGGGGAGTCCTGCCCCAGTCACCCGCACCCACTCAGAGCCATCTCTTCCCTAAAGACTTTAGGACAGCGCGGTCCCCAGTCTCCCCGTGAGGAGTGTGGGCTGCACCCCAGGTGACCCTGGATTCTCAACTCAGCCCCCACCTGCTTTTCCATCCTATCATCTCCCCAGTGCTCCATCCCCCTCTCCCCTGGTTCTCCATCCCTCCTTCTCCCTGGCTCTCCATCCCTCCTTCTCCCTGGTTCTCCATCCCTCCACCTCCCTGGTCCTCCATCCCTCTTCCTCCCTGGTCCTCCATCCCTCCTCCTCCCTGGCTCTCCATCCCTCCTCCTCCCTGGTTCTCCATCCCTCCTCCTCCCTGGCTCTCCATCCCTCCTCCTCCCTGGTTCTCCATCCCTCCTCCTCCCTGGCTCTCCATCCCTCCTCCTCCCTGGTTCTCCATCCCTCCTCCTCCCTGGCTCTCCATCCCTCCTCCTCCCTGGTTCTCCATCCCTCCTCCTCCCTGGCTCTCCATCCCTCCTCCTCCCTGGTTCTCCATCCCTCCTCCTCCCTGGCTCTCCATCCCTCCTCCTCCCTGGTTCTCCATCCCTCCTCCTCCCTGGCTCTCCATCCCTCCTTCTCCCTGGTTCTCCATCCCTCCTGCTCACCTGGTTCTCCATCCCTCTTCCCTGGTCCTCCATCCCTCCTTCTCCCTGGTGCTCCATCCCTCCTGCTCACCTGGTCCTCCATCCCTCCTTCTCCCTGGTCCTCCATCCCTCCTGCTCACCTGGTTCTCCATCCCTCCTTCTCCCTGGTTCTCCATCCCTCCTGCTCACCTGGTGCTCCATCCCTCCTGCTCACCTGGTCCTCCACGCCTCCTCCTCCCTGGTCCTCCATCCCTCCTCCTCCCTGGTTTTCCATCCCTCCTTCTCCCTGGTTCTCCATCCCTCCTTCTCCCTGGTCCTCCATCCCTCCTGCTCACCTGGTTCTCCATCCCTCCTCCCTGGTCCTCCATCCCTCCTTCTCCCTGGTGCTCCATCCCTCCTGCTCACCTGGTCCTCCATCCCTCCTTCTCCCTGGTCCTCCATCCCTCCTGCTCACCTGGTTCTCCATCCCTCCTTCTCCCTGGTTCTCCATCCCTCCTGCTCACCTGGTGCTCCATCCCTCCTGCTCACCTGGTCCTCCACGCCTCCTCCTCCCTGGTCCTCCATCCCTCCCTGGTTCTCCAACCCTCCTCCTCCCTGGTTCTCCATCTCTCCTTCTCCCTGGTTCTCCAACCCTCCTCCTCCCTGATCCTCCATCCCTCCTCCTCCCTGGTCCTCCATCCCTCCTCCTCCCTGGTTCTCCATCCAGCCCCCACCTGACTCTTCACCCAGCCCGCCTCTGGGTTTGCCTATGCGGTCCCTCCACCTGGGCCCTTCCTCCCCACGCCCCACGTCCTCAGAGCTGTGTTCACCTGCCACTCCAGTCAGATGGGTCTCAACTGCCCACAGTGGCCTCCCTCTCCAATGGGCTGCATCCCCCCTCTATTCAAAGACCCCGAGCCCCTTCTGCTCTGGCAGAATCAGGTGCTGGTCCATGTGTCTGTCCGTTCGAGTGCCCGGCAGCACGGGGCTCTCAGACACCAGGGCACCAGAAGCCTGAACCTGCTGTGAACGGACACTGTGCGTGACGTCCGCTGAACCGGGCCTGTCCCAGCACATTCCGATTTTACCTCTTAGAGAAAAACAAACCCAAGATTCTAGCTCACAAGTTTGCGTTCCTTGTTCCCGCCTTCAAATTCACTCTCCCACCCCCGCCCCGCCTCAGATGCGCTGCACCCCGCACCGCCGGCCTGGCCCCGTGTTAGCGGGTCTGTCTGCGTGCGTCGTCCTGCTCCTGGATCACAGAAGAACACAGAAATACAGCAGATGCCAACACCACTGAACAGGGCTGGGAAGGGGGGTCCTCCGAGGACCCCAAAGCCTGCTGCCCGAGGATCTGAATTCTCCGGGCGAGCCTGGGAGATGGGGCGACCAGCTCTGGCATTCCTTTTGACGAGACCTGCAGAGCTCACTACAGACGCAGAGTCCCAGGCCCGCCCCCCCGTTCTGAACCAGGGGCCTGAGGGTATCTTGGAGATCGTGGCGGCCCTGGCGGGTGGCTCCGTGGGTTGGAGCGTCACCCGGTCAGGGCGCCTACGGGAGATCGATGCTCCTCTCACATCAGTGCTCTCTCCCCTCCCTCTCTCTAAAAGCCAATAAAAACGAAATCTGGGGCGAGGATTAAACAGAATCGTGGGCGGAGGGAATCTTTTGAGCCACTGTCTGCTCTTCCCCTGCCCCTTCCTTCGCCAGGACCGGCTTCCCACAGCTCCAAAGAGCAATTCCACCCCTGCCCTCACCACACACACAAACACACACACTCACACACGTGCACATGCTCCCACTCGCATGCTCACATACATACAACTCACACTCACACTCTCACAGGTGTGCACATTCTCATATGCATGTACATCCTCACACACATCCTCACACTCTCACAGGCTCACACCCGCACACACTCACAATTACCCGCACACACGTATACTCGCACACACACGTACACACTCACACGCATGCTCACACATTCACATGAAATTCATGTGCACATACACTCATACATGTGTACATACATGCATACTGGTACACACATTCACATACACATTCACTCACTCACATTCATTCATCTACCCATCCATCCACTCACCCACCCACCCATCCATCATCCATTATCCATCCATCCATCCATCCATCATCCATTCATTCATTCATCCATCCAACCATCATCCATCCTCATTTAACCATCCATCCATTATCCATCCATCTGCCCATCCATCCATCCACCCACCATCCATCATCCATCATCCATCCAATTTATTCATCCATCCATCATCCATCTATCCATAAACCCATCCATCCACCCACCTACCCATCCATCAACCCATCCTTCCTTCATCCATCATCCACCCATTTACCCATCCCTCCATTCATTCACTTATCCATCCCTCCACTAAACAAATAGCTCTTGAACTTCCGCTGTGACCAAGGCTGCTCATGCTCTGAGGAAAGGGGAGGAGCCAGCCTGACAGGCCCCGCCCCCTGGAGCTGACTTTGGAGGTGGGGGTGGGGCAGGCAGTGACCTGAAGAGGAGCAGGTGTGAAGGACAGCGTTCTCCACCTGGCGGCTGGTGTCTCTGTTCCTGTCCTTTCTTACCAGAGTGAAGGGCGCCCGGACGCCGTGGACCTGTGCCTGTGCCTGTGCAGAAGGTGCCTGGCTGTCCACGGGGCCCAGGGCCAGCCCGGGACCAGCCCGTGGACAGCACCCACCTGCCTGCACCGTGGCCCCTGGGAAGACAACGATTTCCACCCCAGTGCTTCCCTGACCTCATTCTCCTAATTCTGCTCCCAAATGTCAAACCGCCTGAGGTGGGCTCCTGGCTGGACACGTGACAGGGCTGCTGGGCAGCATTTGGGGAGACGCGAACCCATGCCCCCTCCCTGAGGGTGCAGAACCCCGCAGCCGGGGGGAAGGGGAGATCGGGAAGCCCTCCTGGCTGCCCCCAGAGCGGGCACTGCCGCCGAGGAGCCAGCTCTGGGGCCTGGCAGACCCACCACCTCCCCCCTGGGACCCCGCATGCTCCTCGCCCAGCCTCGGGCGCCCCCTGTAAAACGGGCTGGGCCACCACCGGCCTGAGGCCGCTG
>NW_006288252.1:1192393-1192923 GCF_000327345.1 Myotis davidii
CCCTGTGCTCCCCCCTCACGCCCTGGATGGAAGGGGAGCCCATTCATCGTGACCTCCCTGGGGGCCTGGCGGTGGAGGGAAACTGAGGCCCCCTCCTACCCAGCCTACCGTGCGCTCAGCAAGGGGCAGCGATGGGAGAGGAGGGGCTGGAGACCATGGAAACCCAGCCTCTGGGGGCCCCAATCCCGGAGCTGCAGGAGCTGAGAGGGGCGGGTGGACAGGGCCGCTACCAGGGGCGTGGAGGGTCAGGGACAGAAGCCCTGAGACCACCAGGTTCCAGGGTGGGAAGGCTCCTCCCCGGCCTGGCTTCCCCGGGTGAGGGTGCCGGTCCCTGGGCTGGCTCCGCTCCGGGTGCCCGCTCTGGCCCGGGCAGAGCTCTGATGCCGGCACAGGGTCGGGCCGTAGTTACGGGCAGTGATGGGCGGCCGCTCAGGTCTCCCTCCAGAAGCCCCCGCACAGAGAGAGCGCCACCTGCAGGGCCTGCTGCTGCCTCAGCCGCGCCACATGCCTCCGGGTGGCCCTGGCAGCGA
>NW_006288252.1:1193030-1193709 GCF_000327345.1 Myotis davidii
CCCTGCCCATCCTCCTCCCAGGGCTGCGGCTTGGCCTGGGCATGGAGGGTCCAGGTGAGCAGGTCTCATCCTCCCCGGGTGCCGCTCCGGCCTGGGCCTGGCTCCTGGTGGAGGGACCGATGGCAGATGCCCAGGGGGCGCCCATGGCCCCTCTCCCTGGCCGTGGGCACCTTATCCCTCCGTGTGGGGTCCCCGTGTATGAAACGGGGACCGTGATGGTCCCGCCAGTGGGGCTCCTCTGAGGGCTGAGTGAGCGAACACGTGGAAGCTTCCGGAATGATATCTGGCACGTACTAGGCCCCACCCATGAAGGGCTTGGTATCGTGCGTGGCACCCTGACAGTAATCTTGTCCTGGGGACCCTGGGGACCAAGTGGGGGCCCCCCAGGTCTGTGAGGCACAAACCGGCTGGCAGCACGTGGGGCTTGGCCGGCCTGTCGGAGGGGCAGCCTCTCCTCTCTCTCTCTCTCTCTCTCATATATATTTTTATTGATTTGAGCCTACAACCCAGCAGGCATGTGCTCCTGACCAGAATCAAACCTGGGACACTCCAGTCTGCAGGCCGACGCTCTGTCCACTGAGCCGCACCAGCCAGGGCCAAGGCGGCCCCTGAGAGGCCGCAAGCGCAGCAGGCTCACCGGGGAGAGGACCCGGTGGCCGGCAGGGGGGCGGGAGGTCAC
>NW_006288252.1:1194827-1195532 GCF_000327345.1 Myotis davidii
GGCTCATGCCAGCTCCTCCCCTCCCCCAGCCAAGGCTCCTTCACACGCCTCTAGGTCCCTCTCAGCACAAAGCAGCATGATTGGGGCGCACTTTGTGGCGGTGTGCATTGTGGGGGCACACATTGTGGGGGTGCACACTGTGGGGCACACATTGTGAGGGTGCACTGTGGGGCACACATTGTGGGGGTGCACACTGTGGCGGTGTGCATTGTGGGGGTGTGCATTGTGGGGGTGCACATTGCGGGGGTGCACTTTGTGGGGTGTAGCCTGGCTTTCCAACTGCGGTGCAGTCAACTGGTAGAGAGCAGGTACCCCTCCCTCCCAAGCCCCCAATAGTGTGGCCCTGGCCACGTGGTTCCCACGGCATCACCCCCAGCCCAGGGCCTGGCACAGAAGGAAACCCTGGGGCCGAGAGGCAGCAGCGGGCATTCCCGACAGATCCCATCTCCATGGGCGCCTCCCGGCCGCCCCTCCCGGCCGCCCCTCCCGGCTGATCGGAGCGCACCACCCGGAGTGAGCGGACAGGGCTGCTCGGAGACCTCAGTATCGATCGGGGCCTCCAGGCACGTGACAGTGAGCAGCTCTGATGATCCGACCTTTGGTTTTGCCCTTGAGCGCGTGAAAGGTGTGATGGAAGCTGCAGACCTTCAGAGGACCTGGGACCTGCGGCCCGCGGTGGAGGGCGGGGGTCGGAGGGGCCTGCAG
>NW_006288252.1:1196227-1196748 GCF_000327345.1 Myotis davidii
ATTCTTAATTCCATCAATAAAAGAACATTCACAGGCTCTGGGAATTAGTTGTTTTTTGGTTTTTGTTTTTTTTTTTGCCAGTCATCATTCAATCTGCTACACAAAGTATACCAGTAGATAGGTTATAGTAAGTCAGTGGTAGACCGGGGAGCCCAACTCTTATGTTAGGGCCTTAGGAGCCTGTGAAACCCTCACAGTCGATAGCTAGACTTCAAAGCCTCCTCTTGGCTTACTCTCAGTAAGGGGGACGGTGGTACCATGTGCTAACTGGCCACTTGCTGAGAGGGCATCTCTGAGCCACAGCCGTGTTCCGGCCCAGCTCCCGACCACGCAAACCACGGCCCAGAATAACCAGCCACCGGCAGCGGCCACACCTCACTGCTCCGCACCCCTCCGCTTCCTTCCGGAAACCACACGGGTCTGGAGCTTGGTCCGGGCCCTGGGACCCCTCTCCATCCTGCGGGGCGAGGGGGGAGGAAGGGGTAGGCACCTGGGGCTCCGCTCCGGGAGTGGCCGGAGGA
>NW_006288252.1:1198247-1199184 GCF_000327345.1 Myotis davidii
GGGCCCTGCCTGGTGGGGACGCTGAGGAGTGGAGTCTCCCGCGGGGCCAGGACATGATTGACAGCAGCCCTGGGGGCGGGGTCTGTTTCGGTATTTTTCATTGAGGTGCCCCGTCACTGTCAGCACATCCACAACGTCCGTGACCCCCCCAGTCCCAAGACGAGTTCCTTTTTTTTAAGCTTCACCCGAGGATATTTTCCCATTGATTTTAGGGAGCATGAAGGGAGAGGGAGAGACAGAGAGAAACACCGAAGTGAGAGAAGCACATCGATTGGTCGCCTCCTGCACGAGCCCCAACCAGGGCCCGGGCGGGAAGCCTGCAGTCGAGGTCCATGCCCTTGACCGGAATCGAACCCGGGGCCTTGGGTCCGCAGGCCGACGCTCTATCCACTGAGCCTCACCAGCGGGGGCCCAAATGAGTTCTTTTTTTTAAAATATATTTCTTTTCCCCAACAGTCACCCACCTGTTACACCCCAAAATAGCGCTCATAAGCAGAAAAGTCACAGGGTCCCTTTACTCATCAAGATACTAAATATATGTTGGACTTTGCATTTATAAAAGCCAGTAAAAGCAAAGAGCTGGAAAGAATCTTACTACATAATATGGCTAGGAAACAATGAAAATGAATAATCTATGAAATAGGAATAATGCAGTACCAGGCCTTCTTCTAGCACCGTTCATGAGGTACTTACACATTTTACATTTGCAAACTCTCAGATAAACTAGGGCCTAGTACACATGAAAGAGACTGAGTTGGCACTAATATGAAACGGCTGGTCTGAGCACCGTGTGCCTGAGTTCATCCGTGCTGTGGCAGGTGTCTGTGCTGCGTTCCTCTTCAGGGCTGCATGCCATTCTCCTGCGTGCGGCCACACTGTGCACCCATCACTCCTGGTGCCACGGGGGCTGCTGGGAGTCACGCTCGTGGCGGGGGGG
>NW_006288252.1:1199416-1199833 GCF_000327345.1 Myotis davidii
GTCGCTCTGTGTGTCTGTGTCCTCATCTCTTCTGAGAGGACCCCGTGCTGTTGGGCCAGGCCACCCCGTGACTAGTTCACCTTCACCCTGCTCAGACCTGGTCTCCATGCAGCCGCGTCCTGAGGGGCTGGGGTCGGCTTCCCCTCAGGCATTAGGGGACACGGTCAGCCCGTCACACGTCTTCCGTGCTGAGGGCTCCAGACCCAGCAGTGGAGTCACTGGGAATAAGAGGGTTTTAAAGATGAAGGTGCCAACTGCTCTTCTGCGGGACGAGGAAGATCCAGGGGAGGAAGGGGGGCGGTTGGGAGAGGGTGGAGCTAGCTGGGTGAGGGGGACAGGCTAGAGGAGCAGGCTGGGTGTGGGGAGCAGGCTGGGTGGGGGACAGGCTGGGTGAGGGGGACAGGCTGGGTGTGGGGA
>NW_006288252.1:1201688-1202041 GCF_000327345.1 Myotis davidii
GAGTCAGCCGCCTCCCCCATCCAGCCCCAGGCCCCAGCGTTTTTAAGGGAACAGATGGGGTGCTGGAGCAGTTTGAGGGTCACAGATGCCTTGGGCAGAGCTCGGCGTCCCTGCCCCCTCCCTCGGTTTCCCCGATGTTACCAGCCGGCGTCAGCTTGCTGCCAGCGATGAGCCAAAGCCCAGTTGGTGGCTCCCACCTGTGGTTCTGACGAATGTCGCCGTGTCACACGGGGTGGCTGCGCTGCCCATACATCCTCAGCGCCCACTTTTCTGTCACCCCGTCATTCAGGGCCCTGGCCACCAGCGCAGGCTGAGGGACTCGGGCCGGGGGGGAGGGGGGGACTGGGGGGGCA
>NW_006288252.1:1202609-1202890 GCF_000327345.1 Myotis davidii
AGCCCGTGGTGCTAAGGGCCCGCCCACGGAAAGGACACTTTCAGCAAAAACTGAAACAGGCAGCGCCGCCTCTTCCACACGAGCCTCTCTGGGTCCCCCGCCTGCCCGCCCCTTTGGGGAGCCCCCTAGAGATCCCCTCTGCATTCAGATCGTCCCCTTCCTTGCCCCGCCCCCCACTGGAGCCGAGGAGGGAGGGGGCAGTGGGCACAGGAGGACCATGGGGGAGGGGTGGCTCCAGGGAGGCTCAGCATCTGAGGGGCGCTGCCAGGTCCTCCCCAGCC
>NW_006288252.1:1203547-1204833 GCF_000327345.1 Myotis davidii
TTTTTATATTTTGTTAGGGTTTATTCATTTGAACCATAGTTTTGTGAAGAACGCTTAGTCTTGAAGAAATAACCACTATTACTAAGTCATAGCCCTTCGGAGGTTTCAATTAAAAATCCTTCTCATTCGGACAAAATTAAATCTCGATTCCTGTCGCCCCTGTGGTAGGCAGCACTTCAGCCTTGCTCTTGTGAACGGGAGACTGAGGCTCGGTTGAGGGGGCTCCCCCAGAGTCACATCTCCCCACCCAAATCCGGGCACCGGGGCCTTGGCACACAGGACCCCCGGCCCCTGGGAGGCCCCTGGATGGAGACTGGGCGGCCCAGGGCGGCGGGCTCAGCGCTGGAAGCAGACACGCCCTGCCCTGTTGCTGTGGGGCCTCGGCCGGGAGCCTCCTGGCAGCACTGGGCACGCATCTGGCCGTGCGAGGGGAAAGGAGGTAGGAGTGCCCAGCGTGCCCGTGCCCAGGCCATGCTGCTCCCGCCCCAGGGGGGCCACTCAGGACTCCCCCAGGAGGGGAGAAGGAGCTGATAGCCGAGGCTGCACGCTGCAGAGACTCTCCTGTTCCTATGGCAACCGGAGCTGCACGCAGCTCCAGGCGGCCATGGCTTCGGGCAGGCCTGGGTGTGGGGGAGGGGCGGGCCCTGAGGACAGGTGTGGGGTCAGAGCAGCCGTTCTTCCTGGGGGCCCCCATCCTTTGCCGTCAGCCCTGGAACTGACCCAGGCTCACCGGCTTCCTCCTCCCCAGCCACTGGGATTGAACAAGGGGCGGGAGGGGCGGCGGCCGCGGTGCAGGAGAGCTGGCAGAGCTGGTGTCCGCTGAGCCCCACTGCGTGCCCAGGGGCAGCCCCACTGCGTGCAGGGTCTCCTGCGGATGGGCCGTCCTGGGGGAGCCTGTCAGCTGAGCTGGAACCAGAGCGGGGAGGTGACAGGGAAGCGGGAGGTGCCGGGAGAAGCAGTGAGCTCCCCGTCCAGGGGGCATCCAGCAGAAGCTGACTGAGGGAGGCTCCCGCAGCAGCAGTACCTGGCGAGTTGGACTGTCAGGTTCCCCTAGGGAGAATGGGGGGCCCTGGCGGCCCTTCTGGGGTCAACCCTCCAGAGGGTTCTCTGCAGGAGCCCAGCCGGGGCGGGGCTGCAGCCGGGCTCGGGAGAAATCAGCGCTGCCTCCCACATGCAGAGTCCCTGCCGCTGCAGCCGCTCCCGGGGAGAAGGGCCCCCAGCATGTGCGTGGGTGCAAGTGCACCCCAACACACACGCACCCCACCACGTGCACACACCCCACACGC
>NW_006288252.1:1204922-1205266 GCF_000327345.1 Myotis davidii
GAGCCCCACGCGCCCTGAAGGTCAGGTGGCAGAGGGTGTTGGGGGGGGCAGAGGTGAGGCGGAGAGCAGACATCACCAGCTCTGCAGCTGCCCGCAGAGCAGCGTGCCACCGCAGGATGCCATCTCAGCAAACCCCCGCCCAGCTCAGGCCAACGCGACCAAAATTTAATTTACTGCATTTCATTTCTGTCCAAATCCAACTCAGTAAAAATCCAAGTTTGTTTCAGTCCAATTTAACTCAACCCAATAAATCCAGCTCACCCCTGACCAACCTCCCAGGCTTCAAGGAGCAGCGCCGCCCCCCATCCCCCCCCCCCGGGCAAGCCGCCACCTGTCTGCCCATC
>NW_006288252.1:1206272-1208040 GCF_000327345.1 Myotis davidii
AGTCATTGCCATCACCACCATCACCACCATCACCATCATCACCATCATCACCACCATCATTGCCATCACCACCACCACCACCATCATTACCATCAACATTGCCATCACCATCATCATCACCATCATCACCACCATCACCATCATCATTGCCATCACCACCATCATCACCATCACCATCATCACCATCACCACTATCACCACCACCACCACCACCACCACCATCACCACCATCACCATCATCACCACCATCACCACCATCACCATCATCACCACCATCACCACCACCACCACCATCGCCTTCGCCATCGTCACCGTCGTCCTCCCTGGGGGACCCTCACCCTGCAGCGGGCCCCAGAGCACTTTCCACACGCAACCGTTTGTCCTCACAATAGAGTTGGCACTGGCATCCCATTTCACAGAAGAGGAAGCTGAGGCGCTGGGGGGAGACGCAGGTGGCCCAGAATCGTGTGCTCCCCAGTGGCTGTCACAACTGGGAGCAGGATCCGGGCCAGCCAACTCCAGGGCCACCCTTCACCACCGAGCGCCCCTGCCTGGCCCCCGGGGTGAGCTCCTGGGCACAAGGTGGGGGCTGCGGCCTGAAGCCTCCCATTGGGCTGGAACCCCCAGACTCCAGCTCAGCCACCCTAGCCCTCTCCCCTCTCCCCCCCGCACTCCCTCCCAGCGACAGTCCCAGCAGCACCCCCTGCAGGGAGCCAGGCTCACCAGGCCCAGATCCTGTGTGGGCGCCCAGCTCCCGGCTTGGCCTCAGTCTCCCCCTAATTAAGCAGCCTGGCGCCCTGGCCTACTCATCACACTCCCGGCAGGCAGGCAGGCGGACAGCCTTTGAATTGGGCTTTATGAAAACCATTAATAATTTCAAAGACCCTAAAGAGGCCCGTTCCCCAGCCGCCCACGGCCATCCTGTAAATCCACTGCGGCTCCCTGGGGTTGGCAGCGACGCGGTGTGAGTGCCCGGGTGCAGCCTGGTCTGGTGCAGGGCCGCGGGCTTCCTGGGCAGGGCCGTGCGGGCGGAGGAGGGGGCGGGCGAGGGGCGAGCAGGTGCTGGGTGAGTGTGTGTCCGGGTGGGGGGAGGGGAGGTTTGACTACTCTTTTAATACAATTATTTTATGACTATATGAGCAATGTGTGTCCAGTGTGGGCATTTGGAAAAATACAGAAACATTACAAGTAAAAAGAGGAACCCAGCCAGCCCCCGGCCCAGGGGGAGCCGCTGTGAGCCTTTTGGGGTCACGCCTTTGGTCCTGGCTTTTGTTGCAGGTGCAGTTTTGCATATTATCTTTTGCATTTAACATTCTCCAGTTCATTAAATATTCATTGGAAGCATGATTTTTTAATGCCTCCTTATTATGCAATGTTTCAAATATATACAAAAGGAAGAGAATTGGGTAACGAACCCCCAGGTAGCCGCCCGCTTCTAAATGATCCGCATTTGCCAGCCCGATCTCATCTGCTGCCACCCGCCTGTCCTACTTTATGGGCTAGTTTTGCTTTTCTCCCTGTCATCTCGGTGGAGTGCTGTTCTGAGTCGAATTGTGTCCCCAAAAGGATATCTCTCACCCCGGCCGCTGGCACCTGGGAAGGGGCCCTTGTGGGGCACTCGGACCCTCAGAGACATGACTGGTTCAGGCGAGGGGGGCTCCGCTGGGGCAGTGTGGGCCTCACCCCACCTGGAAGGTCCCTGCTCAGAGAGGAGACCAGGCAGCAGAGGCAGAGGCAGGGCTGGGGGAAGCGGGGCAGGCACGGGAGG
>NW_006288252.1:1208479-1212843 GCF_000327345.1 Myotis davidii
GAGCCCCGCCCCCCCGCCCGCCCCCGGGCTTCAGACTTCGGTCCCTGGGGGCTCGTGGCCCTAGAGAGAATGAAGGTATTTGGTTTTAGCGACTCGGGCCACGGGACTTTGTGCTGGCGGCCGCGGGAAGCCTTACACATTCTGGCGAGCAAATGCGGAGCAGCCCACAGCCTGGTGTGGTGAAGCCTAACCTTCCCGGGCTCCGAGCAGGAACAGCAGCTTCTTGTCCGTGTACTAATTCTCAGAGGCGGCCTCGGTGTTAGAGCTCTGCCGTCTGTGTCAGCCTACTTCACGTCCATCCTGTTTCACACAGGCACGCGATCTGCACACATTTCACGTTCATCCTCTTTCACACAGGCACACGATCTGCACACATGTTGTGTGCGTGTCTATACTAATATACATGCACTAGAGGCCCGGTGCACAGAATTCATGCAAGGGCTCGGCCCTCGCAGCCCTGGCTTCGTCAGGAAGGTCGTCCAGAAGACGTCTGGAAGGGCGTTCGGCTGTCCAGTCTAATTAGCATATTACGCTTTTATTATTATAGATAATTTTGTTCTGTTTATGTGTGTGTGCCCTACCGGTGGTATTGATAGGGGATGGACAAAATGACCAGTGGAAGGATCGAATCAGCACCCAGAGGGACCCCGCCACGTGCAGAAATGCTGGCGGCATTATCATACGAGTACATATTGCAGGTGACATTAAGGCATCGAGCGTCATCAGGCCCATCATGTGGTTCATGCTGTGTGGTTACACGGGGCAGGCTGGGAGGGGGCCGATCTCGGCACACACCTTCACGCGGGGCTGTGTGAGTCCCAGGAGGAAAGGCAGCACCTTAGAAGGGTTTGCGAGTGGCCCGTGGATGGGGCGCGTTCAGGCTGGGCCAACTGGGCCAGCGATGTTCCTCGGCCACACCCCCCTCCATCTCTACCCATCCCCCACCACGGTCCTCCAGGCACACCGCCTGTCCTCCAGGCTCCCTCTTCTAGCAGCCCCTCCTCCAGACAGCCCCCCTCCCCAGGCCACCTCCCACCAGCACGCACTTCCCGCCCACTCACTCCCACCCGAGACAGAGATGAGCCGGTTTTAAGACATAAAAACAGCAGACGCCGCCCGTCCCTGCTGCGCTGGCTGCGGCTCGCTCCACGCGGCCCAGAAATTCGCAGCTTTCACACCCGTCTTGGAGGCTTGTCAAGTCTGAGGGTTTAAAATAATTTCCTTGACTTAACCAATTCAGGAACGAGAACAACACGTGACACAAACAGCCTGTTGGCAGCATCCCCGGCGCACAGGCCCCCCGCCGGCTCCGAACCCTCCGGAACTGCCGCCCCGCGGGACCTGAGGGCCCTTCCCCATTCTTCCCGCGACAGCAAGGCCCGGGGTCCGTGGGCTGTGAAATGTCTGAACCCATCGGGATCACAGAACGTCAGGGTCCCGCTCTCAGTGTGAGACGGTTCTTGGTGAGCTGTGGCCTGTGGAGACGGAGGGTCCCGCACTGCGGGGCAGCCCCATGTGTGTGGTCGACTCCCGTGGGCGTCTGCGTCTGCGAAGGGCCCGGAAGGGCCCGGCACACAGCATGGGGCTGGGACCGCCTGCGTGAGGGGCTGGAGTGTCAGCAGGACCCTCGTCCCAGCCCCTCTGCCCGGATGCCCGGCCACCCACACTGCCACCCCTTCCTCACCCACCAGAATCGAACCCGGGACCCTTCCGCTGTGGGCCGACGCTCTCTCCACTGAGCGAAGCGGACGGGCTGTCTTATTATTTGCTCGCCGCAGCTTTCTGTGGGTTTGCGGCCGCTGGTGGGTGGGGACAGACTCAAATGCACGTCCGCAGGGCACACACTCCCCCACAGCTTCCTCGAGGCCTCCCTGAGCCTCTGCCCCGGCCTGGGCACCAGCTGCCCTGAGGAAGGAGGGTGGGCGGGGCTGGCTCTGTGGAGTTTGTGGGGGAGACAAGGAGCAGGTGGCTGCTCGGGAACCTGCACAGGGCAGTGGAGGACAAGAAGGACACGTCTGGGCAGAGGTGCCTGCAGACCCCGGGAGCGCATGGGGTGCAGGGGTGCAGGGGTATTTGGTCCCTGGGAGCGCCCACAGCAGTGACCAGGGGGGACAGGATGCTCCTCTGTGGGCATCAGTCGGCCTCTGGCCCTGGCCACTTACCTGGGGTCCCCCTCACCAAGGCCAGTCGCCCACCTGTCAGACATCAGCATGGACCTCCACCATGGCCTGATTGCCCCCAACTGCCCTCCCCTGCTGGCCTGGTTCCCCCCAACTGCCCTCCCCTGCAGGCCTGGTTCCCCTCAACTACCCTCCCCTGCTGGCCATCTTGTGGCGGTCATCTTTGACCACATGGGGGTGGCCATATTGTGTGTTGGAGTGATGGTCAATTTGCATGTTACTCTTTTATTAGAGAGGATTGCCTGAGCATTTGGTGTCTGCTGAGATTCTATATGAATTTTAGGATGGGTTTTTCTGTTTCTGCAAAAATCATCATTGGGGTTTTGAGAGGGATTTCATTGAATCTGTAGGTCGGTTTGGGTAGAATTAACATCTTAACAGTATTAAGTCTTCCAACCCATGAACACGGGATCTGTTTCCATCTCTGTATGTCTTTCATTTGTTTCAGCAACTGTTCTCATTATACACGTATTTCACCTTCTGGGTTAAGTCAATTCCTAAGTATTTTCTCCTTTTTGATGCTACTATACATGGAACTTCCTTTTCAGGCTGTTCATTGTTAGTGTGTATGCAATGGATTTTCATGTATTGACTGTATCCTGTACGGTATTGAATTCATTTGTTAGTTTTAATAGTATTTTGGTGGAATCTTTAGGGTTTTCTACAAATAAGGTCATATCATCCATAAAGAGAGATAATTCTACTTCTTTTCCAATTTGTATGTGTTTAACTTCATTTTCTTGCCTCATTGCTCTGGCTGGGATTCCTAGGACTATGTTGAATGAAGACAAGGAAGGTAGGTTCGGCCCTGTTCCTGAGGGTTTCCCATACGTGGCTTTTATTATGTTAGAGTAGTTTTCTTCTAATTCTACTTTTGCTGAGTGTTTATATCATGAAAAAGTGTCGAATTTTGTCAAATGCTTTTCTTGCATCAATTGATATGATCGTGTGGTTTTCCCCCTTCATTTTGTTAATATGGTGTATTACACTGACCAAGGTTCATATGTCGAACCATCCTTGCATTCCAGGAATAAATCCCACTTGGTCATGGTGTATAAGCCTTTTAATACGCTGATGAATTCTGGTGGTTAGTGTATTGTTGAGTATTTTGCCTCACTGTTCATCAAGGATATTGGTCTGTAGTCTTTTCTTGTAGTGTCCTTGTCTGGCTTTGGTGTCAGGGTAATGCTGACGTCATAGAATGAGTTGAGAAGTGTTGCCTCCTCTTCACGTTTTTAGAAAAGTTTGAGAAGAATTGCTATTAGTTCTTCTTTAAATGTTTGGCAGAATTCATCAGGGATACGTCTTTTCTTTGTTAGGAGACGTTAAGTACTGACTCAGTCTCCTTATAGTCATAGATCTATTGAGATGTTTTATTTCTTTGTGTCTCAGTCTTGGTAGATTTTGTGTTTTTAGAATTTGCCCATTCCATCTGGGTTATCCAAGTTGTTGGCAGATTATTCTACAGGCTTGCAAGTTCTATAACCTGGTCGCTCCACCCAGTTACTGTCCCCGGGGGCAGGTTTCAAACCCGACGTCTGACTCCAGAGCCCACTTTCTGTACCTCATGCCACGAAGGGATGGGTTTCCGCATCGCAGCTATTTCCAGTGACGAGACGTTCTGCCCCCTTGGGTGCCGCCCCCATCTCGCTCTGCGGCCTCTGCCTGGGTGAGCCTGAGGGCCGTGAACCGGGGGTAACCCGTCGATGACAGAACCTCAGCATCTTCCCTGGCGTGCGGCTTGTTGCGGAACTTACGTGCTATTTTAAGTTTGATTTACTTTTAATTCCACTGGTATTTATGAGTCTAGGACTCGTTGTAATGTTTTAGAACTTTACGTCAAAGCATAAGGCCGGGCATGAGTGTGTCCAGGTGGAATTTCTGTGACCCAAGGGTCCGGCTTCCTTACAAGGCCCTTCCAGGGAGAGGCTGCAGCTGCTGCTGTGGCTTCGGGCAGGGGGGTGGGGTCTCAGACCCTGGGGTTGGCAGCGGTGTGCTCCCTGGAGGAGGGGTCTCCGTTCCCCTGGGTCAAGGTGACTACGTTAGTGTCCTGGGACTAAGGTCACAACCAGCATTTATTCTCACACAGATCTGGAGGCCGGAAGTCCAAGTCCAGGCGTGGGCAGGGCTCTGCTCTCTCCCGAGGCTCAGGTGGGGGTCCCTGCTGCCGCCTCCACCCCAGGG
>NW_006288252.1:1212873-1214217 GCF_000327345.1 Myotis davidii
CGCTGGGCCACGCTCCCATCTCTGCCTCCACCATCACGCGGCCTCCCTCCTCTCTGGCTTCTCCCTGTCTGTGTGTCACCCACGTTGCTGGTCCTCAGCTATAGAAACTGTCCCCTGAGCTGCCCCTGGATCTAGGGGCCACTCGGGTCACCCAGCATCACCCCTCTCCTCATCTCCAGACCCTTCATGCCATCTGCACAGACCCTTTCCCAAAGGGCATTCCCAAAGCCGGGGGCGAGGAGCGTGGCCACCCTTCAGCCTGCAGTGACCGGTGCTGGCCACGGCGCGGGGCTGCGCGGAGCTCCCGTTCCCGGGCGAGGGCCGGCCCAGCACGGGACCCTGTGCGGCCCAGGTGTGAGGAGCCCGAGTCCACCCCACAGAGAGGGGTGTGTGTGCGGGAGGGGCGCCCTAGGAATGACAAAAGCAGAGAAGGAACTAGCAGCCCCGACGTCACAACAGGCCTTTGTATAACCATGGCATCAGGTGTCGGAGTAAATCATTGTAGCGCCTACAAATCAAAAATGTAGTTTCTGAACAAACAATCCCTGATGGGCTCTATGGGCAGAGCAGAGCCAGGTGCCGGCGTGAACTCGCAGGAACCTCCCAGAAGCCCAGAGCCAGTTAGAGGAGGAACGGAAGCCGCCAGGGGCACGAGCAGAGGGTGCCGGCTGAGACCGGCGGCCTGGGCTGGGTCGCAGAGGGGATGGCAGAGTTTTCCAGAAAGGTGGGAAGAGTCCGCGTATTTAAAGGGAAAAAGAAGAAGGTGCTTGGTAAGCTGAGCAGGTGAAACATCAAAGACAGAGAGACCATCCTAAACCCCAGGTGGTGACGCACCAAAGGCTGCCTCCAGGCCCGCGATCATTCGGCCAGCATCCGGCCAGAACCGAGGGAAGTGGTCCCGGAAGGAGGGAAAAAAATTCAAATTAGGTAATGAGTTTCTTTGGGTATGCAATCATATGTGGAATCACTGGGTCATAAGGCAGTTAATTTTTTAATTTTGACCGCACCCCTGTGGGCCCTGCGCCCCCTCTGCACCTCAGCAGAGAGCAGGCCTGCGGAGTGGCTGCTCACATCCCAGAGGAGCGCCCCTGCGGACCGAGTCCTGGGCCTCCGCCCCAGCCAACTGGTTGCCCCTGAGCCTGTGAGCAAACAGCTCAGAGCCACAGTGAGCGCGACCCTCCGTCCTCCGTTCTCGGGGGAAGTGCCGGGAACAGCTCTGCTTCTCGTCAGGCCCACTGAGCTGCGGGTTACGGGGGTGCAGGGGTGCAGGGTTATGGGGGTGCAGTGGTTGCAGGGTTACGGGGGTGCAGGGGTGCAGGGTTACGGGGGTGCAGTGGTTGCAGG
>NW_006288252.1:1214399-1215386 GCF_000327345.1 Myotis davidii
CAGCCTGAGTCCCGCCTGATGCCCACGGCCCTGGCCCGTGGCCGCAGTAGGAGCCAGGATCCGGAGGCTCTGGGAGTCCAGACCTCGTCACTCTTCAGGGTTGTGGGCTCAACCCACAGGCAGGGCCCAGCGGAGGCTGTCGGGGCGCATGGTCTTTGGAGAGCCCTGGGGTTGGAAGGAGGCCCACCGTGAGAACCACACAGGAGGGTCTTGTGGGACATGAGATAGTCATCGTTCTGTCCTCCTCCCTCCCCCCTGCTCCCTGCTCCCCACCCCTCCAAGCGCCCGTCCTCCTCCCTTCTCCCCTCCACGCGCCCGTCCTCCTGCCTCCTGCACCCCTCCTCCCCTCCTCTTCTCTCCTCTCCCTCCTCCTCACACGCCCCCCCCCCAAACATGAATGGGGTCTCAGGCCTGGCCCTGCCTTGCACGCCCAGTGTCTGCTGGGCACATGCTACAGACTCCACCTGCCTCAGCTCAGGGTCCTCAGCCATAAAGTGGGGCGACAGGGGTTCACGGGGACACCCCGGGGCGCACCTGACCCCAGTGAGTGCCCAGCAAACAGCAGCTTAGATAGAGGCAGAGACAGTGAGGACAGCCAGCGTCCAGAGCGGGTCTGCGCGTCCTGCCTATGTGTCAGGTGACGCAGAGGGAGCCTGTTGCCATGGCAACTGCACCTAGTTACTTCCCAGGGTGCATTGCGGGCTCCTCCCAGGTAATCCCTAGCCAGGTCTTTGCCGGAGCCCCCTCCCCACCTCTGTCTGTGGCCCATCCCTACCCGGGTTCTTCGGCCCCACAACTCTGCCTGGGTCTCCTCCCCGAAAACCTGGGCTGACCTCATGGGCAGCCCAGATGCCATGTCAACCCATTTCACAGCTGGGGAAGTAGAGGCCCAGAGAGGTCAGGGGCAGCCTCAGGGATGCGGAGCCCCAATTCCCCTAGCCCCAATTCCCTAGCCCAGGCCGCCATCCCCCGGAGAGAGGGGCCCAG
>NW_006288252.1:1215960-1217197 GCF_000327345.1 Myotis davidii
AGAGAGGGGCCCAGGCAGGCGCCTGCCCCGGGCTCCGAGGGGTCGCCCTGGGGCAGCCTGGACTGAGCACCAGCACCAGAGGGTAAGAGGGTGGCAGGCGAGGGCGGGCAGGGTTCAGAGGAGCAGCCGCCAGGTGCCCGCTGGTCAGGACCGTGAAAATGTAATCGTGCTGCTCACTCTGTCCCCGGAGCGAAGGGCTGAGCCCACGGCCGCTCCAGAGCGTGAAGCCCAGACCTCGGGGTCGGAGGGGACTGGGCGCTCAGTCTGCTTCACCCGGCACCACCGTCTGCCTCTCGGGGCACCCGGCCGTGCCAGGCGCCTTTGTGGAGCTTCCCCCCGGCCCCCATCATGGAGCTGGGCCTGTCCTCAGGGTTTGTACCCAGCGCCCCTCCCCCCCTCCCCGCCCGTGGCTGAGATGGGGTCCAGGTTGCCGTCTGCTCTTCTCGGAGGACAGACAGGAGCAGCCGTGACAACATAGCATCGCAGCAATGAAGCAGGGACAGCGACAGCTGTGGGTCCCTGAGCCTTTCTCATTTGCACTTGACACACGGTGCCTTGTCCGACCCTCACAGCCATGTCATGCCGCCTGTGTTATCGCTCCCATTTTACAGATCAGGAGCACTGAGGCTCAGAGTGGCGGCGACCTGGGTTTTGTCCCACAGCCCGTTCCAGCCCTGGGCGGCCTGCTGGCCGAGCTCATGACCTTTCTCCTACTCCCGCGGGGCTGCCTCGATGTCCACTTGGTCTGAACCCAGGGGCCTGGGGCTGTGGATGGGCCTCAGGTGTGAGCCTGAGCAGGCGAGACCCCAGCTCCCACCGGGCAGGCCTGCCCCTGAGGGACCCTGACCATGACCGTGGCCCCGGGACACTCAGCTCAGTTGCATTGGGAGAACCAGAGTGGAGAGTCTTCGAGCTGGGAGCTGCTCCTGAGGGCGTCCTGCGGGCCATGCTCTCCCTTGACTGTGAAAAGACGCGGAGTCTGCCCTGAGGCAGGGCCGGGGCTCACCAGCTCTAAGGAAAGGAGAGGAGCACTTACAGGGTCACCGGCGTGTGCTACCTTGTGCCTGTTCCCAAGGCGCGGACCTGTGTGGCTCTCCTGTCTGAGAAGGGCCGGGCCTGTGGGAAACGAATCCGAGACAATGGGCACATCCTGAGAGCAGAGCCATCGAGAGCAGGAGGGGACAGCGCACCTGCCCCCCGACCCCTCCCGCCCCCGTCCCCGAGGCCAGTGCGCCTC
>NW_006288252.1:1217589-1217940 GCF_000327345.1 Myotis davidii
GGGGGAAGATTTAATTCTCAGTCTTTGGAAATGCTCAGCCAGGCAGCGAATGCCCTCTGTGCGGAGACTATGTGCCCTGAATCAGCACGCGCGTCACGTGCCCCTGAGGCTGTTACACAATCGCAGGCCCCACCCTGTCTGCAGCGGGCTCCTCCGCTCGCACGGGACCCATGAGCCCCACTGTGCTCACCCCGAGGGACCCGCGGCCCCACTGTGCTCACCCTGAGGGACCCGCGGCCACACTGTGCTCACCCCGAGGGACCCGCAGCTGTGCCCGGCAGCCAGGAGCCCCGCCCAGGCGTCGCGGGACAATATCGACCGCCCTGCCCGTGGCCCCTCAGTGCTGTCCCC
>NW_006288252.1:1222524-1223532 GCF_000327345.1 Myotis davidii
ACATAAGGCCGGGCTGTCGGGGAGCTGCCGGGAGCCTCAGCGCCAAAGACTGTTTCCTGCTTCAGCTAAATTTTAATATTTATGTGGAAAACCAGGCTTTTTTTTTTTTTTTTTTTTTAGCTGTGCCCGGCAGCCAGGAGCCCCGCCCAGGCGTCGCGGGACAATATCGACCGCCCTGTCCGTGGCCCCTCAGTGTTGTCCCCACTCGCCTTTGTCGGGGTGACCACCCCAGGCGGCATGTCGCTGTCGAGGGATCAAACCCACAGGCACAGCCTGATGGGACCCAGGTGAGACTCCCCCAACCTCCACCCTCCTGGGCCCTGACAGAGAGAATCTTCCAGAACAGACACCCTCCTGCTCTGCTCTCAGGGCCCGGGCCCAGGCTCAGCAGCTGGTCCAGCCAGTGCCCCCTCACTCACGGGGTCCCTGCTTTCTCATTAACGCCACTGCCCTGATGCCCAACCATGGGCTGCTGGCCAAGGGGACCCCTGAACAGCCCCCAAGAAGGAACCCCCCGAACGAGACCCTCCTGAGCATGGACCCCCCAAGTCGCTCATAGAAATGAGCGGTATTTGAGCAGAGCCCGCGTCCCGCGAGCACCCTAACCCCTCCAGGAGGAGGCCGGGTCGAGGAAGAGCTGTGAGGTCTCGCTGCACGGCTCGGGCTGTGTGCCTGGGACAGTCCCGGCGTCACTCACCTGCTCGGGAACCTGGCCGTTTCCACACGTGGGCAAACCCCTTTGGAGTCTCGGTGTCGGATCGCCCCTTCGCCAGGCTGTCCAGCACCACGGGGGGGCGGGGGGCGAGGGGAAGGCTCCAGGCTGTGTCCCTCCATCAGCCCCGGGTCAGGGCCCTGGGAGGAGGTGCCCTGGCTACCCGCCTCCGGCCAGCACCGTGTCCCAGCTCCGTGTCCCGGCTCCGTGTCCCCTTCCATGTCCCGGCTCCATGTCCCAGTGCCGTGTCCCAGCACCGTGTCCCAGCGCCGTGTCCCCCTCCGTGTCCTGGCTCC
>NW_006288252.1:1223961-1225745 GCF_000327345.1 Myotis davidii
CCGGGCTCCGTCCCAGCGCCTGCGCCCAGCGCCGTGTCCTGGAAGCTCCGCCAGTCAGAGCACCAGGCTCAGCCTCGCCCGAGCAGGCCCCGACCGTGGGTCTCACGGATCCCATCTCCCCAGGGACAGCAGGACGGACCCCGAGGTGCCCGAGGCCGGCACCCCTCTCCCCCACAGCTCTGGGACCCTGTGGGCTTTTTTTTTTTTTGCCTCAGTGGCAAGGGTCCTGCCAGCCTCCAGCTGCTGCCCGTGAGTCCTGGGCCCAGGGCAGAGCCCCTGTCGGGGTCACCGCGATGTCAGGGTCACTGCGGTGTCGGGGTCACTGTGGCTGCTCCTCATGTATCTGGGAGGTTCTCTCTCCCCATCCCTTTCTCCCCAGAAAAAGCTGCCAGTCTTTCCGACCTGCAGGCCCTGAGGGGGGATGGGGGTGGAGCCGGCTCCCTGCAGAGGCCCCGCCCGGCACCCCCCAGGCTGAGGTCGGCCGGTGGGCTCCCCTGCCGGGGCTCCTCAGGGGACCAGCGGCTGCAGCACAGGCCTCGGCAGGAGCAGAGCAGACGATGAGTCCCTGTCCCGCTGGCCCCGCGGCCACGACAGCCATCAGAGGGCAGTACAGTGCATGGGGCAGAGAAAGGGGTGAAACCGATGGAGAGCAGCCCTTTCCCCCCAGAAACCAGGCCATTTCGCCAGCAAGGGTCGGGCTTCCTGCTCACTGAGCCCTCCCCGCCCTGCGTCTGTGGGAGCGGCCACAGAAGGGACCCTGGGCTCCCCGCCCCGGGACACCGCGGCCATGGCCGTCGAAGGGGTCCTCGACCTCAGTGAGGAGTAAACTTCTGAGCCCCAGAATATAAGAGATTGAATGTGCTGCTTTGAGCCCCAAGTTCGAGGTCTAGTCATCCCTCCTTACCCACAGTGGGTGGGTTCCCAGGCCCCAGTGGCTGCCTGAACCCGCACAGCACGCACCCCAGGCGCTGCCTTCTCCTGCACACACTTCACCACGGGAAGCACTTCAGGCTCTCTGCGGCGTCCGCACCTCCAGCCTCGCAGCCCTGGCGCTGCCCTGGCGCTCGGGGCGCTGGTGAGTCAGGCGGGTGGACTGGACGTGAGCGCTGCCGCACCACCCAGCCCAGCCCCTGGCAGCCGGGTCCCTGAGGGCACGCACGTGGGCGCCTGGACAAAGGGCGGAGGGCGCAGGACAGAGCGAGCTTTCAGCACGCTCCTAGGAATGGCACGCAATTCAACGCGTATGAATTGTTTATTTCTGGAATTTTCCATTTACTGTTTTCAGGCTGCAGGTGACTGCAGGTAACCAAAACCATGTAAAGCAAAACCTCGGATAAGGGGAGCTCTGTAATTTCCTTCAGCAAGCACGTGTGTGTGCATGTCTGTGTGCATACCCGTGTGTTCATTTGTATGTGTGTGTCCATGAGTATGTGTGTGAGTGGACAAGTGTATGTATATGTATGTGTGCACGTGTGGGCATGCGATTATGTGCGCATGTCCGTGTGGGGAGCACATGTCTGTGTGCATGCCCATATGTCTATGCAGGTGTGCATGTGTGTATATGTATATGTATGCATATCCATGTGTGTGTGCATGCCTATGTGTGAGTGAATAGTTGTGCGTGTACACACGTGTGTTGTGTTGAGTACATGTGTGTGCATGTCCTGTGTGTGTGTGTGTGTGTGTGTGCGCACGTGTGTGTGCGAGTGCCGCGGGGCAGTGGTGGAGCTCAGGCACGGGGCCTGGCTCTCCGGCCGCAGCCCGCAGCCTCGGGCTGTCCGAGC
>NW_006288252.1:1225783-1226127 GCF_000327345.1 Myotis davidii
GCCCCTCCCAAGGGGCCAGGGCCGCGCCCTTGGTGGTGAATTCAGTGGAGAGTGTGCTATTTTAACAGCTTTGGGGAAACTAGCTGGAGGCGCCCAGAACCGATCACCAGACCAACCTCAGGGGCCCCTCCCCCTCGGGCCTCAGTTTCCCCTCCAGCAGGTGGAGGGCAGCGCCCGGCCTCTCCTGCCGGGAAGAAGGGAACGGACTCTCACTGAGGCATGAGGGTCATGGCTTATGGACCTGGGCAAATGGTGTTTGGTTGTCACCAGAGACGGTGCGTCAGGGGTGAGCCACAGCCGGGAGGTGGGCGGCGGGACGCTGGGCAGAGCTGGGAACCCCGCCC
>NW_006288252.1:1236398-1239921 GCF_000327345.1 Myotis davidii
GACGGTGCCCTCCTCGTGAGGCTGTTGTGGGGAGAGTTGAGGTGACCGGAGGCGCTCAGTGACATCAGCTGTCGCCGGGAAGCACGTGCAGAGCGGGGAGGGGGCTCCCCTGCACCCAGACCCGCTCTTTCCCGCAGGAGGAGAGGCTCTGCCTCAGGGACCGTAGCCTCTCCCCTCCGCGTTCCAGGAGGCCACGTGCTGGGCCGCCTCTGAGACCTCCGGCTCCTGCCCTTCCTTCCTTTGGGAACAGGGACGGGCGGGGCCTGCCCGGCTCCCTCCGGCAGAGCTGTGGTTGTAATGGCGCCGGGAGTGCTTCTGGGGGAAGTGTCCGTCATGACATCACTCACTGCTGCGCACGCGGCCAGGGTCGTGGCGGGTAAAGTCACAGCAAGTCCACGACACCAGCAACCGCGGCGAGGGCAGCAGGACTCCCCGGACCTACGGAGCCCAAAGCAGTGGGCCCCCCACAGACGCCCTCTGCTCCCCCCACAGGAGGTGAGGAGAGAAGCAAAGACAAACTTCACCAGCCACGGAGGCTCCTCTGTCCCCAGGCCACGGAGGCCCCTCTGTCCCCAGGCCACAAAGACCCCTCTGTCCCCAGGCCACGGAGACCCCTCTGTCCCCAGGCCACGGAGATCCCTCTGTCCCCTGGCCATGGAGGCCCCTCTGTCCCCGGCCACGGAGAGCCCTCTGTCCCCGGCCAGGACCGCCACGCGCTGGGTTGCTGGGGTGAGCGCCCACCGGGACGAGGAGCAGAGCAGCCCCCAGGCCCCTGCAGAGCTGAGGGTCGCTGCAAACACCTTCCTATTCCTCTCGCCTCCTGCACAGCGAGCGGCTCACACAAGGCCACACAGACCAGGATTCTGGGGGGAGGCGACAGGCGGCGGACGCTGCCACTCAGGACAGACACCCCGAGTCTCTCTGCGCCCCCCTGTCCCCCCAGGGCTGAAGGAGGTGAGGGGGTGGCCCGGGACGGGCTCCGGGGGCTCGAGAGCAGACAGCGAGAGGCCTCAGGCGCCCCCCCTCCCCCAGCACCTCGTTAGGCACCTGCTCCTTCTCCTCCTCCCCTTTCTCCTCGTCCCTGTCCCCGAGGGCACCCCGGGAGACCTGTCTTAGCCCCGATGGCGGATGGCGGGCTGAGTCCTGGTCCAGCTGCCCACGCAGAACAGGGCCCAGGGCCCAGCGCCCACAGCGTGAGGTCTGCCTCCACAGCCCAGCTGTGTCCTGGGCGCCTATAAGCAGCCCTCTGGGCGGCGGCACCAAGGCCTGGAGTTCCCACCTGGCGTCCCGTGGAGGGACCCCCAGCACCTGAGTGACTGGACCCCACTCAGCCTGGCCCCCAGGACCGGCCTCTCCACCTGCACTTGTGGGGTCCCCCCCGGCCACACGCCTCATACCCATGGGGCTGGCCAGCGCTCAGCCTTGAGATCCTTCGGTTGTTCCTCCTCCTCCCTCCAATCCTCCATCCCCCCGACCCCCGCGATCCTCCATCCCCCTGACCTGCTGGGGTCCAACCCCAGCAGGTCCAGGGGTTCCCAAAGGTGTGGACGGAGTCGGTGAAGAAGCAATGACACCGAGACAGGGTTCCCAAAGGTGTGGACGGAGTCGGCAAAGAAGGAATGACATAGAGGCAGCGTTCAGGTGATCATCATAGCCGGGTTCTCTTGTCAGGGTCTCCAGCCAGGTTCTGTCACCAGATTCTAGTCAGGTTCTCTTGCCATGTTCAATCCAGGTTCTATAGCCAGGTTCTGTCTCTAGGATCTTCAGCCAAGTTCTTTAAAACAGAAATCTGCTCTGATCACCACTTTGCTTATTGTGTAAGCATTGTTTACAGAACAAAGCCCTAAACTTTTCTCTCGTCTCTTGCTCTCTGAGCGTTAACCCCACTCCCCTCTCTAGTGGGCTTTGGGTGGAATCTTCCTTCTCTATGAAATGTTGTATCCACAGCTTTATCTTATTAATGTCTATTCACCTTCCAGGTCTCAGCTCAAGAATTACTGGTGCAAGGCTTCCTTGATCTTCCCAGACTTAGCCTCCTACCACCCTGTATTTTTCGTTTCTAGCACCTGAATTAAACATTTATTGGTGTGATTACCTGATTAATGGCTATCTCTTTAACAAGACTGTAAGCTCCACAGATGCCGGGCAGAGCCCCAGGAGCTGTGGCGAGAACATGGGATAACAGTTCCTGCTCCCATGTGGTGGGAGGACCCGTGAGGACACTGTGGGGCCCGCACTTCTCTCTGGGTCTCAGTTTCCCCATCAGTAAACTGCGGTTGGGCTCGCCCACCTGCGGGAACCCTCCTGCAGGGCTCCATCCGCCGCTCACCACATGGCCACTCGCTCACAGGCGTCTGTGGAGACGGTTTGGTTTGCAGATGCCGTTGTGGCTGTGGAAGGACCGGAGCCGTCAGGAGGTGGGCTCCCGCCCCTGTAAGCATAATTCACGTTGCACCCTATGCAACAGTGTGTCCTCGGAGGAGCAGGCATGGGGGCGGGAGAGGTTAATCCCCCAGTGTTTGGTTCAGGGTGCCCCTGCGGAGGAGACGGAGGTGGTGGGAAAGTGGGCGGACAGCAGGTGCAAAGGCCCTGGGGCAGGTGAGCCGGGCCAAGGTGCCCGCTGGCTCGCTGCACTCCTTCCTCTCAGTGGCCCAGCCCCTGCCCTCACCCTGACCTTGCCCGGCCTTGGGCGGCCTCATCTCTATTTGTAGCGGGTTTTCCACCTCATTTCCTGCCTTGAGAGACATAATGCCACTCAGAGCCACTTTTAGAAGCAATTAGGCTGAAGGTTGCTGCGAGGGCTCCGCCACATTCTACTCAAAAGCAACACCCCCAAAAAGAGCAGCCCTCTCTTTTCCGGGCGCCTCCCCACGAGGGGCCCCTGCAGACACCCCAGGGGCCGCGGGCCTGCTCCTCCCCACTCTGCCCCCAGGGGCTCCAGCCTGGAGCCTGGCTGCAGGGCTCCGAGCCCAGCACATCCAGGAACTATATTTAACTAAGGATGACAAATCGCCACCCTCAGGAATGTTCCAGAATCACTGTGCCCTCCCACTGGGCTCTCTATACGGGCAGCACCCAGGGACGCCCCTTCCAAAGAAGGCCTCCTCCCCATAGCACCCAGGAGGATGGGCGTCCGGGCACCTCAAGCCCGTAGGCTCCCTGGGCTCTGACTCCCTGGGCTGTGGGTCCCTGGGCTGTGGGTCCCTGGGCTGTGGCTCCCTGGGCTGTGGGTCCCTGGGCTGTGGGTCCCTGGGCTGTGGGTCCCTGGGCTGTGGGTTCCTGGGCTCTGGGTCCCTGGGCTGTGGGTCCCTGGGCTGTGGGTCCCTGGGCTGTGGGTCCCTGGGCTCTGGGTCCCTGGGCTGTGGGTCCCTGGGCTGTGGGTCCCTGGGCTGTGGGTCCCCAGGCTGTGGGTTCCTGGGCTCTGGGTCCCTGGGCTGTGGCTCCCTGGGCTGTGGGTCCCTGGGCTGTGGGTCCCTGGGCTGTGGGTCCCTGGGCTGTGGGCCCCCTGGGCTGGGGGGCCCCG
>NW_006288252.1:1240181-1241555 GCF_000327345.1 Myotis davidii
CGGCGGCTGCAATCTCTCTCCCCGCGTCTGTCCTCCCTTCCTCTGTAGGGACACTTGTCATCGGCCTGAGAGCCCTCACCTCCCTCCAGACCCGCCCCCGCCAGATCCATCTGCCTGGACTTTCCAAACGCCGTCCTGTCACAGGCTCAGGGGCTGGAAGGGGACATATTGGGGCACCATGCCACCCGTGACCCCACCCCCGGCTCTCCCCGCACCGAGGGCAGAACCAGCCAGCAACAGGGCAGCCAGACCTCCTGATGCTCCCAGGGCCGGGGCCTCACCAGCCCACCTTCAAGGAGCCACCCCCCCTCTCGGTTGCCCCCAGGGTTCCCGGTTCCCCCAGGTTCCCCGACCCTTCCATTGCCCCCCTTCTCTCTGGCCCCTGGTCTCCCCAGCAGGCTGGGGGTGGTGCCAGCCTCCCCCAAAGAGACAGGCAGGACAGGGGGGTGGGGCGTGTTTAGCTCAGACGCCCCAGGCTCCTGGCCGCCGGGGCAGGTTGGGAGGGAGGGCCGGACTGTGGACAGAAAGCTCCAAGGGACCTGAATCCACAGCAGAGGCCCCGGAGCCCGCCAGCGTGGCTCCGTGGTGGAGCGTCAGCCTGTGAACCAGGCGGTCAACGGGTTCGAGGCCCAGTGCAGGGCCTGCAGGGGCAGCCGGTCAATGATTCTCTCACCGTTGATGCTTCTATCTCTCTCTCCCTCTCCCTTCCTGTCTGAAATCAATAAAAAAGAAAAAGAAAAGGAAGGCAGACTCACACAGGGTCCAGCAAGCACGGTGAGCGGGGACAGAGCGGCACCCCACCTGGGGGTCCCTGCCCACTGAGCGGTCAGAGCGAGGGACGGGCCTGCGATGACCGACCCACGGAGGTCCGAGGGGGCCGCCAGAGTGCCCGGGCCGGCCGGGGCGGGACTCCAGCCGGGACACTTCCTCGCTCAGCCTCTGTCCTGCCCGGCTGTCCCCACGCCCTGCGCTGACAGCCCTGAGGCGTGTGAGGGTGGAGACGCCGCCACGCCGAGAACCATGGAGTGAGGGCCTGGCATCTGGCACACGGTCCGCAGGGCGTCTGGAGGCTCCAGGCCAGGACAGGTTCACGGCACAAGGTCACCCGTCCCATCATCGGTGTCCGGTTTATTCCGTTTTCCCAGGCTCCTGCACCCCCGCCCTGCGGCCGGGACAGACGGAAGCTGGGCCTGGCCCTGGGACCCAGGGCTGCTCCGAGGCGTGAGGGCCCTCCCAGGGCTGTTTCTAGAAGCCCCCACGGTGTTAGACAGGCCTGGGTGGCGTGTGGAGCGTCGCCCTCGGTCCCTGACGCCGGAGTCTCGCTGTCAGCTTGTGGGGACGGCGGGGATGGCGGGGACCGGGACGGCGGGACGA
>NW_006288252.1:1241705-1242753 GCF_000327345.1 Myotis davidii
GACGGGGACAGAGGGGACGGCGGGGCCACGTGGAGGCTGGGCCTCGCCCCCGAGTTCGCCCCACACCGTGTGTCTGAATTTAGTTTTGAATTTCACAAGCATTTTCAACAAGTGCACCTACCACCCCGAAGGGAGCTGGAAGTTCTAGGAAAGAGACAAGAAGCTGCCGCAGGAACGAAAGGACGGGTTTTAAATAGAAACCGAGGAGAGTGACAGCACTGCGCTTGACGGGTGAGTCACGCGCGTGGCAACGGCGCCCGGCCGGCGTGAGTCAGCCTCGCTGGGCGCTGCGCCGTCTGGAGCCCCCGGGCCCATCGGGGTCCCCCCTGAGGAGGTCCCGGCCCCCGGTGAGCTCTCGGTCGGCCTTAATGCCAGAGCCCACCTTATTTGGACCGGGGACAGAGAACGAAGGTGTTTTCAGAACCGATCACTCCCCGCACGTGTAGGAACCCGGCCGGCAGGGGCTCCGGTGCCCAGGCCTGTTGGGGGAGAGCAGGCCCAGGCGGGAGGCTGGGGTGACCCTCCCAGATGCCCCGGAGCAGAGGCTGGAGGACGTGGCATTTCCAGGAGGCATGTGTTTCGGGGTGGGGGGGCCCAGCATTCCCGGGAGAGGTGATGCCTGAGGAAGGCCCGAGGCAGAGGCAGGCCCCGTGGCTGCGATGCACCGAGAGGGGAGGCAGGGGCCGTGTCCCACCCCCGAGGCCGTAGGGCAGTTGAACTTCACCCTCAGAGCAGTGGGTGTCATTTGAAAGAGGGGAGCAGGGATCAACTGCAGGGGATTAGAAGGCAGAGAGGAGACGGGCTGTGGGAATCGGATGCGGCAGGGCCCACGGGAAGCCACGCTGGCTAGCCAGGGCCGTGGCCAAGGACATGGAGGTAAGCGAGGGCTTCATGGCTTGTCGGGGGAGTCAGCCGCCAGGCTGGCCGGCCACGTGTGCCAGACCCAGGCGGGGACAGGGTGCCTTTGAGGTTGGGCTCGGGTGGGCACAGAGCCTTCCCCAGGCAGGTGGGCAGGAGTAGGAGCCACGGGTGGGGAGATGGGCAGGAG
>NW_006288252.1:1243931-1244783 GCF_000327345.1 Myotis davidii
GGGCTGTGGCGGCACACACAGTCTGTAGACACAAAGAAATCTGGATAAATATTTAAAGCACACAATGCATACAGCTCTCACTTTCTTATCATGATTCGAATAAATAATAAACAGATAATAGAAGTTTAAGCAGAAAGGCCAGCCACGTGGAAACGTGAGCTTTGCAGCAGGAGGACGCCACGCGTTGTGTGCAATGAAACGAACACAGTGACACCGGCGCAGCCGGAGACGCCGCGCCTGGCGCGTGGCTGCCACAGCGGACGCCGCTTTAAAATCAGACGCGGAAATGAGCTTGGCACGCGGGGCAGGAGTTTGGGGCAAGACTCCTGGTTTAAAGGGGAGCTGGGCGCCCGGCAGGCGCGGCTCCATGGATGAGCGCCGACCTGGTAACCAGGAGGTCAGGGTTTGATTCCGGGTCAGGCACAGGCCTGAGTTGCAGGCTCGATCCCCAGTGCGGGGCGTGCAGGAGGCAGCCGGTCCATGATTCTCTCTCATCATTGATGTTTCTGTCTCTCTGAGATCAATCCTATCGGTACATGTATGTATGTATGTAAGTATGTATGTATGTATGTATGTAAGTATTTCCAATGGCCAGGAGCTGGCGCTGATTCGGACCCGTGCACGGGGCTGCAGGACAGCCCTTCACCCGCCCCCCATTGGGCGGCACCTGACAGAGGAAGCAGGTGGGGAGACCGCGGGTGGCCCGGGGCCTGCGGATCCTCATGAACCTCAGGAGTTTGTGGGGGAGACGCACCGCGAGGTGGGGTTCGCTGGCCGCGCTGGACCCGTGGTGGCGAGGGCACAGGGTGCCCCGCGTGCAGGCCGCCGGTGGGGCTGAGGGATGCAGGGTCC
>NW_006288252.1:1245110-1245491 GCF_000327345.1 Myotis davidii
GGGGGTGGGGCAGCTCTTTAAACCTGACTTTAGGGAGTCGGGTCTGTGACAGTGTGTGCACGTGGGTGTGTGGAGTGTGGTGTGTAGGGCATGTGCGTGTATGTGTGTGTGGTATGTGCCTGTGTGTGTGGTGTGGAGGTCATGTGTATAGTGCATGGTCTGTGGTGTGTTGCATGTGCTTTACATGTTGTGTGGTGTGTGTATGTCACTCCACCAGAGGCCCCCACCCTGAGGGCACCGGGGAAGTTCCCCTCCATGGACCCCGCCCTGCGTCCCCCCCCATCCCACCACCCTCAGGTGCCAGCCCCGGCCACCAGCACGGCCATGACCTGAGCCCGGAGCCTGTCCCTGCCTGAGGCTGGGATCCAGTGGCGCCTGGAG
>NW_006288252.1:1245502-1246288 GCF_000327345.1 Myotis davidii
CCCAGCGCTCCAGCGCCCCTGTGACCACCTGCTTCTCGGGCGCCCCAGGTTCTTCAAGCGAAAGAACGCGAGAGGGCCCGGCCGCATGGCCCCGTGGGTGAGCATTGGCCTAGGAACCGGGAGGTCAGGGTTCGATTCCCCGTCAGGGCCCGGCCGCATGGCCCCGTGGGTGAGCATCGGCCTAGGAACCGGGAGGTCAGGGTTCGATTCCTGGTCAGGGCCCGGGCCCAGGTGTGGGCTCCGTCCCCAGTGGGGGGCGTGCAGGAGGCCCACATGATTCTCTCATCAGTGATGTTCCTCTCTCTCCCTCTCCCTTCCTCTCTGAGATCAGTAAAAACACATTTTAAAACTTAAAGGACCCGTGAGGGAGACCCCCCTCCAGCCCCCCATGTTGGGGCCGGGCTGCTCCACTGTCCTGCCCTCTGGGTCTGTCACCTCAGGGACCCTGCGCCCAGGTCCTGGCCTCCCCTGGCAGGTGGGCAGAGGGAACTTCTGTCCCCGGAGATGCCCCCGCCCCCACCCTCAGGGCCACACTCCGCACCCCGTCCCGGTGTCTCGGGGACACCGGAGACCTGAGGGCTCCTGCCAGTCTGCCGCCCGCGCCCTCTGTACAGAAAGAGGAGGTCACCTGCCCGTGACCTGGAGATGGCGCACAGCCCGTGCCAGCCCTCCCCCCGCCCTTTGCTGACCACTGAGCTCCGACAGGCTGGCAGCCGCGCCGGGAAGGGCCACGGAGCCTGCCAGGCCGCGGGCGCACGGAAGCGGACAGGACTGGCTCAGGCCCCA
>NW_006288252.1:1247043-1247824 GCF_000327345.1 Myotis davidii
GATGCTCCGGGTCCCGGGGCCTTGGAAACCAACCCATGAACCAGGAGGTCAGGGTTCGATTCTGGTCAGGGGTCGGGGCACAGGCCCGGGTTGTGGGCTCGATCCCCAGCAGGGGGCGTGCAGGAGGCAGCCAATCAGTGATTCTCTCATCATTGATGTTTCTCTCTCCGTCCCTCTCTGAAATCAATAAAAATACATTTTTAATAAATAAATAATAATAATAAAAATACAATCAAGGCCATTCTGTAAACGCCCACCTCTCCCTGCTCTGCCCCCCGGACAGACCTGCAGCCAGCCTGGCAGTGTTCACACACCACGTGGGGGCCCCCGGGGCATGGGCTGTGGAGGGACGGACAGGAACCGCCTCCCTCCTCCCGCCATGGCCTCCGCCCGCCCACCCTGAGACCCTGCCCTCAGCTCTGCCCGCAGGCCGCTGTGGCCTCTTGCTGGGGGCCTCCCGCCCCTGGTGCTGGTCCCAACAGCGACCAAGACCACTCCCTCCCAGCGCCCTCCTGACCCAGGGCACCGAGCAGGAGGCAGCCAGGCCCCAGTCCCTCTTCTCCCCTCAAAGCGCGGGGCCGCCCGCCCCTCCTGACCCGGGTCCCCGCTCCCCGAGCAGAGACATCAGAGAGGTACCCCAGAGACAGAAGGAGCGAAGCGTGGAGCCCTGGGGGCGGTGCTCCCTGCAGACGGACCGGCCTCTCTGAGCGCCCGCCCAGGGGTGACCAGGCCTGATCAGGGGGCCTCACAGCCGCCTCCAGGCAGTCAGGGCCCTGCCCCG
>NW_006288252.1:1247841-1249317 GCF_000327345.1 Myotis davidii
TGGCCGCCTCCCGCCGGCCCCTGTCCACGTCGCTCTCACAGCGCACCCCGGGGCTGAGGCCTGGCCTCGCACCTGCTTCTGCTGCAGGGCTTTTGCACAGGAGCAGACTGGGCCCCCGCAAGGCTAGCGGCCTGCCGCGGGTCACAGCTCTTACGGGATGCAGTGGGATTTGGACCCAGTGTCCCTGGCGCCCGCTCAGACCCCTGACCCTCCACTCCGCTGGCTCCTTCTCCAAGGCATGCCCTCTGCTGGGCACGCCCTTCAAAGTTCAGGGCAGCCTGGCTGGCTTGGCTCAATGGCTGGGTGTTGGCCTATGAACCAGGAGGTCAGGGTTCAATTCCTGGTTAGGACACACCCAGCGGGGGAATCAGTCCTCAGTGTGGGGCGTGCAGGAGGCAGCCAATCAATGATTCTCTCCATCATTGATGTTTCTATCTCTCTCTCCCTCTCTCTTCCTCTCTGAAATCAATATATTTTTTTTTAAAAAAAGAGTTCAGGGCAGATGGGCCGCCTCCTCTGGGAAGCCCTCCCTGACTTCTCACCCCCCACAGCCTGCGTGGGCAGGTGTCCTCGCCCTGGCAGTTCTTCCTGTGACAGCCATCCTGTCGTCGGCTCATCTGACATGTCCGCACAGAGCTGGGTGCCCCCCAGCCTCCCCTGCCCCCCGGCTCAGGGGCCACCCCTTTGCTGGACTTGGACTGGCCCCAGCCTGACGAGCCCATCCTCGGGCAGCGATGAGTCAGCCTTCAATCCCTTCAGCCAAGATCCTTTCATTTGCTCTGTTTCTTGGGCGGTTTTGCCCTTTTAAAGTAAAAATAGTTCAACATTTCGAAGTTGTTGTTTTCTTTTTAAGATGGTGCAGAAATAAAAAAGATTTTAACATGTTAGCTTCTTTTTTTGGCCCAGCACGTGTGTGAGCGGCCTGCTCAGTGGACGCCCCGCGCTGTCTGGGCCCCAGCATGACAGTTCCCACTGGGTTCTCGGGGGGCGGGGGCAGGATGGGGGAGGCCCTGCACAGGAGGGGAGGAAACCTGGCGATTCCTCTCCTGGGGACACAGCAAGGATGCGGGGGCCCTAGGTGCTCCCAGCAGGCGCGAGGCGTCCCCGACCTTCAGCGAGGCCGGGAGAGCCCAGAGCACGGCAACCTCTTGCCAGCTTGCAGGCCCTCCCCTTTCAGCCCGGGGGCGGCTCCTCCATGCCCATCGCTGGGTGCTGGTGCCCACAGGCAGCCCCGCCCTGCCCTGCGGATGCTCACAGGGCAGAGAGTGAGAGAGGTGAGGACCAGGGCTCCAGGAGGGTCTGGAAGGCCTCCTGGAGGAGGTGGCTACTGACCGAGGTCGGCAGGTAGAGCAGGAGTTCAGATCAGCAGGGACAGGAAGGGCACCAAGGGAAGCGGCAGCCCCGCAGACACCCGAGACAGTCATGGTGGTAGAGACGGTCACGGGGAGGAGAGAGGGTCACGGGGGGAGAGAGGGT
>NW_006288252.1:1249573-1254230 GCF_000327345.1 Myotis davidii
AGAGAGGGTCACGGGGGGGAGAGAGGGTCACGGGGGGGAGAGAGTCATGGGGAGGAGAGAGGGTCACGGGGGGGAGAGAGTCATGGGGAGGAGAGAGGGTCAAGGCTGGAGTCCTGAGCGGCCAAGAGGGGATGAGGTCCGAGGGCCTCCCGCCAGGTCCCACCAGCACCCGGGGAGCTCCTCGCACACCCGCCCTCCTCCCTGGGCATCATGCACGTTGCAGCTCCTGGACGTCCCCACACGGTCTCTTGGAAAGTGACAGTGTCACCCCCTGCAGCTCTATGGTTTCCTTGGCAACCTGGCTGGCACAGCTCTTCCCGCCCCGTGACCCCCACACGAATGGGTCTCGAAGGTTCTCAGTGCATCCCTGGTCGGTGGGTCCCGCGTTGGTGGGTCCCCTCCTGACAGGAGCCGGCAGCTGCACTGGACCCTCTGACCCTGACACGCTGCTGGCTCCCTTCCCTGCGGCACCTTCTGGACCACAGTGAGCCCGCGGGCAGGGAGGGCAGCCCGAGGTCGCACGGGTGGCACTGAGCAGCGTGAGAGTTTGGGGAGACGAGGCAGCTGGAATGTGTGGGGCGCAGGACCCGCGAGAAGCTCAGCAGCCCGCATGGGTGCCCGAGAGCCTTCTCACCAGCGAGCTGCCCCCAGGCCGGCGCTGGGAGAGGAGGGGCTCTGGCGGGCAGGGGCCTGGGAACTGTTTGTGCCCGGCGCCCAGGGGGGGCCTCAGGCAGCAGGGCCGGCGTGAGGGGCAGACCCCCGGCCCCAGTGAGGGCGATGCCAGACCCCCCCTCTCTTCACAGACGCGAGGTGAAAGGTTAGGGCACAGGGTCACAGTGCCTGGCACACTACAGGCTGGCTGACCAGCAGGGGAGGAGGGAAGGACCTGCCAGGGGCCAGCGTCCCTCCGTCCGTCCGTTAGGCGCCCTTCCGCCTTGCGCTTCCATTATGTAAATGCTCGTAATTAAGCAAAGCCCCGCGCAGCCACAGGCCTGCCTGCCAGGGCTCGGCCATCTGGCGCGGCGCACGCCCAGGAGTCGGGGGGAGGCAGCTCGGCGGCCAGCGTGGCGGTCACGGCGAGCGCCAGGCCACGGCGGCGTTTACCGATTGGGCCCAGCACCCGCTCCCCCACCCATCTGCTCCGGCTCCTGTTTGGGGGCCACGGGGTTCCTGAGAAGCTGTCCTCCGACCACACAGGCTGGTTCACGGACGCCCGTGCGATGTCGGTCAGCCGGGTCTCGCCCTGGCCGGTGTGGCTCAGTGGTTAGAGTGTAGGCCTGCGGAGTGAAGGGTCCTGGGTTCGATACCAGTCAAAAGCACGTACCTCGGTTGCAGGCTCCTCCCTGTACGTGCAGGAGACAACCAATCGATGTGTTTCTCTCACATCGATATTTCTCTCTGTCTTTCCCTCTCTCTTCCTCTCTCCCTAAAAATCAATGGAAAAATATCCCCATGTGAGGATAAAAAGTAAAAATTAACAGTAAGTCAGCCTGGTCACTTCGGACGGTGCGCACGGAGACGCCGCAGCCTGGGAGGGGCTGGCAAGCAGCTCAGGAGCGTGAGGCCCAGGCTGACCCCCAGGAGCAGCACAGAGGCCGAGGCCTGGAGCCGGGGACACCGGCCCCGCTGGAGCACCCCTCACCTGAAGCTGCCCCCTCCCCGGGCTGTCTGTGGGAGAAGCCAACGGAGTTACTCAAGTCGCCTCTCTGTTGCTTGCAACCCAAGCACCCTTCATGTTATGCAATCGCTAGGCCCTCGTTCCAGCCTTAAACCAGTCCGCAATGTTCACACAATTCTGAAACCTGTCTTGTTTCCCAGAACTGAGGAGTGTAGACCCGAAAAGTGAGGCGAGGGAAGGGCTGCTGCAGGCAGGCACCCAGCAGCGTGGGCCCGTCAGAGGTGACAGCAAGCAAGCAGATGGGCGCTCACCAGGGAGGAAGCCCGGCTGCTCACGCTCATGCCTCACCGTGGAAATGCAAATGAAACCACAACAAGTACCGTCACACCCGCGAGGCTGGCAAAGGTTCAACAGGATAATATCAAGTGTTGACAAGGATGTGAAATGCCTAGAATGCGCCCGGGACCAGCCGGCTTGACACACACCACTGCCGCGTGGAGGGTGGTATATGAGTCGGTGTATGAATGGGTGGATGGAAGTGTTATGAGCGTGTGGCTAAGTGGGTATTCATAGGGCAAGTGAGTGACGGGTGAGTGTGGGGGAGGATAATGCCTGGGCAAGTGGATGGGTATCAGGTAAAGGGAATATGAATGGAGGAGAGGCAGGTAGGTATACGGATGCATGGATAGGTGAGTGAGGGGATGGATGTGTGGTGTGTTAAGGGGTGGGTGACTGGATGAAGAGATAGGTGGCTGAGGCAATGGACAGGGGGATAGATGAGTGGGTACATGAGAACTGGGATGTAAGGGAAGAAGCATGTTACATTAGTTTTGTGGGTGGGTGGATAAAGGACTCAATGCTGGATGGATGGATGATGGGTTGATTGATAGATGAATGATGGATGGGTGGATGGATGGATGGATGGATGATGGATGGATGATGGATGGATGGATGGATGGATAATGGATGGATAATGGATGGATGATGATGGATGGATGAGGGATGGATGATGGATGGATGGATGGATGATGGATGGATGGATGGATGAGGGATGGATGGATGGATGATGGATGGATGGATGGATGAGGGATGGATGGATGGATGATGGATGGATGGATGGATGAGGGATGGATGGATGGATGATGGATGGATGGATGGATGAGGGATGGATGGATGGATGATGGATGGATGGATGGATGAGGGATGGATGGATGGATGATGGATGGATGGATGGATGAGGGATGGATGGATGGATGATGGATGGATGGATGGATGAGGGATGGATGGATGGATGATGGATGGATGGATGGATGAGGGATGGATGGATGGATGATGGATGGATGGATGGATGAGGGATGGATGGATGGATGATGGATGGATGGATGGATGAGGGATGGATGGATGGATGATGGATGGATGGATGGATGAGGGATGGATGGATGGATGATGGATGGATGGATGGATGAGGGATGGATGATGGATGGATGGATGATGGATGATGGATGGATGATGGGTTTATTGATAGATGAATGTTGGATGGGTAGATGGATGGATGGATGGATAATGGATGGATGATTGGATGGTGGTGAATGAGGACAGAGGACCCGGCCTGTTCTCACCTGTTGGAGAGGCCGGGGGGCAGGCCTGGGCCAGGCGCCCAGGGATGGATGGATGGATGATGGATGGATGGATGGATGGATGGACAGGTGGTGGATGGTGCAGGGGTGAGCACGTACATTTCCCGTTTAGCAGACAGGCTCTCTCTGAGAGCTCTCTCAGAGGTCCTGGTCCCAACTCTTCTAAAGGGTCCATTTCTGCCCCTCTGGGCTCGGTTTCCCCATCTGCTCTGTGAGTGCGATGGAGTCGTGCCAGGGTTCTTATTTCGGCATCTAGAAGGTTCAGCAATCTGGAGAAGGCTGTGTGTGACTTAAAGGGTCCAGAGACGAAGCATAATTTTGAAAGGCATTTGGGGGTCAGAGGAGCTTAGCTAAAAGGAACTAAGATCTCCTTGTCTCAGGACACCATGCTTTTTATTAACACAAATTGTCCTGAGGCGAGGTGGAGCTGCGCACTTCAGAGGGTCAGGGTTTCGTACACCGAGTCCATTGTCAGATTGGAAGAGTCGCCTACGGCTGTTCCGGTGTTTGGCCAGCAGGAGGCGATAACATGTGGATCAAGATGCCCTGAGCTGTCTGGCAGCAAACAATCATTTAATGCATCCTATTCAGGTGGGGAAACGCCTTAGCCACTCCCAACAGGTGCCAACATATGTGACTCAGCCCCTGCTGAGTCCCCAAGTTCCATCAACCTTTCGATGAAGCTCTTGCAGTTATGCTGCTGGACCTGGCTTCGGGCAGAGGCGGTTAGCCGTGCCATTTCCAGTGCCCAGACCAAACCCAGGGGCCTGGGAGTCGCGCCGCAGGACACAGCCCGCCCCAGAGCCAGGGTCAGCAGCCTCCAGCAGCCACCCTCCTGGGACCCGCCAGACAGGGAGCGTCTGCCCGCTGGCGTTGCCATGGGAAACCCGTCACGGCTCATTTCCTCCCGGGCTGATCAGGGCGACTCTGAAGTGGCCGCACGGCACCGGCCTTGCCCGGCCAGCCCCGACCTGTCGCTGACCTCCTGGGCGCTGACCCTTTTCTGCGCAAATAGAGGCCGTGGGGCCTGCTCAGGGCCCCGTCTCCTGGGAGCTGGGGACACGGCCAGGAGCAGGCAGTGGAAGCAGCCAGGCAAAGGCAGGCTGCTTTGGGGGGGGGCGTGGGGAGCCACAGGAACACGGCCCCACGGGGGGCGGGGCTGCTGGGACTCAGCTCCGCGAGGTGCTGGGCCCCTGGCGTCTCTGAGTCGAGCCACGAGGCCGCTGGCCGCCGTTTGGAGCCCGGGGCCCAGCAGCTCCGCGTTTCTGCGACTGACGCTCTCACCGACTCCACGGTTCTAGGTCTTTCAGCCACTGTCTCCTCAAGGGCAAGGCGACTGCAGCGGCGGTCAGGGAGGGCGCCTGGGGCGGTGCCCGCGGAGCAGGCAGAGCGAACAGCATCT
>NW_006288252.1:1254255-1254876 GCF_000327345.1 Myotis davidii
GAGGGGCCTGGCCGGCCTGGGCTCACAGGTCACACTCAGCGCATGTGGGGTCCTGGCGGCCGCAGGGGGCTCAGGTAGAGGGTGACCCACACCACTGGGCCGCCCTTCCTCACTGCCCGGCCTTCCGAGGCCGCCCCAGAGCCGCCCGGCTGGGGCTTCCTGTTCCAGGCCCTGCCTCTCACTCTCTGTGACCGTGAGTCCGGGCAGGGGCAGCTGAGTGCCTGCAGCCCCCGTTCAGGTCTGACACCCCGAGGCGGGCCTGGGCCTGCTGCCCCCACATGTGCCGCCGAGCGGGGCTTCCCAGTGCCCGGCGGGCGCACAGAAGCGGGGGGGACGGGGGGCCTGGGCGGGCCTCTCGTCAAAGCCACGTCCCCACGCAGCCCGTGACTCATCGCACTGAGGGCAGAGCCCCCAAGACCCCACGTGTGTGGGTGCAGCCAGAGCAGGGCGCCCCGGGGATCCGAGCACCCGGGTTGGTGCCCGTCCAGCGGCCTGCCAGCCCTCACAGCAGTGTCCCTCCGGCTCCAGGCTCCGGGCTGCAAACCAAGAATTAGGAGGTCAGCGCCGGCCAGTTTGGCTCAGTGGACAGAGCGGTGGCCTGCCGACTGAAGGGCCCCCGGG
>NW_006288252.1:1255463-1260265 GCF_000327345.1 Myotis davidii
TGCCTCCCGGTCAGGGCACATGCCTGAGTTGTGGGCTGTATCCCCACTAGGGGGCGTGCAGGAGGCAGCCGATCAATGAATGATTCTCTTATCATCGATATTCCTATCTCCCTCTCCCTTTCTCTCTCTAAAATCACTAAAAACATATTTTTTAAAAGAGAATTGCCCGGCGGTGTGGCTCGGTGGTTGAGCGTCAACCTATGAACCAGAAAGTCAGGGTTCATTTCCTGGTCAGGGCACATGCCCGGGTTGCAGGCTCGATCCCCAGTGTGGGACGTGCAGGAGGCAGTGATCAATGTTTCCGTCTCTCTCCCTCTCCCTTCCTCTCTGAATTCGATGTGTGCACATGAAAGAATCGGTCACGGGGGTGCTACCGAGATGTGGGCACGGGACACTGAGCCACCCTCTCATGCCAGGTGGGCCTCAGGGCAAGTGCACTTTAACCCTGAAGGGCTGGCATGAGGGCAGGCAAGAGGGAAGGACAGGCATCCATGCCTCCCGTGGCCTTGCAGAGACCGGAAGTCAGTCCCACCCAAACCCCACACCCAGTCCGCACCGTGCAGCCCACCCCTCGCCCGGTCCGGCCCCCCGCCATGGCGCCCCGGCCAGCAGTGGATGAGGGCGTGGTGAGAGGAAGCGTGACCAATGAGCCACGGGGAGAGCGCGGCACGGGCACCTCCCTCGCCAAGTGTTTAACTTCAGCAGCTGAGTGCCCGGGGATTAGGGGCTCCCATTGTCCCAGTACACAGGCCGCCATGTGCCCCTCCTTCCGAACCTGCATGGAGGGGGTGGCAGTCATCTCCCCGCTTCGCCTGCAGGTGCGGCCGGTGGGGTGGTCGGCAGGGACCGCACCGATGGCGGCTTTCTCAGGGAGGCCCCTCCTCTTAGTGTCTCTGGGTCCCCGGATACTTCCATTTGACACCATCATAACATTCCCGGCGTGGCCATCGCGAGCCCTGCACAGCCCTCCCGACCCCCGACGTGTCCCCTCCATCTCTGAGGGCTCCTGTCCCGGCCCAAACCTGGAGGCCCCCCGCCCCCCACTCCACCCCCACCAGGAGCCCGCCCGCAGCGGCACCCACCTTGGTGGGCTGGGCTGACAGTGCTCTCAGGCCCCTCGGAGCTCAGAGCTGGGCCAGGATTCACTTCTTAGTGAATGATGACAGATAGATAGATAGATAGATAGATAGATAGATAGGTAGATAGACAGTAGATAGCCAGATAGTGTGGACAGAAGGAAAAAAAGGCCACGTGCTGACCTGACCGGCTCAGGGAGGCCTGCATGGCAGACTTGCAAACTCAGAGACCTAGAGTCACCACAAAGGATGGCCTGAAATTAAACTTTAACTAAAGCAGTTATGGTGGGCAGTTACGTCCTAGGCCAGTATCTTCACTGACAAGGTCAACCTTTACCGTAACTGAGCCTGTCTGTCTTCTTCATCTATGATAACATACCCTTGAAATGCCTGGGTAACTTGTAACTCCCCTTTTTCCAGACCCCTCGGGGCACAGCCAAATGCGCTGGGCCCAGGACGGAGACCGCAGGTTCCTTCATGGTTATTGTTGCCATGTTCATTGTTGCCTGTTAACTATCCTGCACCCGCCTGCGGAGGAGCCCAGGTGCGGAGAGGCTCCCGCGAGTTGTGAGGGGACCAGCGAGGTAACGAGAAGTAAACCCACATCCACACACAGCGGGTGAGGCTGCGAGTGCTGAGACGGAGGGGAGATGCATGGACAGTGGCCACCACAACCCTTCCGGAGGTCAGGGGGCGGTGGAGGTGGGCCTGCCCAGCCCTGTCTCCTAGTCCCAGGGAGGCGCGGGCTGCGGGGCGATGCGCCAGGCAGGGGGAAGGGGTCCCCACCACGTCCACCCTGGCCGGCGGCTCAGGTGGTTGGAGCGTGTCCCACACCCCAGAAGGTGCGGTTCCATCCCCGGTCGCGTGCACACAGGAGGCAACCAATCCATGTTTCTATCTCACATCATTGTTTCTCCCTCTTCCGTCTCTCTCCCTTCCTCTCGCTCTAAAATCAATAAAAACATACTCTCGGGTGAGAATAAATAAATACATAAATCTGAAACATGAAAGCAATGCCACCAGCACAGAAAGGTGGTCCCAGTGAGGCACAGCCACACGAGGGGGGCGTGGGCGCGGTCTCCGCACCCCTTTGCTGAGGTCACCCATCTGGGGAAGGGGTGCTCGGTGGACCCGGGAGGCAGCCTGGCTGAGAAGGCAGAGGTGGGGTGCAGGGCAGCCCCCAGAACTCAGCCTGCGCTGCCAGACGCTCCCTGCCAGCTCCCGGGAAAGGCCAGCAGCGCCCCTTTCTTTGTTTAAAGTACGTTTCCACTGACTTTTAGAGAGAGGAAGGGAGAGGGAGAGAGAGATGGAGACGATGGGAGAGAATCATGGATCGGCTGCCTCCTGCACGCCCCCTACTGGGGAGTGAGCCTGCAACTGGGGCACATGCCCTTGACCAACCAGAATTGAACCTGGGGCCCTTCAGTCTGCAGGCCGATGCTCTATCCACTGAGCCACACAGCTAGGGCAGCCACTTTCCACTGTGTGAGACCGCAGCGCGCCGGCCTCACGCATCAGCTCCCGCTACAGTGAGAATCCAGCTTTGATGTCGGTGTGAGAAATGCAGAGTGAAAAGCTGGAAGGAAACCCCATCCCTACAGAGGCGATGTGGGGCTCCCTGGCTTCACACACGTTCACGCCCACCTTCTCAGGCCCTCTGCACGGCGTCTGGACCCGCCACCAGCCCCCTCCTCAGCCAGGAGCCCAGGAGGAGCGCGCAGGCCCCAGTGTTCCAGGGGACACCAGGCAGGTGCCGGCTGCACCCCAGCACCAAGGCCCGCACTGCAGCCCCACCTGCCCCAACCACTTCCCTCTAGCTCAGGGATGGCGAACCTTTTGAGCTCGGCGTGTCAGCATTTTGAAAAACCCTAACTTAACTCTGGTGCCGGGTCACATATAGACATTTTTTGATATTTGCAACCACAGTAAAACAAAGACTTATTTTTTGGTATTTATTTTATATATTTAAATGCCATTGAACAAAGAAAAATCAACCAAAAAATGAGTTCACGTGTCACCTCTGACATGCATGTCATAGGTTCGCCATCACAGTAAAGACTGTCTGGGCCCACACGCCCACCCCACGCACCCCACCCCAGGGCCCCAGGGCACTCACCACGTGCAGGCGTGGGGCAGAATGGGTCCCAGCCCCCTTTACGGAGGCTGAGAGGCTAATTCAGGGCCCAGGTTGCACAGCGGGTGCAGAGCATCAGGGAACCTGCGCTCATGGCCCTGATTGTCACACCCCAGCCCTGCACCCGAGGATCACCCAGTGGGGCAGGGCAGGCTGACGAAGGACTGCGCTCCAGTTTAGAGACTAGAAAGGGGTCACATGCATTAACATGTTAAAAAATGCAATACATGTGACGGGAAGGAGCATTCCATAAATTCAATCTCTCTCTCTCTTTTTTTTAATCCTCACCCGATGATATTTTTCCATTGATTTTTAGAGAGAAGGAAAGACAGAGAGAAACATCGATGTCAGAGAAACACATCGATTGGTTCCTCCTGTAGGAGGTCGGACCAGGGCCTGGGCCCGGGAGGAGCCTGCAACCAAAATACGTTCCCTTGACCCAAATCAAACCCGGGACCCTTCAGTCCACAGGCCGATGCTCTACCCACTGAGGCAAACCGGCCAAGGCTAAAACCCAATCTCTGTTCTTAAGATGTCTTAGCTGTTAATCTGATAAGAGCCTCTCCCCTAAAACTTGGGACCGTAACCCGAGTTAATGGGGACGTGCTGAGAGCTCGCCCTCTGAGGCCAAGGACACAGATGCCACTGGCAGCCTTCCCGCGCCAGCTCAGCCTGATGTGACGGGGCAGCGGGGGGAGTTGTAAGGAAACAACACTCTATTCACAGAGGGCTGAGTGCGCACCGGGTCTGAGCGTCTACAGAGAAGCAATGCTAATGAACAGGGAGTTTAGCAAAGCTGTTGGAGTCGATATCTATGTGCAAGATTCCACTTTCATTCTATGTGTCAGCAGCTGGGTTGGGAAATAACTTCCACAATAGACATTATTTACAGCATCCAAAGCCAGGGGTGATGCCGGGGGCACTTCCAGAAGAGGCGGAAAACGTGTCAGAGGCACAGAGAGGCCCCAGTGAATGGAGACCACGCCGCGGGCTAGAAAACTACAGATTCTCCTGGGTGTGTTAACTCTTTCCAACTTGACTTATAGGATCAAAGGAACTTCTATCCAAATCCCAACATGTGTTCCTGGAAGGTAACATGCTGATTTCAAGACGTGCAGGGAATGTAGTCAATCCAACACACATGGACGCCTGGCACCGCGGTGCGTCAGAGGCTAAAACCCACCAGGACTGCCTTGTGCAGTTTCGCCGTGAAACGCCAAGTGATCAAAGGTGGAAGCCGCGCCCTGCAGGACATGGGGCATAGAATGACAAGCAAGATTCAATATCAGATGTCACAGTCCCAGCGACAGGAAGACACGGTCCAGTTTCTACGGAGCAGAGAGGAAAGGGGCCTGCGGTCATCCGGTTCCCGGGGTCTGGGTGGCCGGGTCTTCTCTCTACCAATCCCCGCCTCTCGCCGCCCTGTCCGCCTACCAGCCCGCAATCTCAGTTACGGAAGCCCTAGCATTCGGCAGTGATCTGAGCGCCCGCATCACGAGGCCGCGGCGTGGTTGCCTGAGAAACGCTCACGTGCCGCCACAGGGATTCCTGGGGCTTGTAGTTCGCCGACGGCCTCGCCTGGGCTGGCCGCG
>NW_006288252.1:1260883-1264184 GCF_000327345.1 Myotis davidii
GGGGAGATCGTGTGACGCCCCCACGTCCAGTGCGCCGCCCCCTGTGGCCTCTCCCTTCCCTGGGGCGCCCCCTCCCTCTGCTCCCGGAGGGGGGGCTCACCTGCTGGTCTGTCCCGGGCCCCTTCCCTGAGCCACCGTGGCAGCGCGGCCTCACACACACCCCCTCCCCCAGCTCTGCTCTGCGCACCATCCGCGGCCAGAGGCCCTGGCCCTGGGGGAGAGTCGGTGAGTGAGAGACACGGTGAGGGATTGGTTGCCTGCTGCGTGCGCCCCAACCCGGGCCGGGCCGGACGAGCCCGCACCGAATGGATCCCGCACCTTCAGCCCGGGCCAGACCAGCTCGGGCCCAGCAGTGCCTTTTAATCTCCTGAGATGGACTGACAGGCAGAAAGCGCATTTAGCGTGCTCATCCGGGCGAGTTGGCAATCGGGGGTTCCCTGTGGGACCATCACCACCATCTACCAGCGGTTCTCAACTGGTGGGTCGCGACCCCTTTGGCCGCCGAACAACCCTTTCACAAGGGTCGCCTAAGACCATCCTGCATATCAGATATTTACATGACGATTCAAAACAGTAGCAACATGACAGTGATAAAGTAGCAACAAAAATAATTTTATGGTTGGGTCACAACATGAGGAACTGTATTTAAAGGGCCAGAAGGTTGAGAACCACTGCTAACCCCAAGCATCCCACTGGTGTCTGCGGGGCTGGGGACGAGGAAGCCCTGCTTGGTCCAGGGGCTCTGCCCGCAGCTCTTGCTGGTCACCCCCCTGCCCCTGCTCCCAGCAGAGGGGCCGTGGCTCGTTCCAGCTGCAGAGGGTGGGGTCCCTCTAAGAAGGGTCTGGTTTGTTTGTTGCTGCTTTTTAAATATATTTTTATTCATTTCAGAGAGGAAGGGAGAGGGAGAGAGAGAAACATCAATGATGAGAGAGCATCATGGATCGGCTGCCTCCTGCACGCCTCCTACTGGGGATGGAGCCCACAACCCGGGCAGGTGCCCTGACCTGGAATTGAAACCTGACCTCCTGGTTCAGAGGTCAACGCTTAACCACGGAGCCACGGGCCGGGCAAGAAGTGTGTGGCTTGTTGAGAGCTCACGATACACTTAGCAGCGGAGGCAGAGTCCAGGGGTCAGTGAGCGGTGCAGGCTGTGTGAGTGGCGTGTTTGAAAGGGCCTGCAGGCGGCTGTTCTCTGCCTTCACTTTGCCCAGGACCATAGTTCAAGTCCGTTCCCAACGATGAGGGCCCAGGTGCCCATCTGTGCCCTCCTGGCACTGAGGTCCATCCTGTGGAGCCCGCCCCACGGCCTCTGCCCTGGCCTCACACTTTCTCCAAAGGCTCTGGCATGGGGTGGCCTTCCCTCCCAAGCGGCACCCGTGTCCAGCCCACGCTCGCCTCCGAGCAGCCAGGCACTGAGGGAGCCCCACACCCCAGCCCCGGCTCTGTCACTGGGGGCCATTAGCGAGTCCCTCGCGGGTGGCGTCTGCCCGGCATGTGACTGATGGTTAAAGCTGCCAGTTGAATGGAACTGGGAGAACTGTCTCGGCACTTCATCTGGCAGAGGTGTGGCTGGCCCAGAACTTGGGGGGGCCCCACAGGCCAGCAGGGGAGCAGGATCTCGGGAACTCGGGGTCCCCATCAGCGCTCAGTCAGCCGCTCAGGCGGCCAGTGGGCCCGAGAGCTGTGGGGGCGCTTTCCCTCATGGTTTTCCGTAAACTCTGTCTCCTGTCTGACAGGTGCAGCTGCGTGAGCCAAGGCCTGGTTTCTCCACCCGGCCTGCACCCCTGCCCTGCACCTTCCCCCGCCCCCTTACCCAGGTCCCGGGGGGAGGGGGCCTCCTGTGCCCGCAGGCTCAGGCCCCTGGTGGCAGGTGGCTCCCGGGGCCCTGGTGGCAGCCATGCCGAGCTGTAGAGCTCCAGGCGAGGCCGGCAGCCTCACACCGCAGGCCCAGGGCCCTGCCAAGCCCCGCAGGGGCAGGTGCGGGGTTTGAGGGCTGGGACCGGACTCTGTCTCCTGCTGGCCTCCCGGGCGTCTCTGGGTCACCCGTTCTCCGGGGCGTGTCGTCGGGCAGCGGTGTCAGGCGTCCCCTGTCCCGCCGCAGCTGCAGCTCTCCCCCGTGGACCTGTTCGAGCTCCATGCCGACCTGAAGATCCAGGAGAGGGACGAGTTCGCCTGGAAGAAGCTGAAGGCCGAAGGCCTGGATGAGGACGGGGAGAAGGAGGCGAAGCTCGTACGCAACCTCAACGGTACCCTCCTTCCCCGCACCCCACTCGGCCTGTGGGCGGACGGCGGGCCCTGCAGGCGGGAGCCGGGCAGCTTTTCCGGTTCCCAGGGGTTAGTGACAGGTGGTGACACACAGGTCTCGGTGACACGGCCTGAGGAGCTGACCCGCCGGCCAGGGTGGCTCTGGTGGCTCGGTGGGGGGCCCCTCTGCAGCTTAGGGGGAGGGCTGGACAGGGTCTGACGTCAGGAAACCCCTCCCCCCCAGCTCACATCAGCCTGAGAATGCACTCCCCATGGCTTGCTGGCCCTCGCGCCCCAGGGTCTGGCTTCCGGGTGGAGGGAGTTCTGAGGCACAGACCGGGTAGACAGACAGGAGAGGCCACGCCTCCCTGAGCCCAGAGCGGGCGGGCACAGCCCGGTGCCCAGCGCAGGGCGCTCACGGGAACTGGTTGTGTCCACAGGAGGGGCAGGGTCTGTGGAGAGACCAAAAGGGTGAGGGGAGCCCGTGCCAGTTTCTAAGGAAGATGGACGGGGGTGGGGGAAGGGCTGAAGGGCAGGAAGGGGCCCTGAGTCCCGGGCAGACCAGCAGGGGCCTGTCCCAAAGCCCCCAGAGGCTGGAAGTCCAGTCCCCTGCCCCACGTGGTGCTGGAAACCAGGCTGCTGGGAGGGGGGCGGGGTGGGGGGCGCTGTGTCCTGCGGGTCTGAGAAGCAGCTGGCCAGTGCAGCCCCAGGTGGGGGACGTAGTGGCTGGTGGCCCGGCTGCCCTCCAGCTTCTGTGCTGCTGGTGGAAGTTGCTGACACGGAAGTTTCTCCTGTAGAACCTCTCCCTCCAAACAAGAGGGTGCTGGTTAGGGATCCCCTCCAGCCGCACCCTGCGTTGGGCACATCTCTCCCCGGGAAACGGGCTACAGGTGCTGGCTGGGAAGCTGGTCTGTGAAAGTGACCACACTGGTAACGACCCTTGTCCCGTGGTACCCGCTCGCAGTGGGAGCTACGAGGCGGCCGGTGCTGGCGGGAGGGTCGGGTTTGTCCTCGTTCTGCTGGTGGTCGCCAGAAACCTGGGTGGTGGAGGAACCTG
>NW_006288252.1:1264321-1266622 GCF_000327345.1 Myotis davidii
CTGGCCAAGTACCGGCTGGACGGGAGGAAGGACGCCCGGGCGCCCAGCAGCAACTCCCTCACCGAGGGCCCCGAGCAGGACAGCCTGGAGGACCCCCGGCTGGAGAAGCTGTGGCACAAGGTACCCCGGCGCGGCCTCGCATCGGGAATGGGGGCTGCTGGGCGCTCCTCTGCCCGCGTCCTGCCATTTGTCTATGGGGGGCTCTCCCTGGGTGGGGGTGCCCGAGCTGTGGACGGGGAGCCCCCCGGGCAGCTGTTCACTCAGGCTCCCCCAGGCGAAGACCTCTGGCAAGTTCTCCAGGGACGAGCTGGACAAGCTGTGGCGGGAGTTCCAGCACCACCAGTACAACGTCCTGCTGGAGACGCTGAGCAGGACGGAAGGTGTGTCCAACCCCCACCTCCTGCTCCCAGTGACGGCCCCGCCCCCCGGGGCGCCCTGCTCCCTGCGGGAGGGGAGCTGCGGGAGGGCCCGTGCTGGTTGCCCCTGTTGGTGCCTTTGGCAGGTGCGGGGACAGGTCAGGTGGAGCGCTTAGTGACCTGGTCTCCGCCAGCCTCTCGCACAAACGCATCGTTTTGGCTGCTGTGACCTCTGGTGGCATCGTTGTGGGGTTGGTGGCTCCCCCCTCAGAAAGCCGGGGCCCTGGCAGTTGCGGGGGGGACCTCGGGCTCCTGAGCTGACAGCCTGCGAAGGGCCGACTTGGAACACGGTCTCACATCTGCACCTTCCAAAGGAAGGGGCGGGGGCTTAGGGACCGAGAGCTGTGGCCTCCCCGTGATGCGGGCGGCTCGTGGCTGTGTCCCCAGGCCCCGGGCCTCACCAGGCACCCGCTTTGTCTCCCAGAGATCCAGGAGAACGCCATCAACCCCTCGGACATGCGCCGCGCGCAGGAGGAGGTGCTGCACAGCCGGCACGCGGAGCTCAAGGACCGGCTGCGGCACATCAGCCAGGGCTACGACCGGCTGCGGAAAGTCAGCCACCAGGGCTACGGCGCCGAGGCCGGTGAGCTCGGGCGGGGGCGGGGCGGGTCCCACAGCAGGCACTCCTTCCGCATGTGCACCTGGGCTCCTCTGTCCCTTTTCTCTGAAAGTTACACACCATCCCCTTCACATTCACGGTCCCTTGGCCCGTGTAGCGGTCAGGACAGCTGGTTACGCTGCAGTAACAAACAGCTCCACACGCAGTGGCTCATTTATACCAGCACTTCCTTCTCGAGTCCACTGCTCACACCAGGACCCCCTGTGGGGCCTGACAGGAAGCCAGCCTCACCCAGCGGGTCCTGAAAGCTGCAGGCTGAGCAGGTGCGGGAAGGATGCCTGACGGATGCTGCACACGCAGGGGCACACTCGTGCTCACGGGCACCTGTGCATCATACACATGCCCACACCTGCACGCTCACACCCTGTGCTGGAGGCCTGGCGGACACGCAGCCCGGGCACCACGGCCGTGCGCGTCTCTGAGGTGACCCCACTCTCCACAGAGTTCGAGGAGCCGCGGGTGATCGACCTGTGGGACCTGGCCCAGTCGGCCAACTTCTCTGAGAAGGAGCTGGAGGCCTTTCGGGTGAGCAGGGAACGGGCTGCCTGTCCTGTCCTCTCCTTGGCAGCTGGGAAGGGGCTGCGGCCTCTTTATCTCTAACTGCAGCCATGGCCCCTCCCAGGGCCTGCTGGTGCCCACCTCCCCTTCCGCCCCGCTCCATCCCTCCCACCTCCAGTGAAGCGGCTTCCCCATTCCCCATGTGCACGGGGCTGCAGGGCGGCTGCGAGGGGGCTGTGGCCCCTGGGAAGGCGGGGAAGTCAGCAGCTGGGACGTTCTAGGACAGTGATGACAAACCCATGACACGGGCACCTATACATCATGCACCTCTGACACGCGAACTCATTTTTTGGTTGATTTTTCTTTGTTAAATGGCATTTAAATATCCTATCTAATAATAGAGAATCATGGTAATTAACCGTAACTTCGCTACCCTTCCCATTGGCTAATCAGCGAGATATGCAAATTAACTGCCAACCAAGATGGCGGCCGGCAGCCAGGCAGCTGAAGCAAACAGGAGACTTGCTTGCTCCAGTGACGGAGGAAGCCAAGGTTCCCCGCCTGCCGCTGCCGGCCCTGAGCTTGCACTCTAAGCAACTATGTTGCAATTATAGAAGCTAAACAATCCCCAGAAACCTTTTAGCCGTCAGAGGTGGACCGAGCAGGACCGCAACAATGTTAAAATTATAGAACCCAAACAAACCCAGATCCCTGCTTTCAGCAGCCGAGGCCTCAGAGCTGGAGCCAAGCCTCAGAGCTCAAGCCGGC
>NW_006288252.1:1267158-1271775 GCF_000327345.1 Myotis davidii
AAAAATATAAGTCTTTGTTTTACTATGGTTGCAAATATCAAAAAATTTCTATATGTGACCCGGCACCAGAGTTAAGTTAGGGTTTTCCAAAATGCTGACCCGCCGAGCTCAGAGGTTCGCCATCGCTGTCCCAGGAGGAGCTGAAGCATTTCGAAGTGAAGATTGAGAAGCACAACCACTACCAGAAGCAGCTGGAGATTTCGCATCAGAAACTGCGGCACGTGGAGCGGTTTGGTGACCAGGAGCACCTCAGCCGGAACAAGGAGCGCTACGCGCTGCTGGAGGAGAAGACCAAGGAGCTTGGCTACAAGGCGGGTGCCCGCCGCGCCCGGCTTCTCTGCACGGGGAGGGGTTCGTGGGGCCCCAGACACGCAGCATGGCTCCTGTGGGGGACGGCGCTGCCCGAAGGGGCGGGCTTGGGGCAGGGCTGCCCAGCTCCCCGGCCCGCTCCAGGCCTGGGAGGCTACGTCCTGGCGTGGCTGCGCTCGGGGTGGCGTCTGCGTGAGCCGGACCTGGGACCGGGGACAGCATGGCCGTGACCAGCAGATGGTGGCCTCAGACGCCCCGCAGAGCCGCTGCCCCACGCCGAGCACTGATTTGCCTGCTGGCTGAGAGGCCCTCGCCTACAGCGTCACAGCCGTGGGACCCCCAAACCTGCCACGGGACCCCCTAAACCTGCCATGGAAACCCCCGAACCTGCCGCGGGAGCCCCGGATCAGAGCCCCGTGCGATGATTGTATTTAATTTGTCCGTGACTGTCGCTCGCTGTCCGTTTCTCTCACTGTGTCCTTGCCGCTCCACCTCAGCTCACGGTGGCTCCAGGCACTGCCAGGCGGAAGGTCCCCCTTCCATCCCCACACCCCACGCCCCGTCTTCCCTGATGCATCAGAGGAAGGAAGGGCAGCTGGGCACGATTCTCGCCCCTGCGGGCACCCGCGGGAAGAGCCTCCAGGTGGTGTAAGGGGCACCTTCCCAGGTTGGCCCCTGGAAGAGGCTCGGCCGTCAGGCACTCACCCCTTATTGGAAGGAACCCCGGGCAGCATGCTAGTGTTCGTGGGTTTGGGGTGCCGGGAGGGGCCCCGCAGCCACTGGGTCCCTGGCAGGGCAGCCTCCCTGCTGGGCCTCCACACCGTGTGTGCCCTGGCTGGCAGCTGGTGTGTCCCTCCTGGCCACTGCCAGGCCTCGGCAGCGCTGGGGCTGCCCTCTGAGGCACAGTGCCAGGGGCCCAGAGCCATGCCCTTTGCCTGGCCAGCCCTCATGGGGTTCACGTCACGGTGGGGTCAGAGGCCTGGGACGTGGAGGTGAGCAGAGGAAACGTGGGACTCAGTTTACCTGAGTTGTTGACAACCTGGCCTTCAGACCATGCGGTTAGGGGCTCCTGCCCCTGGAGATCGCCGAGGTGGGAGTGAGGGGCTGTCACGGGTGCACAGACCGCCTCCGGCGCATGCGCTGTCCCGGGGAGCGTGGGGCCCACCCCCGACCCCCAACCTCCTATAGCTAGGTGCTTGGCTTGTGACCCCCAAGTTCAGATACTAAACCCAGCCCCCAGGGTGTGGGATTTGTAGGTGGGCCCTGGGGGGTGATTGGGTCCGAGGGTGGGGCCCCCCCACGTGGGGTGAGTGCCTATTCCTGCCCAGTGAGGTGGCAGCTCTCCAGACACCAGTCCCTCTGCTCCCTGGTCTTGGACTTCCCGCCTCTGGCACAGAAATAAAGGGGGTTTATTTACCGAGTTGGCGGGTTTCTGTTCAGGGGCCCAGATGGTGTCCCTGTTGGAGCTTTGCGGACGAGAGAGAGAGTGTGTGTGTGTGTGTGTGTGTGTGTGTGTCTCTTGGCCTCCGTGCCTTAAGCAAGGTGGGCCCTGTCTCCAGAGGTGCTCCCTGTCTAGTGCTCCATCCCGGCTGCCACTGTTGGCCACATGCTTGCTGTGGGTGGATGTGTGTGTCGTTCTGGACAGTGACGTGGGGAACGTGGCTGTGGTGGACATTCGTGTGCGCGCACCTCTGGCCAGTGCACAGGGCCACCCGGAGGCAGGGTGAGGCTGGTGCCCCAAGGCGGCCTCAGTCTTGGGTGTCGGCGTCGGTTTGTTCCTCTGGTCGGCCTGAGCGAACGCCAGAGGAAGTCCACACACTTCCTGCGTCCTGTGATGAGTCTGACATGATTGCCCATGTGGCCGCCATGGCACAGGCTGCAGGCAGTGGCCCACTGGAGGGCGCCCCCTTTTTGTTTAATCCGCACCCGAGGACATTTTTAGAGGAAGGAGGGTGGGGAGAGAGGCATCCCGCATGCACCCCGACCAGGGTATATGCCTTGACCAGGCTCAAGCCCACAATCCTTAGGTTCGCAGGCCAACACTCCGACCACTGGCCAGGGCGGCCACTTACTTCTGTCACCGTAGTTACTGTTGCCTGTCCCTGCATTTCACATAAACGGACAGGCGGTCAGCGTTCCTTTCCCCCTGTTCCAGCCCCGTCTGTTCGGGAGACTCCCTGTGGCCAGGTGGGCGGGCGCCTTTGTCAGAATCTGAGCGACGGCGGCTGTCTGCGCGGTCTGCCCGCCAGTTCGCAGCTCTGAGCCCTGGACGCGCGGACGGAGTACGCACCTCGGTCCTCGTGGGTTGCCGAGGGACTCGCTTTTCCACATGCGTTTTGGAATCGGCTTCTGAACTTGAACAGAAAAGCTGCTAGACTTCTGGTAGGATGGCCTTGACCTCGGGCCCAGGGAACGGTCCTAGCAACGCTGGGTCTCCGGCCGCCTTTCCTCCTCTGGGCACCGCCGGCCGCATCTCCCCTGGATTTACTCCCGGGTATTAAGCACCTCATGCTGTTGTGAACAGGTTTTTGGTTCATTTTTAAATAGTGTCCCCTCGGTTCACGTGTCAGTGGTCCGTCCACGCTCCAGTCTCCTGTCCACACGACAGCTCCCCTCTGCCCTGGCCTGCGGCCGGCCATCCTCCTCCAGGGGCGTCGCGGCATCTGCCGTGATGAGACCTCAAAGGTTGGTCTCTGGGGTGACAGTTAGGCGGGTTGTCGATGCCTGAGCGTAAAGGAACTTGGCACCGGCCGGGCCGCAGCGCCCATTCCTGTGAGCGGTCGGACCTGCTGGCGCCTGCAGCTCCCTCTCCGCGTTGCCGTGATTGGTCCTAAAGAAGGTGAAGTGTCCGGCTGCAGCCGCCGTGCGGCTGGCGTGGCGTCGCTCCTGTGGGGGCTGGGGTCCATGGGGCGCCCGCCAGGCTGGGACCTCCTTGCGCTGAGTCTTAAGAACCCAACTGTTAACAACAGGCATGGGGCTGTTTAGGCTGCCAATTGTTTTTTAAGATAAACTAGAGGCCTGATGCACGGAATTCGTGCAAGGGGCTCGCAGCCCCAGCTTCGTCCAGAAGGTCGTTCGGCTGTCGGTCTAATTAGCATATTACGCTTTGATTATTATAGATGTTTGTTAAGGAGTCTCCTCTAAGTTGTCAGAGCAGTTGGCCGGCGTTGGGCCTGCCCCTGGTCTCCCTGCCTCTGCGGGCTCTAGTGAGACCCTCGTGCTCCGGGAGCTGTAGGTGTGCTGTGGCCAGGACGCGAGCCCACCCGCCAGGGACCCCGCCCCAGGAGCCCGCCCACTGGCCAGGCCCTGCCCCCCTGCGGCTTGGGGGGGAGTCCTGCTGCCTCCAGGGAACACCTGCCCTTCCTCCCACCCCAGGGCTCAGGGCCGGGCCTGACTCCACCTCGACCCCCAGCTCAGAGGTCGCTCAGAAGGTGGGGCACGTGTCCTGCAGACCGAGATGCTGAGGGAGGGCAGACGGAGGGTCAGCACTTGTGCTCCCATGGCGGCTCCCGCAGACGCGCTGTCTCAGTGGGCCGGGGGGGACTGATGGATGCAGGATGGATGGACGGACGGACAGGCTGGTAGATGGACAGAGGGAGGATGGATGGGTGGAAGGAAAGAAGGAGGGAGGGAGGAAGGTGGCCTGAGCGGCCAGTTGGAGCCCCAGCGAGGGAACATCCCGTCTCATCTTCAAGACCAGGTGGGGTCCAGCCGGGTGGCCTGGTGCCCAGGCTTTGGGTGGAGGAAGCCCACTGCCACCTCTGCAGGCCTCCAGCCTCCAGACCCCATGGCCAGTGCAGCCACCACCCCCACCCCCGCACAGCCAGGAACATGCTGCTCGACTCCCCCGAAGCCCCGGGCACCCTTGGGAGGAAACACCGCAACCCCACCCGCGGGGGCTGAGCCCCCCCTGAGCCCTTGGCCATGTCAAGATGCCCACACTGGCTCTGGCCGGTGGCTCAGTGGTTGGAGCGCTGGCCCTCAGACAAGGGTCGCAGGTTCGGTTCTGGGCCAGGGCATGTGCCCAGTGTGGCTGGGTCCCGGGCACCGGTCGGGGCGCGTGCGGGAGGCAACCAATCGACAGAAGACCAAACTGCAGGGCCACCAGGCAAGGCCGCCGCCTCCCGGACAGCCCAGGAGAGAGGCAGCCCTGGCCCTCAGGATACCGTGGGTTATTAAAATGGAGACTGATGGCTTTAATATTTACGTGAGTAACTGGTGGGTCCCGGAAGCGGTCAGGAAACACGCTGGCGCCTGCCGGGTCAGAGGGTGGACCAGACCTCCCAGGGCCGGGGCTCAGCCTGCGGC
>NW_006288252.1:1272378-1276476 GCF_000327345.1 Myotis davidii
CTCCCGCCTTCGCTCCTCCAGGGCCTGGACCGGCTTAGGGGGTCCTGACCCCACGTCCCTCCCTGACCTTCCCTCCCCTTCACCCCGGGCTTCTGAGAAGGGTGCCCCACCCCCACCCCTGCAATGCCCACTGCAGCCCAGTGACCACACCCTCTGTCTCTGGCCCCTGCATGCCACCCACCTCCCACCCTAACCCCAACCACCCTCCCGGCCACTCCCTCCTCAGGTCCTCACGCCCAGCTCCTCCCAGGCAGGACACCCCACCCTGCCCAGGCCCCGGGCTAACCCTGGGGGACCGCCTACTCCAGGTTTCAGGGACCCCTCCGCTGACCCCACATGTCCATCCACAGTGACACCTCCTCCAGGATGGCCTCAGGCACACCAAGTCCCCTCCACCGTCCACGAAACTGCCCCCTGGGGTTCAGGGCAGGGCCCCAAGTAGCAGGCTGCCAGGTGCTGACGACCGCCCTGCCCGCCTGGCTGGGGCGGGACCGACCACGCGGCCCAGGCCCCCTCCCCAGCAGCCCCGCGCTCCTGCCCAGGCTCCGTGGCGCGCTGCCCACCGCCCGGCCCTCTCAGCTGCAGGTGCCCTGGCTGGGCCGTCCCTGCAGCCGCTGTGACCGCCCCTCCCGTCCCGCGTGCAGAGCTGGGCCCCAGGCCGAGCCTACCTGGGTGCGTCGGGGGTGCAGGGGCCGAGGCCGCGGCTCCCTAGACCAGAGAGAACTGGGTCAGCATTGCCTGTTCCCACCCCTCCCCCAGCCGAGCCGGGACGCTGGCCCCAAGAGCGACGCAGCACGGGGGGGCCAGGCCGCCCACAGGGGAGACCAGCCTGGGCCCCCCTCCGTGTGCCCCTGGAGTCGCCTGTCCCTGCTCCCCGCACCCACAGGCCCCGAGGGGAGAGGTTCGGCCCAGGCCCACCTGCCCCAGCTGAGCTGGGCTGGCTTTGTGGCTGCAGCCGCCACCCGCGCCCCCGGGAGGCTGTACGTGCACCTGGCCTGCCCGGCGCCTCCTCCAGGTGCGGGCAGAGCAGAGAAGGAAGGCGCTGCTGGCCCCACGCAGGGTCTCTGGCCAGAAGGAGGGAGGGAAGGCGGCCCTGGCTGGCACCCGATCCCTGTAGGAGTTGCCCCGGGAGGGGCAGGGGAGGGGCAGGGCAGGGCTGGACAGCGTCCTGGAGCGGGCAGCCCAGCAGCAGGGCGTCAAGGCAGGGCTGGGGGCTGGCAGGGTGCCCAGCCTGCTCGCTGGGAAGGTGAAGTGGGGCCAGGCACTGTGGCGGCACAGCAGGTGCTGGGGATGAGCCGCATGCGTCCCTCCCTGGGGGACAGGGCTCAGGACTCCTGAGGGGGTCCGTCCTCTGGGTGCCCCCAGCCCTGTCGCTGGCAGGAAGCCCCGCTTGGCCCACCCGCCCTGGGCAGGAGCGGAGCGGCAGTGCTCACTGGAGGGAGGGAGGGAGGGACGGACCAAAAGGCTGTGCTGGGGGCCCCACCGCCCTGGGCCATCCTGGGACCCAAGGGGAGCCCAAGGTATGAAACGCCTGGCTCCCAAGAGCCCCAAAGGCCACAGGGTCAGAGGCCATTTCCATGAAGGGTCCCTCTCTCCTTAGGTGAGGATGTGAGGGTTAGGGTTAGGGTTAGGGTTAGGGTTAGTGTAGGGCTGGGGCTAGGATTAGGGTTAGGACTAGGATTAGGATTGGACCTGCATTAGGGTTAGGGTTAGGGCTAGGGCTAGGGTTAGGGTTAGGGTTAGGGCTAGGGCTAGGGTTAGGGTTAGGGTTTGCTCTAGGGTTAGGGTTAGGATTGGACCTGCGTTGGTGTTAGGGTTAGGGCAAGCGTGAGTGTGAGGGAGATGGTGAGGGTTAGAGTTTGGTTTAGGGTTATGCTTAGAGGTAGGGTTAGGGTTAGGGTTAGGGTAATGGTTAGAGTTAGGGTTAGGGCAGTGATGGCGAACCTTTTGAGCTCGGCGTGTTAGCATTTTGAAAAACCCTCACTTAACTCTGGTGCCGTGTCACATGTAGAAATTTTTTGATATTTGCAACCATAGTAAAACATAGACTTATATTTTTCATATTTTATATATTTAAATGCCATTGAACAAAAAAAAATCAACCACAAAATGAGTTTGCGTGTCACCGCTGACACGTGTGTCATAGGTTCGCCATCACTGGTTTAGGGTTAGGGTTAGCATTAGGGTTTGTTTAGGGTTACAGTTATGGTTATGTTTAGGGTTAGGGTTAGGGTTATGGTTATGGTTATGGTTACAGTTACTGTTATGTTTAGGGTTAGGGTTAGCGTTACGGTTAATGTTAGGGTTAGGGTTAGGGTTACAGTTACGGTTAATGTTAGGGTTAGGGTTATTGTTACGGTTAGGGTTAGGGTTACAGTTACGGTTAGGGTTAGGGTTAGGGTTAGGGTTACAGTTACGGTTATGTTTAGGGTTAGGGTTTGGGTTAGCATTACGGTTAATGTTAGGGCAAAGAAGCTAACTCATTGAACCTCTGCGGCCTCAGTCTGCTGTGGTCAGAGTGACGCTGGCCCTGTCTGTGGACACGGGACTCATGGAGAGAGGCCCGGTGGGCTTTTGGCAGGACTGAGCCCAGCCCTACGTTCACTCCCTGCTCGCTGGCAGCTGTAGCTCACAGCCCTGTGTTTGGGCAGGAGGCCTGGGGGTTCCCTGTTGGGTGGAGGTGATGTTGGCTGTGTTTGTCATAACTCTGGCCTCTAATGACACCTGTGATCTCATTGCCCCCTCTCCGTGTGCCCAGAGAGGCCAGGCCTGCTGGCCCTGCTGTGGAGGAGGAAACTGAGGCTCAGACAGGTGGAGTGACTTCTGTCCCCGCCCACCCCCCCCGACCAATCGGAGGGCCCAGCTCTGTCCCAAAGCCCGCCTTTCCCACCTGCAGTGCGCAGGGCCCACCACTCCCCATCCCACTGGGTGTAAATGAGGGTGGAAGCGGGTGACAGGACAGGAGTTCAGTGGAGACCGTGGTGGGGTCCCTGGAGCTCCACCACCCACGGGGAGAGCCAGGAGCAAGGGCAGCCAGGCTCCGGGCCAGCACCCTCCCCGGCCCAGAACACGAGTGCCCACCTCCCCTGGACCCGGGCAGCCACCTGCCTGCATCCCAGGGCCTCTGAGGACCTCACTGTGGCCTCCAGTGAACACTCGGAGACCACATATCATATGTGTACATGCATCATACAGACCACACACATGCACATCCAATGTGCACAAATGCACAAAACATGCACGTGTGCTGCATGCACATGGACATGTCACACACCACAGGTGCACACAGAGGTGTGTATACCTATGTGCACACACACACCACACAGCTGCATGCCACATACAATACACAGCTGCACACACATGCACACGTAACACACCACAATGCACACGTGCACACACACGAGCCCCAGAGGCTGTCTGAAGCCGCCACTCATTTCCACACGCAGCACACTGAGGCCTTAAGCGGCTAGACAGGCGCTCTGATCCCTGCGGAGCCGGTGGGCGGGGTGGGGAGCGCTGGGCACACGGAACAGGACGAGGTGGTAAGAAAAGAACCTTTTATTTCCGGTCCAAAAATTCATTACAAACTGTCAGGTTTAAAAATGTAAAAGAGCAACAACCGCCTTCGGCGACAGTGAACGTATGAAGCGGACAGTGACGGTGAGCGCTCGACCCGACGGGTGATTCCGGAGGAGGGACGACGCCACCCAGAGTCCAGAATCCACGGGCACAGGCCGCTCGCGGTGCCTCTGAAATCGCAGCGCGAACGCACAGCCGAGGCCAGACAGCGCACTCCATGCAGGCGAGCAGTCCGGCCTCGAGGGCGCCGGCAGGAGCGCGGCCACAGGCCCAGGGCCCAGGACGGACGCAGAGGGACAGGCCCGGAGCGCAGTCCCTGCGCCTCCCGAGCCTCAGTTTCCTCCCCACAGGACAGGCCGCCTGTGGGTGTGGGTGTGGGTCCGGGTCCGAGCAGGAGGCGGGGACAAGGGAAGGCTCGCCCTACACTCGGATGCGCCGCAAGGCTGTCTCGGGCTCTCGTTCCCAGACGGGACGCGTGAATGGAGCTGACCGGGGACTTCACCTCTGCGGGCGGTGCCT
>NW_006288252.1:1277966-1278213 GCF_000327345.1 Myotis davidii
CCGGGTCGGGGCTTCTGGCTGACCACTCCTGTCCCCACTGTCCCAGCCAGAAGCGGGGCCCAGTGTCCACCCGGCTCAGCCGGAGGAGGAAGCCTGTGCCCAGGGCCCAGCGGAGCGGGGGCAGGGCAGAGGCCGAGGGGCCCTCCCGCTGGGACCGCGCCCCACGCACCTGGGAGAACCGGCCGCAGCCCAGAGGGGCCCTTGCTCGGGGAGATGCCCCGGACGATGCAGTCGAACAGGAAGCTGA
>NW_006288252.1:1279140-1279733 GCF_000327345.1 Myotis davidii
CATACCCCCCGCCCCCTGCCGGAATGAGTCTCACAGCTCCGGAGCCCTGGGGACCAGCCATGCCAGCGCGCACCCCTCTGTGTGACAGGAATGGGGGGGCTCCCCGTGGGCACAGGGGCTCCAGGGGCTGGTGGCCACAGGAGGAGCTGGCCGGTGTCCTGGCTGCACGGGGAGCCCAGCAGCGCCCCCCCCCATCTCCGAGTTCCTTTGGGGGGGCAGGGCTGCCTGGAGCAGGGTCTACCCCCAGAAGGGGCGGTGACTTAGTGTCGGGCTCCACACCTGTCCCCTGGCCCCGGGTCCTGAGTGGTGAGGAAGTGCTGGCCTGCGCCTGAAGAACCGGCCCTGCCCACCAGCCAGCGCCCGGCCCTGTGTACAGGTGCAGGCTGAGGGCCTGTGGGCTCCCTCCCGGCAATGGAAGGTCCCGGTGGGGATCCCAGCCCCAGGGGTGGACAGAGGGGGCACCTGGGCAGAGGGGGGACCTGGGCAGAGGGGGCGCCTGGGCAGAGGGGGCGCCTGGGCAGAGGGGGCGCCTGGGCAGAGGGGGCGCCTGGGCAGAGGGGGGACCTGGGGCAGAGGGCAGGCGGGGCGGGGGA
>NW_006288252.1:1280380-1281302 GCF_000327345.1 Myotis davidii
TTCCCCCGAGGCCGAGTCCCCCCAACCCAATGGGTACAGTGCCCCGTGGAGCAGAGGAGGCAACAGGCCGAGAGGTGAGCCGGAGGCGAGGGCGGAGCGATCTGCAGATGGTCACAGGGTCGGGACCCTGGGCCGAATGGGAACGCCTCCAGCTGGAGAGAGGGTGAGGCTCCTGGCCCCTGGGCTGCCTCTGCCGGGAGGGAACAGAGGCGCAGCCCCCCGGAGGCCACTGGCATCACCTCAGCTGCTCGCGCAGGCCCCGCTCCATCACACTCAGGTGCATGAATTCGTGCACTGGGCCCCTAGTAAGATGAATAAGTTCTAGGGATGTAATGGACATCATGTTGACTACTGGTATAGTTATACTGCTGTACTATATACTTGAAAGTTGTTATGAAAATAAATCTAAAATGTTCTGACCAGAAAGAGAAATGTTAATTATGTGTGCCAATGAAGGTGCTAGCTAATGCTTTGATGGTAATCATATTGCAGTTTTTAAACGAACCAATGATTACTCTGTACACCTTAAACTTACACAATGTTATAGATCAATTATGTATCAATAAAGCTGGAAAGAATACAGAAAAGAAAACATGGTTAGTACAGCATTCATATTTGTTCTCTAGGGTCTCTAGAAAGAACACTGAAGTAATCAGTAGTTGATACTCTTTATTGGGTCAGGGCTGGCCCAGGCTCCCCAGGCCCCTGCACTGGAGGGGCTGGCGCGGGGAGGGGCTCCAGGTTGCACCCCCACCCTGGGACCCTCACCTCACCCCTCCTCACACCCTGCTGCCCCTCCCGCGCCCCCTTCAATCACCACCTAGTTAAGGGGCCAGGAACCCACAGGCTCTTCCCCCACAGCTGCTGGGAACCCGCCCCCCAGCGCAACCACCGCTGGCACCTCCCCAGGCCCTGCCTCCCC
>NW_006288252.1:1282158-1283619 GCF_000327345.1 Myotis davidii
TCTCTCCAGCTTGGTGCCCGGCGCCACCGTCACGGGGAACCTGTGCACTGAGCCGGGCAGCAGGGAGAGGGCATCAGCGGGGGCAGAGGGCAGGGAGAGGGCAGGGGCAGAGGGCAGGGAGAGGGCAGGGAGAGGGCAGGGGCAGAGGGCAGGGAGAGGGCAGGCAGGGGCAGCAGGGAGAGGGCATCAGTGGGGGCAGAGGGCAGCACCAGCCCTGTGGCTGCCCTCACCTCCCTGGCCTTCAAGCCGGGCAAGCCCTCAGAGCAGCTGCCCTGCCCATTCCTGCCACCCACAGCCGGGCTTGGCTCCGGGGCGGCTCCTCACGGAATCTCCCTCAGGAAGCAGCCACGTGCAGCCATTTTCACAGATGGGGAAACTGAGGCTCAGGGAGTTGCTGCAGCGCCCGGGCCTCAGCCTGGCGACGGGCCTCCCTTCTCGGTTAGGGGTCTCCCTGGTGCTGAGCACACTCATCCCACTTCGGAAAGGGGTGCACCCCTGGGGGACCAGTCCCCAGGGAGGGTGACAGCAGCCTGCCCGGCCCTGCGTCATCTCCACCCCCTCTGAGCCCGCTTCGACGCCCAGGACCCCGCCCCCGAGACACCCCGCGGTCCGCAAGGATGGAGGCTGCGCCCAAGCCCAGGGCCACTCACCCTCGCCGAGGGCGTAGCGGATGCGGGTGTCCCAGGCGCACATGGCCTCGCGGCTGTCGAAGCCCAGCATGACGGCCTGCGACAGGCAGATGATGGCCAGCGTGTGGGCCAGGCCCTCGTAGGCCAGGCCGGGCTCCAGGCCGCAGATGTCCTCCAGCGTCAGGCTGCTGCGCTCCCGCAGGCCCTTGGCGCGCTCCGCCCGGTCCCTGTAGGCCAGCATCAGCAGGCAGTCTGCGAGGGGCGGGCGGGGCGTCAGGGCACCAGCCAGCACCCGCCCCAGGGAGTCCTGGGTTCTCGAGGTGACTCTGAGCCAGCCATTCTGCCTCCACATGCTGGGGTCCCCCCGCCTGTTGCCAACGGGAAAGCTGGCAGCTGGCTAGCGGGGTGGGGACAGGAGTATCGACGCTCAGCCACTGAGCCACCAACGCCGCTGCACCTCCGTGTGGCCCAGAAAACCTGCCTCCAGCGCAGCCCCCACCCCTCCCCCAGTCTTTGGTTGGGGCGCAGCGTCCCGTTTAAGTGGGTGGCGCCCCGAATCCTGCAGGAAAGCACAAGACATCTCCCGGGGAGCAGGGCAGGGGCGCTGCCGCTTTGATCCCTGACCTACAGGGCGGATGCCGGGAGCCGGTCCATCTTTGCTGTTTCAAGGGACCTGGCATATATGGCACACTGTTCTTAATATGTTTGCTCCCCTTAGCGCTGTGTGTTTTAACCAAGGTCACCTCTCCGAGAAAGGTTGTTTCCCCAGGTAGGGATTTTCCCCTGAAGTTAGGGAGGGAATAAAACCTCTTAACTGCCAGGCGGGTAATTA
>NW_006288252.1:1284449-1284774 GCF_000327345.1 Myotis davidii
GGGGTGACAGCAGGTGGCGGTGTCCCTGCTCATAGCCTCACTGCGGGGACAGAGCTGGGGCCTTGCCTCCTGCTCAAGACCTGGCCACTGTGTCCAGATGCCTCCACCAGGAAATGCAAAGATCTCCCATTTTGAGAAAATAAAGAAGGAAATCAGAGCCCATCAGAGGTTCCAGCATATTCTCTCCCAAGTGTGGCCCGGAGTCAGTCACACGGCAGCACGACGGCACGTGTCCGTGAAAATGTCCCCCAACGTGTCTCCAGAGCCCGGAGACGTCAGGACGTGAGGGAGCGGTGACCGCAGAAGGGCCAGCAGGAGACCATGG
>NW_006288252.1:1284928-1286219 GCF_000327345.1 Myotis davidii
CGCCCCGGGAGCCGAGGCCCTGACTGGGCCCCAGTCACACTGGAGCCCTCGGCATCGCCACCCCACGGGCGAGCACGGGGCTAGCAGGTCCCTATACACAGGGAAGGGTGCAGCCTGCCCACGTGGCCCGCCCCAGGCTAGCCCGCCCCAGCCCTGCAGGGAGGGGGCAGTAGGGGACTGGTGCTAGGGGTGGGAAAGGCAAAGGGCCCTGCCCCTGTCGGGACCCTGAAAGTCCCTCACTGGTCCCCTGGGGGCCCACTCTCACCCCCCGCTCTGCCCCACAGTCTCCCCGCCTCCCCTCAGCCCTCCTGCTCAGGGCAACCTGGGGACCCGGGGGACAGGCCAGCAGTCAGGCACTGAGCAGGACAAGAGGAGGAACCTTGAGGGAGGGCGATGGGGTAGGGACAGGCACTGACCGCAGCGAGGGCAGTGCACCTGGGCTCGGGGTCAGAGAACAGACTCTGACTTCTGAGTGATGGAGGAGCCAGCCCAGCAGCCCCACAAAGAACAGCATGGTGCTGAAGGGAACAGCCAGTGTGAAGGCTCAGAGGCAGGGACCCAGAGGGCTGGGCCGGCATGAGGGGTAGCGGAAGAGTGGGCCCAGATCAGGCGTTTAGGTTGGGGGCCTGGAGAGGCAGGCGTAGAGCCTCATTCCAACGCCCCAGGGAGCCGGCGGGCTCTAAGCCAAGGGGCCTGGCCTGGCCGCGTGTGGAGAGGGGACGCGGGTGATCACAGAGCCTCCAGCTCCAGCAGCTGCTCAGGAGAGAGGCGCTGGCTGGGCCGCCTGCTGTCACCACGGCGACAGGTCCAGAGAGCCTCACTCACAGGCCCTCCTGGAGGCAGGATGAGGGAGAGGAAGAGGGAAGGGATGCTGGGGCCAGTGGGGCAGGGGCCGAGCTGGGGTGCTGTCCCGGACACGTGAGCCAGAGAGGCCTGTAGGGCAGCAGGCGGCGTGCCCCCAGCAGCTGAATGTAAAAATAACTGTGGAGTCATGAGCACGCAAAGGCCTTTACAGCAAGAGGGGGCATCTGGGAAGAGAACCTCCCAACTCCGTGGGGGGCGGGGGGCCTGCCGCGAAGACCAGAGCCCGAATTGCTGGAGATGGGGGTCCACACGCCGAAAAGGCTGGAGCCGGCACAGAGGCCGGAGGAGCAGCAGCTGGACTTGCCCTGAGAGGTCACAGTGACCTTGAGGCGGTGTCTTCGGGGGAGCGGCTGCTGGAGCCGGGGGACCGGCTGATGGTGCAGCCGGGGGGGGGGCGCGTGGGCTGGGGGGCCACTGGCCCGGCTGG
>NW_006288252.1:1286696-1288187 GCF_000327345.1 Myotis davidii
TTCTCCGGGCTGGACAAAGCCCCCAGGGCACCCGCACAGGACGAGGTACCCCTGAGTGTGGTGGGCTGGGAACCACCCAATGCTCTGCTCCGGAAGTGCCTCTGGACGCCTCATCTCCAGGCCGCACACGACACCCCCTCCCACCATCCTGAGCCTCAGCCTGGAGGAAGGGAGACGCTGCCCGGCCACCAGGCGTGGGCCCGCCCACAGAGGGACCAGGCACGCATCCCCGCCAGGACAGGCTGAGGCCAGGGACACGCCCATGAAGCGTTAGGGCCTGTGGAGCAGGTTCTCCACGTCCGCTTCCCTAGGTGCGGCCCTTCCTTGCCCGGGCGACAAGACAAGGTGCCCTTCGCGCCACACCCTGCCACCTCTTAGTGTCCGCGGGCCCTCCCGGGACAAACTCGAGGGCAGGACTGACCCCCCTCCTTCCCAGGCTCCCCTTGTCGCCTCACCAGGATCGGGGGGCTCAGCTGTGAAGTACTCAGCAGATGGAACCTGCTCCCCGCCCCAGAGCCCCTGGGGGAGCTGGTCTTCAGGACAGGCAGGGAGGGGGCCGGATGGGTAGCGGCCCCAGCACCTGGTACAGGGGGCTCGGCGGGAGCCTCTGCCTTGGCCTGTACGATGCCTGCAGTTCTCATGCCCAACAGGGTGGACGTCACCCAGAGGGGAGACCCTGGACCCGAGGGCCCCAGTGTCCTGCCCACTCCTCTCCAGCAGCTCCGCCCTGGGCTCCCGCGGTGGCTGCTCCCTGCCGCTCCGGCGCTGGGGACCCTGGAGCTCCATGATTCTGCCCTCTTCGGGGGCCTGTACACTCCCCCTGCACCCCAGACCCATGCTCACTCTCAGCTGACACTGGCAAGAAGACCACCACGGGCTGAAATCACTGCTCCCCCCACCCCCCGCCAGACAAAAACCAACCCCAGGGCTGCTCTTCCAGGGGGACCCCCCCAGGTCTGCCCAGGCCCAGCTCACCACAGCTGGCTGAAGCCCTTCACCAGCACATGGGCCTGTGCCCTGCCTGCCCTCAGCCTGGCTGGGGCTCTCCCTGTCTCCCAGCCCCACGCCCTCCCCGGCCTCCCTGCAGTTCCCGGGACAGGGCACCAGGCGCAGGGGCCACAGGAGAGGCGGGGAGCCAGGGAGCCAGGCCCCAGAGGGGCAGCGAGGCTTGCAGGGAGTGAGTCCGGCTAAAAGCGGGCCTTGCACTGCACCCGCGAGGTTCCCGGAGCAGGCTCTGCAGAAGGGACGGAGGAGGGGGTGCAGGAGAACAGGAGGGCACCTCACACCCTCTCTGGGAAGCAACAGCCCGAGGCTCCGGGAAGCCTATGGCAGGCCCCACTGTGCGGTGCACCCAGCATCCCACACAGCCCGCCGGGCGGCTCCGGGCCCCTGTCTCCACCAGCAGCTGCAGCCGGCGCCAGCTTCCCAACTGGCCCAGTCACTGCTGAAGGGGGAGATGCCCGGCTGGGGGCTGGGGTGCCGCCTGGGGGG
>NW_006288252.1:1288762-1289249 GCF_000327345.1 Myotis davidii
GTTAATTTCCTAATAAAATAAAAATAAACACATTGTGAGGATGTAACAAAATCCAGAGCGAGCCCTCACAGCATAAAATGCACAATGTCAGGATATAATTCTGTCCCTCTAAGTATGTCTATAGGTAGAGTCTATAGGTATGTTCTCAGACCACCATGAAATTAAACTAGAAAGCAATAACAGAAAGGTAGCTGAAAAATTCCACCTGCCCCCCAGCACCCAGGGCCGCCCCCGCCTCCCGCCAGGCGCCCTGACTACAGACTGACTTTGGGGCGACCCAGCCCCAGCCCTTCAGTCCCCTCTCCTCTCCCTCCGAGGTCGCCCACTCCCCAGCAGGGTGATGGAGGGGGTCCTAGCGCATGGCCTGGGGCGCGAACCCCAGTTCAGCTTCTGCCGGGTGTGGCGGGACCAGGGCTTCGTGTCTGGTCTCCTGCAGCCCAGGGGGCACTGTGCCCCGAAGGTGGCCCCCAGAGCTGTGCTGCTCTGT
>NW_006288252.1:1289304-1293945 GCF_000327345.1 Myotis davidii
CCGACTCCACCTGTAGCTCTAGCTCAGGTTCCGGTTCTCCAGGAACCCAGGTGGTCGAGGCACCTGGCAGGGCTACACCCCGGCGTCAGCAGCTCCCCTCTCCGACTCCAGGGACATCCAAGGCAAGCGGGCGAGGCAGAGGTGGGGGCGCCCCCAGAGAAGCCACGAGAAGCATGCGCTCCACTGGGGTTCCCTCAGGGGCTAATGCTCTAGCGGAGAAGAGGGAAGAGGTGGCGAGCCGTTACCCCGGCATCCGCCTCAGGAAGGCTGCCAGTGGGGCACGGGGTCTCTACACTGTCCAGGTCCTTCAGGCTGGGCCCTGCCACCCACGGAGCAGGAAGTGACACTCAGCGCACAGGTCGGTCTCGCTCTGTCTGGCCCCCGTTGCTGAGCCTGGACCGGGTGGGAGTGTAGCTGGGTGCAGAGCGCCATTCCCCCCACCGCCCCGACTTGGGGTCCCCTCCCCACCACCCCTGGGGGTCTGAGAGGGCAGGTCCCTGGTGGGCCAGGAGCTTGAAGCTGATGCCCTGGGATGTCTTGTCAGGGCCAAGACAGAGCAGGGCTGGGGAGCAGCTCGGGTGCCCAGCGCCCCTCCCCCCGTCACCTGCATGGCTCCCGCAGCCTTTCCCACAGCAGCTGCCCCGCCACAGAGGCCATTTATGCGCCCACACGTCTCAGGCCCCAGGGGCTGGCCCTGGACAGCTGGCACGGGCGGGTGGTGGCTGGGGGCTGTGGCCACTGCCACATCCGCCACCCCAGGCGCCTGGCACTTGGTCATCCTTGCCGGGAGGGACGTGCCTGCATTCCTGAGGGTTGGCCCTGGCCCAGCTCCCGCCACGCCTGGCGCTGCACCTGCTCCGGGACCGGCCAGGGAAATTCAGGCTCAGCCGGGAGAGTCCCCTCCCGTCCAGGGCCGCAGGGCTGCTGAAAGGCAGGAGCCTCAGCGTGGCTCCCACTCCGGACGCTGGGTCGGCTCCAGCCTCTACTCCTTGTTTCCTGCTGCAGACCCCGTGTGTGTCCCCCAGTTCATGTGTGAAGTCCAGCCCTTTGTGTGCCTGTGTCAGGAGGAGGGGCCTTGGGAGGTGAGCAGGTCACGAGGGTGGAGCCCCCACGGCGGGATTAGTGACCTTCTCAGTAGAGACACCTGAGGACACAGCAAGCAGGCGGCCGTCTGCACACCTGGAAGTGAGCCCTCTCAGAGCCCGGCCTCTGGCTTCTGGCCACTGGGCCTGTGAGGTACTCTTGAGCTCATGCTGAGGTTGGCATAGCCTTGAGGACAGACACTGACAGCGTCAGTCAGAAACGCAAATGTCAAATCCTAAACAGAAATCTAAGCAAATCTGAACGAGCTTATAAGACAACAGCGTGACCAATATCCAGAGTCCTCGCAGGCTGCATGACAGGACAAGTCGGACGGGTTTATTCACAAGGTATCATTGTGGGGGGCCCCAGGGTGCTCTGCTGCCCTGGCTCCTTCAGACCAGGGGGTGAGGGGGGGTGAGTCATCACAACTGTCCAGAGCCATGTGCGTGTGTGGGGAGTGACCGTCGGTGGGGGTCTGGGTGTACCGGTGTGCTCGGCCACTGTAACAAAGCACCACAGACTGGGGACTTAAGCAGCGGACACAGCATCTCAAGGTTCCGGGCAGAGGTCCCGGATGGAGGTGTCCACAGGGGGGGAGCTGCTCAGGTCCATCCTTGGCTGCAGATGGCCGCCTCCCCAGGTGGCCTGTCACACCGGCTTCCTTCCGTCTGCCTGGCCCCACTCTCCCTCTCTTATAAGGACACATTGTGTTGGATCAGGGCCCACCCTGACCTCATGCTAACCTGGTCGCTCTGTGAAGGTCTTCTCTCCAAACAGTCCTATTCTGAGGTCCTGACGCCAACATATGGGTTTTAGGGTACAACCTGTAACACCGAGGTGACCCCAAAAGGAGGGAGCCAGGGACATCAATACTCCATCTCACTTGGCTCATTCTCAGACCTCCTGCCAGGCTCCCTGAGGCCCCACCATAACCCACTGCGCACAGAGTTCACTGATCAGCCTGGGGGACCAGCCTCCTGGGCTGGGAACAAGCCTGGGGCGGGCACATGGACGATGCCCGGCTCACACTCTGACTCAGCAGTTCACTCAGGAATGCGAAGCTGGCTTGGCCCTCGACAACTATACATGTGAGTCACCGCTTTAACGGACCCACACTCAACACCCGGGGGCGGGGGTAGGGTTAGAGGGAGCTCATGCAGGGGAGGTGTGTGCAGGCCTGGGTCGGCCTCGGAGGGGAGGCTGGGCGGGGCAGCGGCCAGGCTGGGCGAGCTGTGCTCTTGGGAGCAGCTTTATTGCCAGCCGGCAGGGAATGGCAAGGAGGCAGCATGTCCCGGGGGAGTCTCAGGGGGAATCTGCAGGCCGCTTAGGGGGCCGAATCCGGTCGTTGATCCAGTTCACGTAATTGGCCACTCGGGTGTAGACGCCGGGCTTGTTGAGCCGCCCGCAACCATCGCCCCAGCTGATGATGCCGTACAGGTAGGCCACGCCGTTCTTCTCACAGACCAGGGGTCCCCCTGAGTCTCCCTGCAGCAGAGCTGCCGTCAGAGCCGGGGCCAGCTCAGGAGACCCTGGCTCAGCTCCTCGGCACCCCAGAAACGCCCCCCCGCCAACACACTCCCTGGCCACATCTGAGTTGTGTGACCTGGGAAGTGTTATGGGCCTCTCTGGGCCTCAGTTTCCCCATCTATAACGCCTCAGGCTTGCACACACACGTCCTGCCTGGATGAGTGTGCGCTGCTGGGACTGGCCAATGGGAGAGCCCGCGGTGAGAGCTCTGGGGGAAGAGGCTGGCCTTTGGGGTCACGTGGCCAGCCCTGCCCTCGGTTGGACAGCTGGGCTGTCCGGCTTTGTGACCCGCCCTTCCCTGGGCCTCAGGCTCCCCATCTGTGTGAGGGGTGTCTCTGCCCCACTGTGGGGCCCTCCAGCAGCGGCGGGAACAGGGATGGGGCATGTGTGCCGTCTGCTTTGGCCCCCGCTGGCCCTGCGGGCGGGTCCCCTTCCCCAGGGTGCGCAGGTCTGAGGCTGGCTCACCTGGCAGGCGTCAGACTTGCAGTCGAAGTAGCCGGCGCACAGCATGTTGGGGCTGATGTCGGCCCCGTACACCTCGGGGCTGCTGCACTTGTGGTCGGCCACCAGGGGCACCAGCGCCTCCCGCAGGGAGCTGGAGTAGCCGCTCACGTCTGTGGGCAGGGACACGTGTGTCAGGTGGGCACTGCTCCCTGGGCACCACGCTGCCAGCTGCCCCCCCCCCCACCACGCACTCTCATCCTGGTGGCCCCAGCCCGCGATCTGGCACTTGTGCCCCGCGGGGAAGGGGCTGCTGGGCTCCGGCAGGCAGATGGGCTGGACGAACTGGGAGCGGACAGCACAGCGGTCCCCCTTCTTCCTCAGCCGGATAAGGACTGGTGGGAGAGAGGCCAGAGGTCAGCAGGGTGGGGGGTCCGTGACGGGTACAGCGTGGCCGCTGAGTCACACCGGGTGTGCCCTTCTGGGCGGGAGGCTGTGACGGGAAGACCCAGAGGGGGCAGGAAGGCCAGGCCAGGCCCCTCCCCATGCCTCTGTCCCTCCGTCCACCCCTCCTCACATTCGCGGACCTGAGGACTCTCCCAGGGTTCTCCAGGTGCCCACCCTGCCCCTCTCCTGGCTGCACCCCGCCTGCCCTGAGCCTCACCAAGGTCATGGTCACTGGGGTTGAACACCGAGTACAGGGGGTACGGGATGTACTTCTCAATTCGAAATGCCTGTGTCACGTCCGTCGTCAGGTTGAAGAAGTGCTGGCCCAGGACCACGGAGACGCTCTCCCTTGGGGGGCTGTTGGGGGGGGGCAGCAGGGCTCTGGTCTCCCCTTGGGCCCTGAGGTTGGCTGTCCCTGCACCCATGGGGGCCAAGCGTCCCAGAGGCAGCCCCTCGGTCAGCCCCGGGCCTGTCAGCACCCCTGCTTTCCCATCTGCTGTGTATGGGGGTCCCTCTCACTCTGCTCAGCCCTCCCAGGCCTCAGGCCACCTGGGAAACGGTCCCCACGCCTGGGCAGCCGATGCCCAGCACACCGTGGGGCTCGGTGCCTCCGCCCCTGGGCAGGGCCGGAGCTCAGGGCTCCTGGGTCTCACTCAGGGTGGGCAGCCAGTGAGCTCAGGGCTGGGGACACACAGGCCTTGGGGAGGGGAGCCAGCTCCGCCTTTGTGCCCTCTAAGGGGCGGGGTCCAAGAGTCTGAGCCACGCCCTCAACCTCCTGCCTTCTCTCCTGACCACATCTGTCCCATTCCAGTCTTGCGGCCAGCGTGCTGGGGTCCCCCGTCCCCCTACAAAGCTGGGCCCCTCCTGGCTCCTCCCCTCCCCCAGCCCCTTGATCCCTACTCAGGGTCCCGTTTCCCAGGCCCAGCCAAGCGCCTGCGGAGGTAACAGGTCAGCACAGGACTTGTGCCCACGGAGCCTCCCCCCACCCCCCCGCTGCAGTCCCTGGGGTGGCCACGGCGGTGCACTAACCCCCCAGTCTTCTCCCGGCTCCTGACTCCTGAGCTGTCAGTCAGGACAGTGCCCACCCCCCAGAACCCCCAGACCTCGGGGCCCCAGGCCGGCCGCGGGGCTGGGCTGGCTTTC
>NW_006288252.1:1294706-1295773 GCF_000327345.1 Myotis davidii
CCCCTCTGGACGAGGGCCCAGGGCTGGCCCGGCGCTGCCTTCGGGCACAGGACTCACACTCTGTCCTCGGCTTCCTCATCCATAGGTGACCCCAACCCCAGGCTTTGGGGGAACCGGAGTGGCCTGCACACCTGGCAGGTGTTAGGGACCCCAGAGGCAAGGCCAGCAGGGGCAGGGCCAGAGGGGAGCTGCCCCCCAACGTCTGCCTCCAGGGCACCTGCTGGACTCCCCCATGCTGTTCGCCCTGCTGGACGCCCCCATGCCTGCAAGTTCAGGGGCCCGGGGACCGGCCTGCCTGCTGACTCCTGGGACCAGCCCTGCCCGGGAGCTGTTTCTCCACCGCTCGGAGAGAAGAGGCCGGGAGTGGGAGTGGGAGTGGGAGTGCGAGTGGGAGCGGGAGTGGGAATGGGATGGGGCAGCACCGCCTGCCCTGTTCCCCCTCCCGCCAGCACGCACCGCAGGCCGCCAGGCGGCAGTACTCCCAGGAGAGCGCGTGCTCCTTCACCACGTAGCACCAGGGCCGCTCGTCCTTGTCGGGGTTCCTGCGGGCAGGGGAGCGGTGGGTGCTGTCACACTGCCCTCAGCGAGGGAAGTGGGGATAGGGGCATGGGACCCCTTGCAGGGGGTCCTTCCACCCGCCCGGAGCAGCCTTGCTCACTCTGTGATGGACACAGGGGCCTGGGGCCTGACCCCGCCTGGCCCTTCTCCCTGGGGAAGAGCCTCTAGGCCAGTGATGGCGAATCTTTTGAGCTCGGCATGCCAGCATTTTGAAAAACCCTAACTTAACTCTGGTGCCGTGTCACATATAGACATTTTTTGATATTTGCAACCATAGTAAAACAAAGACTTATATTTTTGGTATTTATTTTATATATTTAAATGCCATTGAACAAAGAAAAATCAACCAAAAAAATGAGTTCGCGGTCTCTTGACACGCGTGTCATAGGTTCGCCATCACTGGTCTAGGCAGAAGGGCCAGGAGCCCCTGTGCGCCTGACAGGAGGCCTCCCCAGGACGGACCCTGCCCGCGGGTGAGGCGGCCTCGGGCCGGGCCAGTGCTGACCGGC
>NW_006288252.1:1296022-1296405 GCF_000327345.1 Myotis davidii
CTTACCGATGTTGCAGAGCCTCCCGGCGTGGCCCGGGGCACAGGCGCAGACCGTGGTCCCGGTGGCCACAATCAGGTGGCAGGTGCCCCCGTTCAGGCACGGGCTGCTCAGGCAAGCTGGGGGAGGGCTCAGAAGCTAGGCCTTGGGGCCGGACGCATGGGTGGTCCCAGCGGAGTCCCTTCCCCTGACAGGGGGCTCTGCCCCCCGCCCAGCCGGGGTACCTGTGTGGCGTGTGTCCTCACACTGGACCCGGCCCCCCGCGCACTGGCACTGCTCCACGCGGCCCTGGTGCACGCGGGCCCAGCTGTCGCCCTCCTCCAGGTACTCGTAGCGGGTCTCGTCGAAGCATTTCTCTAGGAACCACACCACGTGTCCCTGCTCTC
>NW_006288252.1:1296468-1297079 GCF_000327345.1 Myotis davidii
CTCCTCCCAGGCCCGCGGCCCCCAGGCCTTGCTCACCCGTGCCGCAGTCCTTGCCGGTGAAGCCCACGGGGCAGGTGCAGTGGTGGGAGCCGGGGTCCTGGGTGTTGGTGCAGGAGCCCCCGTTGAGGCAGGGGCTGGAGGCACAGGGATCCAGAGCCGCTGGGGACGTGCAGGAGGGGGGGTTGGGGTCTCAGCCCGGGCAGTCTGTCCCCCCGCTCTGTGACCCTCGCTGCTGGCCTCTGTTGGGCCTGCCACCTTAAAGATGCCCCTTCTGGGGTCCTGGGAGGGGGTGCTGGGAGGGAATGCAGGCCACCCACGGCCCCCCTCGGCTCTGCTCCCAGCACCCTGGGAGCCTGACCACCCCCAGTCAGGCAGCACAGTCTCCTCCCTTGTGACCTGGGACCATCATAGGCAGGCTGCCAGCACCTGCAGACCCCAGTGGCCCTCACCTGGACAGGGCTGGCCTGTGTGGCCGCAGGGCCTGGCCTGGCCACCAGGGGGCGTCTTCCTCCCAGCAATGGACAAAGCAACCCTGTGGCCCCAGAGAGGGGGTCCCCTGGCTGATGACTCCCCTGCCTCTGTCCCCTGGGCCCCCACCCCCTTCAGCATGT
>NW_006288252.1:1297599-1298124 GCF_000327345.1 Myotis davidii
CACCTCCTTCAGGGAGCCCCCTGACCGCCCTGAGCCCCCAGGGCTGCTGCCGGAGGGGGCCACTCTGGGTGGGGAGGTGAGCCCCCCACCACGAGGACCCTCTGCCTCTGGAGTGCTCGCAGGAGAGGTTGTGGGGGTCACTGAGGTCACAGGAATAGTGGGGGTCCTGGAGGTCACTGTGGCATTAGGTTCTCGGGACTCCGTATGGTTCTAGGAGGAGCCGAGAGCTGTGACAACATTCAAGTGGGACTGGCCCCCCAACACTCAGGCCCTGCCCTGGGCCTCAGGTAGTTGGGCCCTCAGACCTTGGAGTGGGGACTGGGCGCCACGGGGCACCCTGAGGGTCCAACAAGCCCTCCCAGTTGTGAGTCGTGGCACACCTGGGGGTGACGTGTACGGTGATGTGGGTGCCCAGACCAGAGAGCTGCCCCTCCAGCCCCGAGGTTGCTGATCTGTGTTGCACGCACGCACTCACGCCCGGTCAGTCATGCGTCCATTCACCACACCTGTGCCAACCGTCTGAGC
>NW_006288252.1:1298730-1299103 GCF_000327345.1 Myotis davidii
TGCTCCATCCGGCCTAGAGCTGCGGTGAGGCCCTCAGAGGCCCTACTCCCACCTCAAACTCTCAGACCCCACAGGCCCAGAGCGGGGAGCGGCCCCCATGCCCCGAGGTGGGGCCCAGTAAGTTGGATGCCCAGGTTCTGCCCTGCTCACCAGCCCAGCACCCCCACAGCCCGCTTTCAGCACCTTGGGCCCCTCGCCCGCTCCACACGGGCCCTGGCCTCGGCCCCAGGACCCAGAGTGGGCACAGGGAGCCCCAGGTCACAGTGTGATGGGTCAGTGCTCACCCTTCCAGCCTGGGGCTGGGCCCTGAGAGGCGCCAGCAGCAGCAGCACCAGCAGCGACAGTCTGGGCGGGGGGCAGGGGCTGGGGACCC
>NW_006288252.1:1299409-1300630 GCF_000327345.1 Myotis davidii
CGTTCCCGCACAACCAGCCCCAGGCCGGCCGGAGAGGAGGCTGGGTGTGCTGGGCTGCGCGTGGCAGTGACCCAGGATGGGGGCCTCTGCTGTCCCTCCAGGAGGAGCCTGGGGCGGGACCCCCGGGAAGTGCAACACGGGGAGCAGGACCAGAGCCCCCTCGGGCTGCCCTGACCTGGGGTGTCCAGGAGCTCCCCTCCACCTCTCCTGGACTTCCTCTCTCGTCCCCAGTAGAGCCGAGGCCTGGCTTGGGGTCCTGCCCCTCTGTGGCCTGGGCTGGGCAGTGCCCCGCACACGGCAGTTGTCCCTCCTGCCCAGAATGCTGGCCGCCCGCACGGGGTGCCAAGGGGCTGGCACTGCACCCGCCTCACTGCGCCCAGGAGAGGGCGCTGGGCACATGGGTGCCACCATCTTCCTGCCCACGCCTCCGCTGGAGCCCCTCCCTGGGACACTCAGAGCCCCACAGCCTGGCTGTTCCCTGGCCTCTGACAAACCCACCCCTCCCCACCATCCGCGGCTGGCAGGCCAGGGCAGGAGGCCCCTCACACTGAGCTGCACACTGGGGTTCCAGCGAGGCAGCCTGGGACCATGGCACCATCTCCATCCGCTTCAACCCAACACCTCACGGGGCCCTGCCACTGACCTGCCACCGGTCCCCTCCTGACTTGGCTCAGGCCATTCTGTAATGAAACCAGCTCAGCCTCAGGCTGGGCACGGCCCTGCCACCCCTGCCCAGGCCTTCCGCTCAGACAATCCCTCCACTGACGGGCCAAGTGCATGGCAGCTTGCAGGTCCCCACTACCCGGAGGAGCCTGCGCTGACCTGCAGGGGATGGTGTGGATTGGAGGAGACCAGGCCTGACCCGCAGGCCCCACTTCCTCAAGCCCCTCCCCCACACGGTCCTGGAGGCCATGGCAACTCCTCCGAGGACTAGGACGACAGGAGGACAGAAGATGGAGGACAGATGGCCTGGGGCCCGGCACCCAGCAGGAGGCCAACACAGGGTCCTTGAAGACACTTTATTGGGGGGAGGCTGGAGGCCGTGGCAGGGGGTGGGCCCAGGAGGCCTCCAAGCCAGCCCTCCGCCTTCCTGGTGGCTTCCGAGGGCGCGGTGGTCGGGGTGGCCGCCAAAGGCCCTCAGGATGGGCTGGGCCGCCCCGAGACATGGCCTTCAGGGGAGGTCTGGGGTATGGGGCCCCCCAGCCGGCGGGCTGCGGGTGG
>NW_006288252.1:1301043-1305495 GCF_000327345.1 Myotis davidii
GCAGGGGAGGTGGGGTGTGGGGCCCGCCAGCGGGCGGGCTGCGGGTGGCCTCAGACGAAGGTGGCGTGGTGCGGGTTGGCTTTGGGCTTGCCGGGCCCACCTGCGATGGGGCTCAGGCCAGGGAGGTCTGGTGCGGGGGGCCTGCTGGCCTGTGGTCTCCGGGGGCCTGTCCGCAGCCCTGGAGCCCTGTGGCCTGGCCCAGGGGCCGAGCCAGCGACCAGGTCCACGTCGATGATCGTGTTGACTGGGAGGCCTCGGCTGCTGTGTGCCCCGCCTCCTGTCACAGGGAGAAGAGAGAGGCTGTCACCATCCCCCCAGGCCTGCAGACACCCCGCAGGAATCCCTACCCACCTGCCCTGCATGGACACTGGCCGTGGGAGGGTTCCTCAAATGTCCACATGCATCCCGCAGGCCGGCGACCTCTGACCTTGGCCTCGCCGGGGTCAGGGGTCTACAGACCGCCAGCCTCAAGCCACCAGCCCCTCGGGGCCCCTGCACGTCGGGGCGGCAGAGGCCACACAGTGTGGGGAAGGCCCCAGGCCGAGAGGGCACAGGCATGAATCGAGAGGGGAGGCAGAGGCTGGGGCCCCGGTGCTGGGGGTGCAGAGCCCAGGTTCTGTGCCATGGCGCCCGGGGAGCCCCTACTGGTCACAAGGACACCCTGGGCTCCCTGCACCCTGCCCTGGTCGTCTGTGCCAGGTCAGCCCGGGTCCTTCAAAAGCTGTTCAGCACCTGGGCCCTGCCCCCCTCACTCCTCCCCTCCTGGTGGCCCCCGGCCGGCCAAGGATGCTGAGCTGCCCCCGGCTGGGCTGTGAGTGTGCGGTGCAGGAATGAGGATTTCTGGGCCCCAGGCGGGGCTGGGGTGGCAGAGGAACTGGAGGGGGAGGGGAGGGGTCCCAGGGCCCCACCAGGCTGCAGGGCTGCTTGCAGGGATCCAGGGGCTCCCGCCTGGGTTGTGGCCAGTGGAGAGCAGTCAGTGGGGGGTTGGGGGGGTGGGGAGGAGACTGAGGCCACAAGAGACCTCCCTGCTGAGACCCGCCTTGCCTTCCCTGACTCCACCCCAGGCTACTATGGCCCCCAACTCCCCTGGGGGCTGTCTGCAGGTCTTGCCCTTAGGCCAGGGGCACTGGGGCCACAGTAAGTGGGTGCCAAGGGACAGGCCCCCTTGCCTGGGCTGGTGAGGACTAAGCTCCTGGTGGGGCTGTTCCAGACAGGACTGGCCCTTGGCAAGACCCCCAGGCACTCGGCCTCAACACAGACCTCACTGCCAGCCTCGCTGCAGGATGCAGCTCACAGGCCAGCGTGGGGCAGAGGTGGCTCCAGAGCCCCTGTGCCCACCCAGCCTGGCTGCCAGCTGTCCACCTGCCTCCAACTCAGGCCCATGTCCTCACCCTCACAAACAGTCCTTCCTGGCACCTGCCTGGGTTCTGGCTGCGCTCTCCTACCCCATGGCCATACCCGGGCCTTGTGCCTGTCCCCCGAGTGGACTATCGGCTCCTCCTGCAGGTTGCTCAGTGCCCAGTGGCCCCGCCTCAGCCCCAGGAGTCCTCGGGCAGCCAGAAACTCCTAGGCCCTGGGTGGGCAGCCCTGGTTCTGTGCCAGTAACCTCTGGGTGGGCTGCAGAGCCCGGGTGAGGCCCTGGAGGATGGAGACCTGTCTTCTTTCCAGGCGCAGTCCCCAGGGACCGGCATGGGGTGGGCTTGGCAGAAGCTCCAGCCCTGGCACCCTCCACTGCCCTCCCCTGGCTCACCACTGGGACGGGGCAGGCGGTGCTGCCCAGGTTAGGGATGCCAGGGCCCTGGTGTAGAATCTATAGGGTGTCAGTGAGCCCAGGGCCGATGACTCTCAGGTGCCCACGGCGAGCAGGCGTCCCGGCCGGTGACCCACAATAGACATGGAGTCCTGCCCCACAGACCAGCCCTCCCTGGGCCTCGGTTTCCCTGGCCTGGCTCCACTTCCTCCGTGGATCTGAGGCTTCTGAGTGAGAGTGGGATGGCTGTGGGATCAGGAGCCTGTGTCCCCAGCTGCTCTGTGGCCCCAAAGTACCACCTTATTGCACCCCAGGCCTCCATGAGCCCCTCCACGTGGCCCCCAGGGCTTCCCCGTGGCTCATCGGTGTCAGAGTGCCTGGCCGCGTGTCCTCCCTGGCCACAGCTGCTGAGCCAGGCGTGTCCTATTCAAAACCATGGGGAAGGGTTTACCCTGAGGCCGGAGGGTCCAGTCCTTCAGTCATTCAGCAAACATCCCACTAGGCCTCCCACTGGGACCCACCGTCCCATCTGTCACTGGGCCCCCATGCTCCACAGGTGGCCGCAGGGTGGGAGGTGTGGGCAGGGTGCTTCCATTTAGCTTCAGGGTGGAGGGCAGGGCTTTCCAGGTTCTCTGCCCGCTCGGGGGCATCTGTCTGGAGCAGTAAAGGACCTGCAGTCCCACTCAGGCCAGGAGCCAGGCCCTCCCGTCCAGCCCAATGGGCCCGGGCAACAGAGGCTGCAGGGGCAGCCGGAGCCGACAGTTTAGCAGGCCCAGGGTGGGCCTGCCGTGTCGGGGATGGGGCAGCTGGTACAGGCCCAGGGTGGGCCTGCCATGTCGGGGACGGGGCAGCTGGTACAGGCTGAGGACCTGTGTCTGGGGGCGGGTGGCCAAAGTCCAGGCCCTTCCTGCCTGCCTGGCCCAGATTTGCTTTCTGAGTAAGTGGCAACCCCAGGCCCGTGACTCAGTGGCAGCAGCCCAGCCCCATGCAGTCAACGGGCGCCGAGGCCCGATGCCAGGGCCGGCCCAGAGCAGCTGCCCGCCTGGCCTCTCTGGCAGGCAGGCAACACGGGACCCCACAGGGCGCCAGGGGCCATTTCAAAGGGTGCCCATGCCATTCCCTCCAGCAGATATGAGGCTGGGCCAGGACCTCGCCTCTGCCTCTCAGGGCCCTACTGGCCCCTCCCCCCAGGGCTCCACAGCCCGACATGAGCTGACGAATTCTGCGGTTCTGGCTCCAGTCAGCTCCGGGGGCCCAGCTGGTGTGCCACCGCAATTGGGGCGCCAGAGCCATCTCAGTTGCCCTCCCCGGGCCCTTCCTGCCCCAGAGGGACCCTCCTTGTCCTCCTTTGCTGTGACTCCTGCCCACATGCTCTGAATCGTCTGCTAGACGGGTCCTTTGTGTCCTTCAAGGCCACCCTGCCACCTCCTCTGTGAAGCCTCCCGGGGTGCCCCTCACTCTCACAGCACAAGGAGACTGGGCGCAGCTAAACTGGGAAATATGGGGAGGGGAGGGGAGAGCAGGGGCTCCGTGGTTCACCCTCAGCCACCAGCCCTGGACCCTCCACCCCACCCCACTCCACCGCCTCGGAGGCTAAGTCCCTGTGAGCAAGCTTCACAGCCCCAACCAAAGCCCTGGTTCCCGCTCATGACACACAGTCCCCCTCCACTCAGGCCCCAGCAGGTGGTGACGGCTCTGTGACAGGTGGGGGCGGGGTTAAAGGTCCTCATCAGCCAGTGTGTGCTGAGCACCCTGGGGGTGAGGCAACGTCTAAGGAGAATGGAGATGGAGGCTTTGAGACCCGAGGGCTGAGCCCAGGAAACAGAGGATGCTTGTCACCAGGTGGGAAGCCTGAGCCGGAGAGCGGCCACTTGGGGCGCACCGAGCTCCGAGCTCCGAGCACGGAGCCGCAGGGGCAGGTGGGAACTCGGAGCCGAGAGGCCCGGGCTGCCCCCTCCCCGAACCACAGGGTCGGCTCTGGCCCACGGGATGGGCGGAAGAATCGGGCGTGGCCGCCTCCCCTCCCCAGGCGATAGCAGACTCCGATGCCAGAGGCCCGGGCTGCCCCCTCCCCGCCGCCGGCACAGGGCTGCCTATGGGTGCTTGAGAGCATCTGCTGAGTGAACGGCCTATTTTTAAAAGCCACTAGATCGCCCCAGCTGGTTTGGCCCAGTGGATAGAGCGTTGGCCTGGGGGCTGAGGGGTCCCGGCTTTGATTCCAGTCAAGGGCACATGACTGGGTTGCAGGCTCGATCCCCAGTGTGGGGTGTGCAGGAGGCAGCCGATCCATGATTCTCTCTCATCATTGATGCCTCTATCTCTCTCTCTCTCTCCTTCTCTCTGAAATCAATAAAAACATATATTTAAAAGCCACTCTGTTAAGGGAACCCACGGAGTTCCTAAAAATGTGTGACACTCTCCTTGGAGTAGAATGCATCGACAGCTTGCTGAAGCGGAAATAAATATTCATGTGAAATAAGTTTTGATCCAGTCCAATCACGAGCTGTGGTTTATTCCTCCTGGAAGAGCACGGACCCAGACATGGGCGACAGGACACAGGCGCGCAGGGAGCAGGGGGGCGCAGGGCGTGCAGAAGGCGACAGCATGCACCTGGCTCCTGCGCTGGGGGGCGCTCTCAGCGGGAAGGCGCCAGGTCCTCACAGCACAGTCCTCCACAAGCTACCAAGGAGGCAGGGACAAAG
>NW_006288252.1:1305587-1316056 GCF_000327345.1 Myotis davidii
CCCAGGTGCGTGCAGGTCCCGGCAGGACCCAGGCTGCCCTGGCGGGTGAACTGGGGCGTCCCATCGCCTGCCAGTGGATCAGGACCGACAGCATCCAAGAGTCGTGTGTGCAGGAGCAGGGCAGCCCGCTGTCAGCATGGACACCAAGCAGGCGCCCTGTCCACCCAGCGGGGACGCACACGGGGCCGTGCCCAGTGGGGGCGGGTGGGAGGGCTCCGGGAAGCCCCTCGCAGCAGGCAGGAGCCTCGCCTCCACTTCCAGCCGCGGCTCCTGGGCCAGTCCCTCCGCCAGCCATGCGTCACCGAGCTCAGTGAACAACCAAACTCACACTTCCGGGAGTTGAGAGAAACGCCTGTGACTGCCCAAGGTCAGGACACCCCGCGGAGACCCCCAGCCCTGGTCCCGAGCCTGCCTGGCCCAGGCCGACGCCCCTGCGATGGCTCTGTGCCGAGCGTGGTCCTAAGTCACCTGGGCGTCACTCACTCCTCAAGACAAATGCTTTTTTTCAGTCTCGAGACGAACACGGACCATGCTAGCTCTCCTCGTTTTAAGGAACACATACATTTTCTGGAATCCCCGGACAGAGGGCGAGGGGCGAGGAGGCCGCTGTCTGCTCACAGAACACGGCACATGCCGGGAGGCCTCCGGGACCCGTCCTGACCACACTCCGACCTCAGCTGTGCCTGACACCTCCTGGTAGACCAGCCCACAGTAACTATGGTAACAGAGGGGACAGTGCTGTGGAAAAGCCTCGTTAGACGATCACGGGGCAGAGGGTCGACCTCCCACATGTCTTTTTTTATTGGGGACCAGGTGGACTTTCCCGGGGGACATCCCCGGGGGACAGTGGAGTGGCAGAGTCAGAGGTGAGCAGGGGAGCCACGCCCGGCGGTACCTGGAGTGGGAGGTCCTGCCGGGTCCTGCAGGGTGGGGGGAGGCGGCAGCAAAGTGCTGTTGGGGCTGCTGATGTCCCCCTCCCCGGTGAGCATCAGGTCGGCCACGTGTTCGCCCTCCACGGTCTGGACGCCCCCGGACTCTGCTTCCTGCGTGTGGGGCGTGGGCGTCGTGGGGGTCGAGGAGGTGCAGAAGGGGGTGCTGTCAGCAGAGCCAGGGCTGGTGGCTGGGGTGGCGGGGTGCTCTCGGGGCCGGGGCGCCTTCTCCTGGCCGGGGCTGGTCGCGGGGGTCTGGCCGGGGAGGCCGGGCTCGGGGCTGCTCGGGGGTAAGCGCAGGAACTCGGGCAACACCAGGTCTTCCTTCCTCAGCAGCCCGCGCTGGTCGTCAGCCCTGTTGCTCTGAGCCTTGGAAATAAGCTCAAAAAACGCTGTTGGGAGGAAACCCCATAGACCGAGTGTGAGAGCCTCACTCTCCACCCACAGCCGCAGTGCACGTCTGGAAAGTTCTCGTCTCGCTGTCCTACTGCCTTCGGACTGCAGGCTGCAGCCAGGGGTCCTGCACCCCTAGCACCTTGGCCCACAGAACTGCGGGAAGGCCCAGGCTTCTAGAACAATCCAGAGCAGCCCTAAGCCTTCCCACCGAAAATCAGGGTGTGTGAAGTCCAGATCCAGTCACCCACACCCGTGACCCGCCACGGCCATGCCGACAGCTTGGGGTGCTGGCTGTCTCTGGTGGGGACATGGCACTGGGGGCCTTGACACGCAGCTCTGGGCCTCTTCCCAGATAAAGGAGTGACCGCAGAGGCTGCAGCTCCACAGGGCCAGTGGCTGGGTGAGCCCGCCTGGGCCAGAGGAGGGGCCCGCGAGGGGCGGGGTGACGGGGCCCTTGGAGCGGGCACCAAGCCTGGGCTCTGGAGTCCTGTTTGCATGGAGCCCCTCAGCCTTCGGGCCCCTCTGCGCCCTCCACACCTGCTGGCCCCGGTGGGCCCCTCAAGAGCCATCTTACTAAGGGCGTTTCCAGTGGAGCTCAAGGCCACGGTCAAGGAGAAGGGCCTGGCTGGGCTTCTCTAGCATCCAACTGCTCTCAAGGACAAGGGCTTTCAAACCTGACATCTTAATGCCTCTCAGGAAGGCGCCAACCTCAGCATGGGTGCGCGCTCCCGCCCTCTGCCTGAGAGCCCCGGCTGACACGGAGGAACACACTCTCAGGTGACAGGATCACAGCCCCGCTGCGGGGCTATAGCTGCAGGTGATGGCTGTTGGGGGCAGGGGTGAGGGGTGTAAGGAAGGGGTTAGGCTGCAGGGATATGGCTGTATGAGGGGTTGTGGGGGGTGTAAGGGGTATGGTTGCATGGGGAGTTGTGAGGGTATAAGGTTATGGCTGTAAGGGGGTGTGGGCTGTGGGGTTATGGCTGTAAGGGGGGTGTGAGGGTATAGGGTTATGGCTGTAAGGGGTGTGGGGTGTGGGGTTATGGCTGTAAGGGGGGACTTCACAGGGAGCTGGATAGCTGAGCAGGAGGGACTCTGGGTTAAAATCCGGTCCCAGTGACCACTATGAGTTCTGCTTCTGCTTTTCTCTTAGATGTTTCCAAAGAGGAGACTCCCCCCTCTCTATCTCCGCGGTGCCTCCTGCAGGCCTCCCGCAGGTCAAGGCAGAGGTCGGGCACCCAGGGCCCCTCCGCCACAGCTGCTCTGCTGGCGCTGCCTGTGGTGAGGACCCTGATACCACTGAGCCTCCATCCCAGCGGGGACAGAGATGGAGGGAGCCGGGGAGCCTGCCAGGACCATGGTGCTACCCCTGCCCCCAAGGGGTCCTCCCTGACTCCTAGGGGCCCGGCTCTCAGTCTGCAAACTGGGGTTCAGCCCCAGACTGACATGGAGGAACACACTCTCAGGTGACAGGGATCAGTCACCCGCTGTCAATCCCTCAGAGAAAGCTCTAACGAGTGGACTAGAACCGGACATTGTATTCACTAAAAAACGTGCAAGTTTAAAAAGTACACATACCCTCTGCTTCGTCCAAATTAATTTTCTGATATTTTTTTTTCCCAATCTTTGCAATAGATTCTTCTCTCTTTGAAAGCCGGGGATCCCTAGCATTTTTTCCATTTTCTCCTTTTATTTTAATAGAATTAGACTTGCCTAGTGTTCTCTCCTCTCCCTGCATCAGAAGGAAAGTCAAAGTTCTACTCACAGTTCAGACACGACAGCACAATTCACAGTGACAGGCGGGCTTTGGAACGGGAGCCATGACAAGGGTTCAAACCGCAGAGCACGTCGGGCTCTGTACCCACCACAGGGCAGTGAGCTGGCGAGTAGGCCCCGGGAACAGCCCCAGAGGGGGCGAGAGGACCCCGAGAGGGGCTGCCAGCCCGACCAGAGCGTGGCGGGCCCCGGGGGCAGCACGGCTCTCTGGGGAGCATACGGCCGGCATGCGGGGAGCGGGGCACCCTGCGGACCGGGAGGGGGATTACCGTAGCCGAGAAATTTCTGGAGCTGGAGTTGACGGCCGTGGTCTGTTTGAGCGGCGTTCCTCTCTGTTTATCTGTGGGGAAGAACAGAGTGCCGAGCTTTGCAGTCACAGTGCGCACTGCCACAGCATCACGGCTACAGTATCTTTGAGAGCAAAGCGGGAGAAGACAAAGGAGTAACCTGCACCTTCTCCAATCTGCACATAAAGGCCGAACGCCCGGGGCAGGACGTGCTGTGTGTGTGTGTGTGTGTGTGTGTGTGTGTGTAGAGGGCCACAGGCGGCTGGACTCCATGTGCTGGGATGTTTGGAGGAGAGGCGATTAAAGAGCTTGTTTCGTGGACTATTTGGCGTGAATATTCTCTAGAAAAGTAGGGAGTCACCTATTTTCTATTAGAACCGCTGTCAATCAGGGCTGTGGTCTGGCCTCCAATGGCCGACCCAGCCTCAAGTCCACTTCTCTGGCCCCCCTGGGCAGCAGGAAGGGCCACCCCGCTTCCCGCAGCTGCTCAGACAGCCTGCCCCTGCCTGCGGCCTGGCCCGCAGCTCACCTGTGCCCAAGGTCCTGAGGCCCGGCTGGGCCGGCCCTGAGCAGTCGGGAGGAGCACGGAGCAGGCATTCCCGGACCAGGGCCGGCCAGGACCCACTCTGCTTTCCCAAGGGGAGGAGCCACCACCAGGGCCACCGCAGGTCCCTGGGGGAGGCAGCAGGCATCTCAGAACTGAGCCAGCCCTCAGGTCTCTGGTCCAAGCCCCTGCTGGGCCAGCCCTAAGCTCTCTGCAGGAGCTGCTGCGGGAGGCAGGGGCGGGGCTGTGGGGCCAGGAGGAGCTCCACAAACCACAGGTTCCCGCACACCGGGGACAACGGGACGGCAACGTCCCCAGTCCACGAGGCCTGGGTGCGTCCCTCGTTCACAGGACCAGAGCTGTGTCTCTGTGTCTCGTTAATGCCCCACACCCGGCGTGCTGAACCTCGGGCAGTCCTGGGGGAGCGCAAGGCCTGTCACCGGGTGAGGCCCTCATGCTCCTGGTCCTGCTGCCTCTGCCCAGGCAGGATTGGGCTAGCCCCGGCCTCAGAGGGCCCGGCTCTGTGGAGGGTGGAGGGGGAGCGGGGAGGCAGGGCCTCTGGTAGGCTCAGGGATGGGCTGGTGGGAGGCAGTGAGAGGGGGACTCTTGGGCTCGCTCACCTTTCCCTCTGGAGGGGTCCTTCTCCTCCAAGATGACCCGCTGTCCATCCAGGCTTGATATGGGGGCGCCGAGGTCCAGGGGCTCCCTCTCGCCACTCTAGAGACCAAGGTGGTGCACCATATGACTCACCGAACCAGAACTTTCCAGAACACCCTGTCTGTTATCCAGCTACTGAAAGCAAGACCGGTCCAGCCTTGATGTCGTGGCACTCCAGGTGACCCCGGGTGCCGCCACCTTGGCTGGGCTGCCCGAGGGCAGTCCAGAGGTGCCTAGCCCGAAGCCCAGAGTGCCTGGAATGCGAGTGACAGCTGGTGGCCTCCCTGCGCCAGACCCAAGCCCAGGGCGAGGACACTTGACAACCCTCTCAGTCCACAAACGTCCTGTTTCAAAGGCATCGAGTTGGCATCCAGGTCTCACCCTGCTCACAACCTGGATGGGCCTCGCCCCACTCCTGTGGGCACAGGTAGGACGTGAACAGGACAGAGCTGCCTTTGTGGACAGGGACACGGAGTGGGGCCAGGGCGGGGCATGGGGGGAACACCTGCTATTCAGGACCCACAGCCACTGTTTAGAAAGAAGCCTGAGCTTGGAGCGGCTTCTTAAAGTCCCTGCTGGCCATGAGGCCCGAAGTGCCCAGAGGCCACTCCGGCAGGCCGGGCCGGAGCTCGCCCAGGGAGGCGGCCACCACGCTGGCCCTGCCTCTCTCATGATGTCGGTTCCGTAGACTCACACATTCAGGGAAGAGTCAGCTGGTGAGTCCACAGAAAAGCCACGTGTCTGAAAGGGCGAGGGCTATGCCCTCCATCTTGCCCCGAATCCTCCATTTTTGGGCAGCCATGTGCTCGGCAAGGCTTCTTCCCGAAGCCCAAGCCTCTGCTAGCCACACCCAGGACTTTTTTAAACTAACCAATGACAATCAAGGGACGTGAGTGCCATAGATATGACCACATCCTGTGTAACGAGACACCGACTTGCGCCTGGCCAATCGGCAGGGCCCACAGTCCTCTCTCCTCCCCTTACTCCAACCCCCCTATTAAACCCCTCTTTCCACGGGGCTCTCGCACTCTCTCCACCGCTTGCCACTGCATTGGTGAGTGTGGCTGACTGGGGGCCCAAACGAGTTTGAATAAAGACACTCTGCTTTTGCATCGGACACGGCTGGCTCCCTGGTGTGGTTTCTTGGGGATCTTGAAATCTGGGCATAACAGTGTCACAGCCTCCAGCCCCGGAGCCCTGACCACTGCCAGCCCGGAAGTCCGACCACAGCCCTGACTAACCCATTTACAGACAGGGACACTGAGGCCACAGGGTCACGCAAGTAGCTTGGGGTCTCAAGGGAGAGAGCGGGAGGCGCAGGGAGCCCGGCCCGCCTTCTCGGCCAGCATGTTGGGCCTCCGGGTGCTGAGGGGAGGGGCCTCGGGCTTCCCGCGCCTCCACAACCCGCTCCACAGTCCTCTCCTCATGTCCAAGAGCCTGCACAGTCTTAGGGCCCACGTCAGAGAAAATTAAAACGCTGAAATATTTTAAATCACAGCTCCAGTAGTTTATTTTCTAAAAAAATGAGAACGCAGGCAAACTAAATCATGAATCACTGTATTCTGAAGCAAATGGGTGCAGCTTGCTAGACAGGCAGTGATTCCAGAGAGATGGGGGCCTGGCCAACAGCCTGCAGCGGAGACAGCCCCGCTACAGGGTTACAGCCCGCCTTCCTTCTGCCCCAGGTTTTCTTCCTCAGCTCCCCTCCCCCCGTCCTCGCCTCCACTAGCTCAGCAGCCCTGCCTGGAAACGCCAGTGGAGATGAGACTTGGGAAATTTTTTTGTTTTGTTAATCCTCACTCAAGGATATTTTTCCTTTAATTTCTAGAGAGAGTAGAAGTGAGGGGAGACAAAGAGAAACATCAATGCAAGAGAGATACATCGATTGGTTGCCTCCTGCACGCACCCTGACCAGGGCCGGGGATGGAGCCTGCAACATGCCCTGGACTGGAATTGAACCCCGGACCCTTCAGTCCGTGGCTGACGCTGTACTCACTGAGGCAAAGCGGCTAGGGTGGCAACGAGGACATTTAATGTGAAGATGCGCCCGAGGCAGCTGCCTGAGCTGTCTGCTGGGACCTGCACCTGCTCAGCGGAGCTCAGGGGGTCTTGTTTGTTCCTCCGTTTGGTTTCCCTGGACCAAAACCACCTCTCAAATCCCAGCCCAGCCCCGGCCCCAGCCCCCTGGGAATGACCGAGTCTAAAGAAACCAGCGTCCCCTCCACAGGATGAGACTGTGGGGGACGGAGGCGACACGGCCCACCCGGCCAGCGTGGGGGGAGCTGAGGGCGTGGCAGCTGCTTGCGCACCACAGTGCTACCGGTGGGGCCTCTGGCACAGGCCCTGCGACAGGCGCCCCGTTTGCCAGCTCAGGGAGCACGCCGCAGCCCCTAGTCACTCACCAGCCTGGCCACCAGCTCGCTCAGGTGCAGGCCGTACTTGGCCACCACGGGCCGCAGCACCTCCGTGACGGGCTTGGTGGGCTTGGCCTTGAGTCCCACCGAGCGGTTAATGGGAACCAGGTCCAGCCTGTGGGGGGAGAGGCGTGAGCACACCCGCGCAGACCCACCCAGTCTTCACTTCCCTACGCCCGGGGCCGCTGGATCCAGCCCCAGGTTCTGGCTGTGGGGGGCTTCTGGAAGGTTTTCTGGGGGGTGAGAGGGGCTGTCACACCAGCAGAGAGAACCCCTCCCCCACAGGATGGCCAACTCCATCCAGCCTGCCCACCCCTGGGTGTGGCCCTCTGTGGTCATGGGACAGGGAGAGCGACCCTCTGGCCCCTTGGGCTCCAGGGTCTGCGTGCCGCTGCCCCACCCGGTTCAGGATGGGCCCAGCCTTCTGGGAGCTCATGGGAATGGCAACTGCATTTTTCTCACCGAAACAAAGTCCGCTTTTCTAGGCGCAGGTCCCTAGACGCCAAGATGCTACTGTCCTGATGCAGCACCAGGGGCTTGGGAACCAGGAGGAACAAGAGGGGGGATCAGAGGGAGCGGGCGCCCAGCTATCTCCCAGGTGCAGGGACGCCCAGGTGCCGCGGAGGAGCAGCCGCAGACAGACCCACACCAGGCAGGGGTCCAGCCGCAGGACCCACCCTCCACGGCCTCCAGCAAACGGCTTAGACAGGAGTGCAGAGCAGGGCAACCGCCAGGGCCTAACACCAAGGGCCCAATACCTTGTCCCCGCCCACCAGGAAGAGGTCCACGGCGGCCCCGTTGATGCCGTGTCGCTCACAGAGCCCGGCCAGGACCTCCTTGATGGGGAGCCCCGCCCTGACGAGAACCGTGCAGGACGTCCCGTCGGGCAGCTGGATGCAGCAGTGCTTGGCGGCTTTGTCCCTCTCGGGCGCCAGGGTCCTGCAGGCCTCTGACTGGGGAAGAGACGGCGCTGGGGTCACAGAGAGCTTGCGGGGCACCCCAAGAAGAGCTATGGGAGCTTGCATGCGCCTCGGGAAGCCCACATCCAGCTCCAGAGATGCAGATCTGTGGGACACCTGCGCTGTGCACTCGGGGTGAGGCCCACGCTAACACAGGGACAGCCGTGGGTTTCCTCCTGCTCAGACACTATTCACAGCCTTGCCCAGCCTCGGACCCAAGTGCTCCTGGGCCCACACGTAGCCAGCTCCCCCAGAACAGGCCACGCTGTGACGCTAAGCTGCCCTCGCCCACCTCAGTCTGTGGGGCAGGGACCACACGGCGGGCTAGAACCCACATGGGGGCCCAAGGACCAGCCCAGCCGGGGGCCCCTCTGCTGTTTTCTGTGATCTTTCTGCCCGACCTCCCAGCCCAGGCTCCAAAACCCCTCAGAGAAGAACAGCCTGATCTAGGGGAGAGCAGGTCAGCCCGAGGGCGGGTGCTGGGAAGCCACGGAGGGGCAGGCAAAGGCTGGGGGTGCCTAGGGGGACTTGGGCTCCACCCATGTTTGGTGCTGACAGAGGGCTGCCCTGTCAGCATGAGGGACAGAGCCGGCTGTCTGCCCAGGGAATGCTAGCTGCCTCCGCCTGGAGCAGGATGGCGTTCACCTGCCGGCCCCACCCAGGAGCAGCGGGACACACCTGCGGGCGGGGCGGGGCGGTCTGTCTGCAGGACTCACGCCCAGGCCCAGAGCTCCGGAAACTGCTCAGCAGCACTATACCCCTGCGCCAGCCCGCGGTGCTCAGAGGCAGGGCTCCTGGGCAGCGGGATGTGGGTGAGGCCAGCCCAAGGCAGCAGGGGTCTCTCCTGACCCCTCCCCTGGGCCTGAGTCACAACTCGCTTCCTCACCAGAAACGCCCCTGCAAAGGCCTCCTGTGGAGCTGGCCTGCTGGGCACTTCCTGTCATGGTTCCTCGGACACGGCAAGTCCCCTCCCACATGACTCAGAGAGCTACTGTGCAGGTGGTCGCCAAAGGCCCAGCAACCCCTGCCCACCTGCGCCTGGGTGGTTCCAGAGCGGGCTAGTGCTGCCGGTCAGCCCTGGCAGCGGAGACGAGGTGCTGCGCGCGCTGCCCGACAGGTCCCAGCGACAGACGCCGCAGCGACCAGGCTCCCAGACCGGCACGCACAGCCGCCACCCAGGCAGTGGGTCCCCCAGGCAACCAGAGAGCAGGTGGGAGGACAGAGAGGAGCCCCCGTGGGGCCTCCAATCACGCCATGTCTGAGGCAGTGGGACGTGCAAGGACGAAGCACCTGCCTTCACAGCTTTCTGTTCTCAGTGGGATTCCAAAAGCGTAACTGAATGAGACCAGGTTTCCAAAATGACCCCAAGCTGGTCTCAGTCCCGAGGAGCACCCATCTCCCGGGCCCCTCACCGGCTCGGGAGCCCTCCTTAGGTGTGTGGGCGTGTGGGCTCCATGAGGCAGTGCGGCCCGTGGGCGAGGGCAGGCGGGGACTTACCAGGTCCAGGCTCCCGGCGGAGGACACGGAGCCCTGTGACTCCCGGCGGCCCAGGCCTCCGTTGGCGTGCGGGGGGTCTTGATGGGAAACACAGCGACTCAGAATCACACAGCCTTGCTTGTCTCACTCCACACAGAAACCCACCTCCTTCCTGGTCACAGCTCCCACCCCCCCTCCCTCAGGCTGAGCAGACGCAGGCGAAGGAAGGAAGGCAGGAAGAACAGATGTCCTGCCCTGTTCCCCCCATCCCCCACTCTGTACCCCCGTCCCCCACTCTGTCCCCCCACCGGCGCAGCTGGCTCCAGGCAGGTGGGAGTGCAGGGCAGTGCTCCTGGGCAGGACCTCCCTCGCTTTGGTTAACCTGGAATTTTTATCCAACTGCTGGTTTCTGGGCCTATACAGAAACTGTCCCCTGTGGGCAGCGGTGAACACCCAGCGGTCACCACACCTTTACCTATGGCTCGTCTTCCCACAAAGTCCTAGATGAGTTCCCCTCCATTGAGGAAAAAGCCCTCTTGTTCCTCCTGGTTTTCCATGAAAACCCACCTAGAAGGGCCTTTCCCAACCTGGGGTCTGCTCCCCAGGCCCTGCTGTGCCGCCCCAGGGGCCACAGTGGGGCACAGACACAGGGGTACCGGGTCCCCTGACCTTCTGAACTATTGGCCCTCCCTCCAAAAGCTACGGATTCCCAAGTCTGGATTCCTGGGCAGTGCCAGGAGCCAGGATCTAAAGCTAACGAGCAGCCAGATGTGGGGACCCCAGCCTCTAGGTCCTGTCGGGGGACAGACTGCACGAGGCGCGCATACCCCGTCTCCCTGGCACAGCCCTTGAGATTTACAATAAAAAAACGACAATTTGGACAAAGCTTGCGGGCACACGATGGCCTTCACTGAACCCCAGGAGGGCGGTGCAGCCCCGTGCACCGGACCAGAGCCCTGCCAGGAGAGCTGCCTGGGAGCGCGGGCCTCGGTGCTTTCTTTCCTACTTGGGTGTATTTTCCAAATGTTTCCAGC
>NW_006288252.1:1316231-1350416 GCF_000327345.1 Myotis davidii
ACAGCGGGCGGGTGCGGAGGACTAAAGCCCCGTCGCCTGGCCCGCGACCGCACACCACAAACCGTTTGTGTGCTCCCCGTGGCCCTTCTTCTTCTGGGACCGCCCGGTGCTCCTGGTCCTGGACCAGGAGAAAAACACTCCCTTCCGCTTCCGCTCGCTGTCCTCGTCCAGGTCTTCATTCAGGGACCGTCCTGACCGCGATTTCCCAGTCAGCTGTCGTCAAGGGGAAAATGTTGAGAAAACCATGTGCGTGGCTTCCACGCATGCAGTGCGCTAGGCAGCTGACGAGCAGCAGCGAGGGAGCGAGAACTGCTCTATGGGCGACAGGCCCGCCCAGAGACGGCAGCTGGACCCCAGCGGACCCGCCCTGCCCCGCCTCAGCATGCCGTGTCCTAGGAGGTGCCCTGCATTCTCCACGCGTGAAGGAACCCACATGGCATAGCTTCCCTCCCGTGCCCACCCCGGGAGCAGCTCCCACCCCGGACACGGCTGCGGGCATGAGCAGGACAGCAGCACCTTTTTTGGCGTGGACACACTGGAGTGGTCCGAGCTGACGCTGTGCTTGGAGGCCGGGCTGCTGGGCACCTGCTGGGCGTCGGGGAGGGAGCGGCCCTCCACCTCGGCCAGGATGCACTCCTGGTACAGCGGGGACTTCAGGAAGCGCGTGTAGCTATCAAACTTCATCAGGTTGAAAATCTGCGGAGTCCATGCCACAACGTTGGTGAAGAGTAACCGGGACAGCCAGCCCTGAAGGCTCGGGGCGGGGACCTCAGGCTCCTCTGGCCTCTTCTGAAAGGACGCCATGAGCCCATTTTCTCCACCCACACCCCAGAGTCACTTTCCAAAGTTCCTTTACCTCTGACTACTCTTTGCCGTGACACACAGTCTTTCATTTGTCACCTAAAACCAGCAAACCCCAGCACCTTCCATGAAGCCGGCACCAGGAGGAGACGGCACAGCCAGGGGTGACCCTGGGGAGCTGTACTTGGCAAGAATGGCCCCAAACCAGCCCGGCCAGTGAGGCTCGGTGGCTGTGCATCGACCTATGAACCAGGAGGTCAGGGTTCAATTCCTGGTCAGGGCACATGCCCGGGTTGCAGGCTCGATCCCCAGGAGGGGGCGTGCAGGAGGCAGCCGATCCATGATGCTCTCTCATCACTGATGTTTCTCTCTCTCTTCCTCTTTGAAATAAAAACATATTTAGAAAAAAAAAAGAATGACCCAAACCCGTGGGCATCTGAGGGAGCAAGGACTGCATGGCCCACGCCTCCCTTCTTCATCCCATGACCATGTGGCTCCACAGCAGGTCTCTGGAAAGCCTGTGGGACACGTGCTCTACAACGGAGGTCACAGAACGTGAGGTCCAGGCACACTTCCTGCCTCAGTGATGCGCTAACTGAAAAAATCCAAGCTTACATACAGGGTGGGCAGGAGTAAGTTTACACAACACAAATACATAACGGAGCGAGAACAAACCGTCTCTCCTACTCACACTGTAACCCTACTTCTGCCCCGCCCTGCGCGAGCAGCACCCTGCCCGTGATTTCCCACGGGCACGCACGCAGCAGTGGGACTGGATGGTCATTGTGGGCGCCCCTGAGACCCGGGGTCTGGTTGGCCACACCCGACACCAGAGCCCAGCGGGGAAGGGCAGTTCCTTCCTCCCCAGCTCGCTGACCAGCTCCTCCCCTCCCCGCCTGGTGGCACTGGGAGCTCGCTGTCTGGGACCCAAGCCCTCTTCCCCGCGGCAATGGAGGCACGGGCTCACCTGGAGCTGCTGCTCCTTGAACATGTCGGGGTGCGGGGCGCTGAGAATGTCGTCTGCCAGCTGGGCCTGGCTGTCAATGTTGACAGGTGTGGTGGCCTTGCTGCACAGGAACGTGCTGAAAATCTCCCGGGCCCTGTAGGAGAGCTGCCGGGACATGTGTATGAGCCATGTGCAGACCACAGCTCCCCCAGCTCCTGTAGGAGAGCTGCTGGGACACGCGTGCGAGCCACCTGCAGACCACAGCTCCCCCAGGTCCCGGCTGGAGACAGTCCCCGGGGCAGTAAGCACTCCTTGGTTGAATAAACAAAGTACAGGCCAGCATGAGACCATCACCAACTCGGCTCCTCTCTAAACTTTCCCGATGGGCAATTACTAGTACGTGGCTCACAGGCTTGGGCGGCACCGCCACTGTGGGCGCCAGGTGCCGGTCCGTGTGTGCTGGTCTCTGTGAAGTGGGGCTGGGTTGGTGCAGCCCTGGGGTCACGCCTGACACGGGGCCTCACTAGATGAGAGGGGCCCAGGCTGCCTGGAAGCCCGTGTGCCGCCCTCCCCACACTGCGCGGGGGTGCGGCTGCAGAAAGGCATTTCGCAGGCTGTGCTCAGCACAAGGAAATGCCAGCGGCCCCGAGAAGCCCACTCTGAGAGGTGTGAACCGCCCCGGGGTGCCCCCATGAAATCCTGCCCGTGGCCACCCCTCCCTGGGCACGAAGGAGCATGCGTACCTCTTTTTTGTCGTGTGCGGGCACATGATTAAAGTATTCACAGGCCTGCCAGAATAAAATGTTTTCTTCACTGAATTCCTTCCTTAGAAAATCCTAGAAAAACATGGTCAGTGAACTTCCACCCGCGCTCGGAGAAGTGGGGTCAGTATCCCTGGGGCCCGCCTCCCCGCGGACTGCTCTTCACTCCGATCTTTCCCACTTCCCTCTCAGAGGTGGGCTTGGGAGCACCTACCCGTAACTTAGCCCCCGCGCGGCAGCTGCTAGCACGGCGCCCAGACCCCTTGGGCAGCAGGACCCGCCCACGGCGCTGCCTTCCGGGCCCTTACAAGACTCCGGTGCTGAGCCCGGCGCCCGTCCTACTCACAGAGAAGTACCGCACACCGAGGGGGTCCTGCAGGAGACGCTCAAAGGACACGGCCCAGCTGGCGACCCTCCTCTCGCGCAGGCGCCTGCAGCTCTGCACGCTGGGGAGGCTGGCATTGCTGCTCAGGCTGTGGTTGCTCACGCAGTCCTTCAGGTCAGCGCCGTTCAGCTCTGCGGGACCAGCACAGACCCACTGCAGGGGCGGCCCCATCCTGCCCGCGGAGGCAACCTGGGCTCCCACCAGTGTCTCCTCTGGCACCGCACCAGGCACTGCACCGAGCGCCAGGACGGCCCTGTGCTGCTCTAGGCGAGCAGGCTGAGCACGGACCGGCGGCTGCAGGGTGCACACTCAGCAGTGAAGGCGACCACAACCACAAGGCCGTCCGTCGGGGGCTCCCGAGGGAGTGCGCCTGTGAGGAGCGCATGGAGGGCAGGACGGGGCCCTGTGGAGCCGCCCACTCACACGTGTGCACTCCTGCCCTGGGCTGGGCCTGAGCGCAGCATCCAGGCACCATGTCCAGATGAGGTGTTTCAGCACACGTGTTGGTGGGACAGCTCGGGTACAGGCCACCTGATGCAGCAAGCGCCACGTGTGCCCCAGGAGGCTGGCTGCCAAGCTGCCTGCAAAACGGCACTAGTGACGGCCTAAGCACATGCGCACACATGACACTAACATGACACTGTGGCAACTGTGATGGATAAACTTAGACAGTATTTTAAAGGCAGAAGAACAGACAGATGGATAGTACAGTGCAGTGAGAATTCAAATGGGAACGAAGAGTGGCTCCGTTGCCTTCGTGTGAGCTCTCGAATGATGCCCCACGGCACCCTTGCCACCTCCTGTGAGCAGCCTGGGTGCCAGTCCCGCGTGGGCAGGCAGGCAGTGAAACCTGAGCAGAAGGGGTGGAGGCCAGCCGGGCAGGCAGAGGGACATGCCCTTCGAGGTCCTACAACTGAGACGGGAAGCCCACGAAGCAGCGCCCATTCCGCGTGCTCCCGCGTGGCTCTCCGTCCGCCCGCCCGCCCTGGTCCTAGTGCGCAGCCCGCCGTCCGGCTGGTTGTGGTGAGGCGTCAAGTGCACTAGTTAATTGGCTCCAGCTCCAGGCCAACCACTTAGAAGGCGTCTTCTCAGTAACGAGGGCCGGAGCGGGAGAGGCTGGTAAGGGTTGGGGCGAGTGAAGCCTCGACAGCCCCTGATGGGTCGGCAGGGACCCTCGCCTTCAGACGAGCCCCCTCCACAGACATGCTGACTGTGAGGCCCACAACTCAAGAGGCAACCCGAGCCTGAGGGCTGCAGAGGCGGCCAGGCGCAGACGCTGCACCCCGGAGCGTGAGCCTTCGGGGCCAGAAAGCAAGGCCAGGAATGTGGCCGCTTGGGATCCAAGTGCTCACTAGAGCCCCTTTCTCCTGAAGGCTCCGAAGGCGTCTGCACAGGGAAGGAGACAGGGCGAGAGTAAGCCGGTCCTGTAGCTGCCACAGGAAACCCAGTCACACTCAGAAGCTGCGAGACCAGAGGTCACTGACTCTTCCCTTGAGGCCCCTCAGCCCAGCAGGCCGGTGTGCACAGCAGGACCAGGGCCCAGCCAGGCCTCCTGCCGACAGAACATCTGGAAATGCCTGGCCACACACTTCCCCATCTGGGCAGCTCTCCATTCCACGTGTCCAACTGTGGACCAGAAGGGGGTCCTACGAAAAGTAACCTCACAGGTGATCTGATCGGAAGTCCCTCAAGGGGCAGGGCAGCGTGGGTGGTCCCGCCCAGGCCTCTATCTTCTGTAGTAAAAGGTTTCTCTGCCTGGAGCCAGCCCTGTCCAGTTCTGTTCTTCTAGGTCACACACCTGTGATGTGCCTCCTTGAAGCCGTAACCACTGGGAAGAGGGAAAAGCTAACGGCGCAGGATCCTGTCTGTAATCCGATCCCCTCGCTCTCCCACCTCCTGTAATCTCCTTACATCCCTCCTGATTCCAAACGCACAAGCAAGCTGCCAACTCATTCTCAGAGCATCTGGGATCTGCTCCTGGCACATGCTGTCGGTTTAGCTCAAATAAACTCTCACAACAATTCTCTACAGGTTTGGATGCTTTGTGCATTGACAGGATATAGGAAATACTCCCATGTGCACTCTCACACACGCATGTTCTCTCTCTCTCTTTCTCTCTCTCTCTCTCTCTCTCTAAGGCTGGGGTCCTAGATGGGGCCCAGCTCTGAGTTTGATGTCTGTCCAGTAACTGGAGCATCGAGGGCTCAACACCATGACATTAATGCTCCCTAATTAACATACAACCCAATGCACTTCCCAACAGATGATGCTGAGAACTAGACACACGGAGTGTGAAGGTTCACGTGGGAAACCAAGCCGGAAACCCTGGAGAACAAACAGAACAAGGGACGAGCAGGGCCTGCCCTCCCGAACAGGAGCCAAGCCGGCGCTGGCCCTCAGCTGGGGGCGCAGGTGCAGAAACACCCATCGCTGGACAGCGCGCAGCGGGTGGCTCAGTCAGCGGTGCAGGCCCAGCGGAGAGCCTCTGAAAAACAGGCTACCGATCTCTCCAACACACGGAAGCCAACGCCACTGACCAAAGACGTGTCACCATGAAATTGAGAAGCACGAGGAAAAACCAGTCACCTCTTGAAGTAGCTGACGAGGAGCCTCACGACACAGCCCGGAGCCACAAGAGAACAGTGATTCGAAGGTACCAGGCCGGTGGGCAACAGAGGTGGTGCAGGTGGTGGCATGGGGGAGGGGCAAGGTGGAAACTTCCAGGTATAAAAGGAACGTGTCCTGTGAACTTAATGAACAGCGTGGGGACTGCAGTTAGCAACACTGCATTGTGTGTTTGGAAGTTGCTAAGAGAATAGATCTGAACAGTTTTCTTCACGGCCCTGGCCAGGTATCCCACTTGGTTGGAGCATCGTCCCGATACTCCAAGGTTACAGGATCAATCCCCGATCAGGGCACATACAAGAAGCAACCAGTGGCCCTGGCCAGTTTGGCTCAGTGGATAGAATGTCGACCCATGGATTGAAGGGTGGTGGGTTCAATTCTGGTCAAGGGCATGTACCTCGGTTGCAATCTCAATCCCTGGCCCAGGTTGAGACAACAAATCGATGTGTCTCTCTTACACTGATGTTCCTCTCTCTGTCTCTCCCCAGACCTTACACTCTCTCTAAAAATCAATGGAAAAAATATCCTCAGGTGAGGATTAACAAAAAACACACACAAAGCAACCAATGAATGCATAAAGAAGTGGAACAACAAAGTCATATTTCTCTCTCTCAAATCAATAAATTAAAAAAAAAGTTCTCATCACAAGAAAGGTTTCTGTAACCATGTGAGGTGATAGACTTTAACTAGACTTATTGTGGTGATCACTTCACAATGTATACACACCAAATCATTATAGTACACCTGAAACTAACACTGTACATCACTGATCCTATATAATAAAAGCCTAACATGCTAAGTGTCCGGTCGTCCGTTCAACCAATCAAAGCGTAATATGCTAATGCTATGCTAAGGCCGCTCAAGTGCTTGATATGATGTGCACTGACCACCAGGGGGCAGATAGTTGACCAGTCAACCAGTCGCTATGATGTGTACAGACCACCAGGGGGTAGATGCTCTGATCGGTAGGTTAGCTTGCTGCTGGGGTCCAGCCGATTGGGACTGAGCGAGACAGGCTGGGCACGGCCTGGAGCCCTCCCGGTGGGGTCCCGCAGGCTGGCCTGCACCCTCTCGCAATCCGGGACCCCTCGGGGGATGTTGAAGAGCCCGTTTTGGCCCAGGCCGAGGGATCCCACTGGTGCACGAATTCATGCACTGGGCTTCTAGTGTCTCAATAAAAAAATTAAATAAAATCTCTGTAAAAAACACCATAAGCTAAGTCAAAAGACAAAAAAGAAATCCCAGGGTAATATGTATAACACACCACACACACAAAGGACTCATTTTCTTTGTTTAAAAGGCCTTCATGTCAATAAGAAACAGCTCCATAAATCAGAGTAGCATGGAGAAGAGTATGGACAGTGACCAGCAAGGGCCACGGTGGCTCTACCCTTGTGGAGACATGTGCAGCTCCACCCCATAAGCTACAGGGGAATGTAATGACGAGCCACTCTGCACCTACTGACGGCCAACATCGCCCTCAGCAGGCCCTGAGCAAAAGGGGCCTGTGTCTTTTATGTTGATAAACAAGATGATCTCACAAAATGAATGATCTCTTTTAAAACACTCGTATTATGAGCACCAACACATCTGTCGTGAGCTGTTCTTCCCTGGAGGCAATAGAGGTCGACAAGAGGCCTGAGGGGTGAACAGTGAGCCGCCCTCGGGGAAGGGGGGAAGCCTCCAGGACAGGTGAGCTGGCGAAGGCCCTGCGCTGGACGAGGCCTGGGGGACAGTGATACACAGGGAAGGTCAAGAAGAGACGCTTCTTCCCACGCATGAGGCGGGCAGCCCTGAGCTCTGTCCCTGCAGGCCAGTGAGGCAGGAGGAAGACACTGCAAACTGTAGCAGAGCTGCGAGCCAGCTGAGAGTGTGGGAGCCGTTATTTCACATGAAAGGTGCTTGGATTCCAACAGCACAACAGGCAGAGTGGCCTAGAGGACGGGCTGCTGAGCCAGCAGCACACAGGGCCACACGGAGGAGAGACTGTCCGCTCTGCTGAGAAGGGCACCCCACACCCTACCCTGGGGTCCTCGCTCTCACTCTCCCCTGAACCGCAGGGTCAGGAGCATTCCCGCTCCTCCTTCCAGTCTCCATTCTCTGCTGTGGAAACACACCACCAGTTTTGTTTCTTTTTTTTTCTTTTTTAAAATATATTTTATTAATTTTTTACAGAGAGGAAGAGAGAGAGATAGTTAGAAACATTGATGAGAGAGACATCGATCAGCTGCCTCCTGCACATCTACTGGGGATGTGCCCGCAACCCAGGTACATGCCCTTGACTGGAATCAAACCCGGGACCTTTCAGTCCTCAGGCCGACGCTCTATCCACTGAGCCAAACCGGTTTCGGCAGCCACCAGTTTTGTTTCTGACTGAACACCCTCCTGCCTGCTTCTGGGCTTCACCTCAAACACGAGGGGTGCTACAGATGAGACAGCGGACAGTGACGCGGAGGCCAGGCCACACCACCCGAGGCCGCACCCCAGCGCTCCCGCTGCGCAGCCAGGGCTCCTGAGACAGGGCTCCTGAGACAGGGCCGGTGCACAGAGCAGCCCCCAGAGCGCCTTCCCTCAGGGGCCTCCGCGTGCACTCCTGCGGCAGGTGCTGCAGGCCGGGGAGCCAGGCGGTGGTGGAGAGCCCCGGGCAGGGGGATAAGGCAGGAGCTGCCCTCGTGGGTTACAAAGCCCAGCACTCCCTGCGTCCTCGCCTCACAAGGGAAGGCCCCTCGTCTTGGATGTCCACCTCCAATGCTGAATCTCCAGTACGCACCCCTTGGGCCGCTTTCGGCCTGCTCTTGACACATGGAACATGGCGCACATTTATGAAGGATGACCTTGAACCTGAAATGGACTTCCTTCCAAGGCCAGGATTCCCCCCCACCTCCAAGGCCAGGAGAGGGCGTCCCCATAGGCCCCCCTGCTGCCTGTGCTCCCTCGGGTCAGGTGTGTGGGAAACAGGCACCGCCCCCAGAAGAGTCCACCCACCCGCCCAGCGGCGTCGCTAAGGGAGCATTTCCTGGTTTTTCGTGTCACTGTTGTGGTTTCCTTTTCTTGCAATTGGCCAGTTGAGTCAGAAGAATGCTTTCCTGGTGATTGGGTTTCTAAAGTCCGTTTCAGATTTGCTGAAACGGGAAACACCACCCCTCTAAGTGGCCGACACACCTGTGGGCTCCCTGGTACAAGCAGTACTGCAGGCACTCATGTCAGAGGCCTGCAACGGGCTTTACCCGCTCCTGTCCCTCCAGACTGTCTCCCCCAGACCAGCGCCTCGAGTCAAGCACAGCCAATGTTTACCTCCCGACCCCCGGGCACCTCCGGGCTGCCAGCCGCCTGTGCCCGCCGACTCCACCCCACACACATACCTGGAGGCCGAACAAGCCAGCCTGCCCCCGCCAACCACAAGGCGCACAGACCGCGAGGACTTTACCTGGGTAGAGCTGATAAGAGCCACTGTGATGCCATTTAACCAAATACTTCCAACCATTCACTGCAAACCACCCCTCTGAATCCATACCAGGCTCAGCCGGCACAGCCCCCAGGGCCCCGGGCAAAGGCTCGGGCCACACACAGAGACATTGTTCCTTAGCTCGCTCCCCAAGGAGGAAATTAGTGCGCTTTCTCCAGCGACGCAAAGGCAGGCGGACAAAGGCGGCTCCCTGCCTGCAGCTCCGGAGGGAAACCAATAGTGCCCTGAGCACGCAGCAGTACGGGCACATGTATAATTCACGGCCTCAGCCTGCGCTGCAGCGGGCTGAATTATTTACAGCCCAGCGTGGTGCAGACGCCGCATCGGAGCCACAGGCCCCAGACAAAGCGGGTGAGCTTCGGTGCACGGCTCTGCCGAGGTAACTGGCTCTTACAGTGGAAGGAAAAAGTACTTGTAGCTTTTTATAACATGCCCTAGCGCCCCGGTGTATGGATTCGTGCACATTGAAAGGAAATTAATTAGAAGGTGGCCGGTGGGGCAGGACTGGGCAAAACAAGCCAGACGTGCCCTAGAGCCAACCTCCCAGGGTCCCTCCCAGCTAGCTGCACCTGGGGCGGCACCACGGCTCAAAGGGCGTCTGCAGAATGAGCAGGGTCCCTCCGGCAGGTGGGGTCCCTCGGCCTGGTCTGCGGGGATTGGGCCAAAACTGGCTCTCTGACATGCCCCGTGGGTTTCTGTATTGTGAGAGGGAGGTTCTTGAATCGGGCCCCCTCCTCTCTGGTTCCAGGGTGCGTCACCTGAGAACCGCTGCTGCCAAGTCACCGCAGCTCGGCAGCTCCTGCATTGAGCATCTGCCCTCTGGTGGTCAGTGCACGTCATAGCTATCAGTTGGAGCGTCTGCCCCTGGTGGTCATTGCGCATCATAGCTACCAGGCAGGCGGTTGCTTAGCCTTTTATATATACAGATAAGGGTGCAAACTCTTATCTCCCTATGGATTTTCAATCTAAACACTTTTCACTTCACAGACATGAAACGGATCTTTTTCATGGTGAGTGATCATCAGAGACTGCATGGTGGCGGGAGAAGCATTCGGCACCGGCGGCATGGCTTTGGAGGTGCTGCTGCACCCTGTGGCGGGGCCTGGCAGGGCCTGGGACTGGTGGGGCCTGGGGCTGGCGGGGCTGGGGACTGGCAGGGCGGCCACTGTGATGTAAACAACCACAACTGGGTGACGGCCCCGGAAAAAGGTATTTCCTCAACCTCAACTCTGTCCAGAAAACGACTCTGGGAAACGGCCTGAAGGTGAAGCATGGCCTCGGTTGTTACCTTCCTCTCAATGCCCTTTGACCTCAGTCCCTGCAGCACAGGACCACGCCCCGGCGAGGGTGTGGAGCGGGAGCAGCGGAGTGCCAGGCTCTGCCCTGGTCGCAGGCCCTCTGGCCTCTGTTCCCTCGTGGTCATGAGGACAGAGCAGTGCAGACGCGAATGCCTGTGGAACCAGCAGGCAGAGCTCCTGGAAGAGCTGAATGACCCAGGGATGGGCAGGTGCCTGGGAAACCTTCCCTCGCACGAGGGTCGCCCTTTTCCACGGGCCATCTGTTTGGGACAACTTATTATTTGATGTCATTTCACACCTGCAGAAAGCTTACTGAGAATAGCAGAAGGAACGCCTACACACCTTGCAGCCACTCACCTCTACCTATTGCCCTGTTTACCATATCAGTCTCCTGTCTCTCCCCTCACTCCCTTCTTCCCATTCCTTCCCCTAACACTCACACTCACACACACATGCACATGCTCTCACACACACGCATATGCTCTCGCACACACTCACACACATGCTCTCTCTCACACACACACTCATGCATACTCTCTCAAACACACACACGCACACACACTCATGCACATACGCTCACACTCACTCATGTGTGTGCACTCTCACACTCATGCACACTCTCAGACACATTTACACACACGCTCACACTGATACACATGCATGCATACTCGCACACACGCATATTCATACTCTTAAACACACACTCACGCACACATTCACACTCACACATGTGCACGGACACTCACACACATGTGCACACACTCATGCACACTTACACACACATGCATACACATGCACACACCCACTCATACACATAACTTTCTCCCAACTATCTGAATTACCTTGGAGACAGCAAACCTCTTTGCCCCTAAATACTTCAGTGTGTATTTCCTAAGTGCACAGACATTCACTTCCATGACCACAGTACAGCTATCAAAACTGGGAAACATAACACAGTCCATACTCCAATTCCATCAATAATGTCTTTTCTAGCTATTTCCTGCCAGTCCAGGATCGAATTCAGGATCACTCAATGGTCACGTCTCTTTAAAAGCCTTTTTTCTTGCCCCAATCCCTGCAAATGTTAGTTTGTCCCCCGATGAGAAAACCCAGACACAAGGATATCCAAGCCCACGCTATCTATCACCTTTCCCCCGCCACCCCCGAACCCAGATGACCACCCCCCAGGATTCAGACAAGGACAGGTGGGATGGACCTTCCCCCAGTGCAGCCCGGGCCCTACTGATAATTGGATCCCACAGCACCTCCTCAGAATGGAGCCTACACTAGTGATCTAATCCATCAGCCCATTTTACAGATGAAGTGGTGGAGGTCTGAAAACTATGACCTGCCTGAGAGTAGTCAGTGGCAGGGCTGGCACTTCCTCCCGGCATCACAGGTCATGGGCTCACCTAATCTGGCCCCCCAGGCAGATTTCACAGCTCGGGAGAGAAGGTAAGGGCCTCAGGCTCTCCGGGACCCTCAGTGCAGTGCAATGCTCTCTGCAGACCGCCGAGGCCCCCACATCCCAGGGCCCGAGGAGCTGTGGGCAGGGACCGGAACCGAGCCTCCCGAGTGAGCTTGGGGAGTGGAGCGAGCCTGTCCGAGGCAGAGCCCAGCCCGCCTCCTGCCTGACAGGACGCGGCTTCTGGAGCGCGAAATGCCAGGCAGATGGGAAACGGGGAGCTCACAGCCCGCGAGTGGGCAGGGCGGCAACTGCAAAGGGCTCATGTGGGAGGTGGGAGAGACGGACGCGTGTGAATCCTGTCGCCTGTCACATTGGTGTCCGGGCTCCAGGCTCAGAGCTCCCGACTCCACCCGCAGCCGGACCACAGGAGCCTCTGGCCTTGCCAAGGAGACAGGGCATTTTCCAAGCCCTGGTCACACACCCCCTTCGCGTGCAGACTGCAGTGACAAAAGTTTACATGATCCACTTCCCAAGTAATTTCTGTGTGGAATTAATGTATTTCATCCCAACAACTAAATACATATGCTTTATGAAGCGTTCACTTTTATTGGTTTTAGAGAGGAGAGAGAAACAACTATGTGAGAGAGACACATGGATCGGTTTCCCCCTGCATGCATGCTGACTGAGGCTTGAACTCGCAACCTTTTGGTGTATGGGACGACGCTCCAACCTACTGGGCCACCCGACCAGGGCATGAAGACATTCTTTCATCTGTGCTAAGGGCCACACAGGAAGTGTGGCCAGCTGTGGCCTGTCCCTGTCTAGAGGACACTGCATGCAGAAGCCCAAGGCCCCCAGTACGAGCTCCATGAGGAAGACTCAAATGGTGCTGAAGCTCCCCAAGCCAGGGAGGGCACCCCACATGGGCCTGCATGGAGACCCTGAGAGTAGAGACCAGGCCACAGGCACCTTCCCTCCAGGATGGGGCTGGAGAGCCAGCGCTCAGCAAAGTGTCCTTGACCAGAATCAAACCCAGGACCCTCCAGTCCACGGGCCGACCCTCTACCCACTGAACCAAGCTGGCCAGGGCTTGAAACTGAATTTTTAACCATCTAAGTGGGGAGTCTATCTCCTCCGAGGCTTTCTCTCCTCCAGATCTGTAACTGCCTTCGGACCTGTCCCCGCTCTGTCTCTGCCCACTCCCTCCAGGCAATGGTGTCCACGCCCAGGCTGACTGCACTGGAGAGAAGTACAAGAGTCCCACTGACACGGCAGCTGCCACTCATCAGCTCTGCTGTGCGAGGCGCTGCTCTGAGGCATCAATGCTAAGCAGGTGGCCCTCCGCCACGCTGCAAGGTGCCGGGGCCCCACTTTGCAGGTGAGAGAACTGAGGCGGCAGCCGGTCCAGAGCTGGGGTTTAAACCTGGACAGTTGATCCCAGAGCCACCGCATGTTCCACCGCCTCACGGCCCCTCTCCAACCCGCTTCCCCCGATGGAGACCCGCCTTTCTGCATGACCTGGTAGTCAGATCTACCGAGACCTCAAATGCATGACAGACCGCTAATTCCCAGCTGCACGCTTCCTGCCCTAATTCCCAGCTGCACGCTTCCTGCCCAACCCTTTCCTGCTGCCCGACATCTATCCACCGTCTCCACCTAAAATGGAGTGAGCCCCTCCAAGGGCCCAGGCCCACGCAGCGTGGGGACTGCCCACGATCCGTTTCTCCCCCTGCCTCCTCCCCGCTGTCCCCGCAGGTGCCGGTGGAAGCTCAGGGGGGTTTGGGTTCCCTCTCATCTCTGAGGCTTGAACCCGCAACCTTTTGGACTCCATGCTCTGCTCATGGACACTGTGGTTCTCCCTCAGCTTTCCGGCTCCCCGGCCGCTCTCCCGGTTCTCCGGCCCGCCTATCTCCCCAGACTCAGCTTGCGGGCCCAGCTGACCAGGCGCCGCACTCACACGGGAACGTGGGGTAATCAGCTCAGTCACTGACCGCTCCCATGTGTGGACAGGGAGCTGGCCCCGTTTAAAAAGTCTGAGGACCCCTGTCCTAAATAATGGCGCTAAACCAGCCTGCAGTGAAGCCACATTCAACTTCCCAAATGAAGCCCCAAACAAGCCTCAAGCGCACCAAGCCCACCACAAGTAACGTGATTCCTATCTAAACAACCTCCATCCCTGCAAAGGCAGACAACCAAACCCGGCCCCCACTTAACAATCACTAGACATGGAAGATACAGAGAAATGTGACTCGAACCAGGAGAAAGATCAGTCAACAGGAAAGATGGGAACCTGAAGACACTCAGAGATGCTGTAAACATGCTCGAGGATTTAAAGGAAAGCATGAACACAATGAGAGAGCAAAGGGCTATAAAAGCCAAAAGCCACTGCCAGAGAGAACACACTCACTGAAATGAATAGCTCACAGGACGGAAGCGAGAGCGTATTAGACATGCAGAAGCATTTAAGGAGCAAGATAAATCACGACACATGAAGTGTATGGAGGAGAAAGGACTGAAGGTGGACAGACCTCGATGGCCGTAGGGAAAATTCAAATAGTTTAATTGGTAATTAAAGTCGCCAAGCAAGGAGGGTGAACAATATCTGACCTCAACAAACCCCAAACAGCACAGATACAAACAGAACCAGCCCACTCGTCATAATTGGAATGCTGACACCTGTAGTAAATAAAAAACCTTAAAGCTCTCTTCCAAGTGGTACGCCCAGAGGCACATCCTTCACCTTTCACAGGGCATCTGCTCGGGGGTGGGGGAGTATCCCTAATTTGCATACAAGCTACTCAGGGAGAGGCCTTGAGAAAAGCCACTGAGCCCTCCCCAACCTCAGGGTCTGCTTCTAGACATTTCTCCTAAATTACTTTGGCCAATCCGATTTTCAGCTTTCCCTCAGCAGTTCTGTTTTCAGCTTTCTCTCAGCATATTCTCTGGAGAGTGAATCTGCTAAACTTTCCAGACCAATGTGAAAGTTCTTTGGGAGAAAGCTTCAAGAATATAAAACGGTATTTATTTTAGTCACGTCCTTGTTATAGTGCAACAGAAAATGGCCCAAATCATAGCGCAGGGCTTCCTGAGGCAGCCAGCGGGCTCCAGTTTCCAGTTCCTGCGCCGTCACGAGGCTCTCCCCAGGGCCCGGGTGCTGGCCCCCCCGCAGCGGAAGGACACGCACCCGCTTGCAGGTAGGGCCTGGGGCGGGGGAGTGAGGAATGGACACAGGAAGGCCCCAGGGGCTTCCACTGTGACCTCCATGCTTTAGACAAAGCATGCCCAAATGTTAGCACGTCACTTCTCGGAGGTGTGTGGTCACTGGTCTTACTACTGTTGAACCTGTTTGCTTGGAAACAATCCACAACACAAGCAGTTCCCGATCACTCTTCCAACCCCCAGAGCAGCGGCAGGAACGTTCCAGAGGCGTCGTGGCGGACACGGAGTCGGCTTCCAGAGCGAGCTCCATCCGCCTGGCGCCCAGACTCTGTGCTCCGCGCTGGAGCCACACTGTGGTCTCTGGCGGCGTTTTTACGTTCCCCAGCGAACCATAAGGAATGCGATGCATTCAACCCAAACAGAGGGCTCTGGTCAGACCCCTCCTCACGCAGCAGTTACGCGTCGCCGTGAGTCCGTCTCCACTACCGAGCAAACGTGTTTAAAAATGGGCAATGAGGCTGCACTGCCTTTCTGAGAAGGAAAAGGTGAATTCACCAAAGCTCTGCCAATGCCATGGCTCTGCGAGAGCCCTCACTCTCCCCTCCTCCAGTGTCACTTGCCAAAGCTATGACAGCGACCACCTTGGATTTGAAAGGGGGATGCCGTTTAGCCTCGGCTTAATCTCACCCTGCTGGACCTGAGGTTGGCAGTGAGGGCTGGGTCACCATGTGGTGCCTCCACCTTGCCCCGCAGAGCGGCCCTGCACACGAGTGGAGAAGGTGCTGTGGGCCCGGAGCAGAGAGGAGGGTGCAGAGGGGCAGGGATGCCCTCGGAGGTCGGAGGTCGGCCCGTGAGCTGTGCCGTGGGTACAGAACCCACACCTCCCCACCCCGGCCGGGCCCCTCCCCACCTCCCCGTGAGGATGAGCTGCGTGTGGAACCGCACAGGCACAGGCATTGCCAGCCAACAACCCAAGGCCCAGGGAGTGAGTTGTTCTGTGAGTAGCACTTACTCTCACGGGGGTGGGGGGGGGTGATGTAGAGGAGCGGCTGACACTCAGGAGAGGGGCTGGCAGTCAGCACAGGCTCATCTGAGAGCCTGCCCCGGCCGGGGACAGCTAGGGGCGGAGACGCTGTGCGCTTGAGGGGCCGCTGTGCGCTTGAGGGGCCGTAGGAGACCAGGGTGGGGGATGGCGTCGAGGCAGCTTGCAGGTGGAGAGCGGTGCCAGGTCTAGGAGGTTACAGGAAGGTCACGGACAAGGTCATGGACCCAGGCCCACGCCCACGAGAAACTCTGGGGCCCGCCTGGAGGGGAAGCCGAGCGCGAGCGTGGACAAGCTAAGCTGGAGTACTGATGAGGCAGCCACCGTGGAGGCATCGATGTGGGCATCGGGCACCCCAAGTTCTCCACTGTAGAAGTCAGACCCAGACATGGCAGAAAACACCCCACCTTTGGGAATACATGAGTGGGGGGGGGGGGGGTCCTGCCAAAGCTGCTTAGTACGGAGTGAAAAATGGAAGAAAGAAAATAAGAACCAACTTTGTTTCAATGAAGCGGTGAGGGCCAAGCCGGGGAGCAGGGCGGGCTCTGTCCCGTCAGCATGGAGGGTCTCACCCACTTCTTCCAACCACGCGCCCCTCACACGCCACCGAGTGCGAGGGCTCCTGTGTGCCCACGGCTGAGTGGTTTCCCGCGCGGCAGGTCAGGCCTCTCTCTAATGCAGGAACGTTCTTCCCTCCCGCGAGGCAGGACCTGCCTCCCTGGCCCCCAGCCCGGCTTGGCTCACCCCCAGAGACTGACCTCCCGCTGTCCCAGTGCATGGCCCGGGGAGCTGGCGTCGGGAGCCCCTCTCCCTCTGAGGAGGGGAACCCTGCAGCTGACAAAGTCTCCAAAAGCAGCACTGTCCAACTTCCTTAAAACAAAGCCACAGAGCGCCATGGCGAGCGCACGGACAAAGGTGTCATTGTGAGAAGGAACAGAGTTAACTGAGTCCAAATCACCTCCCTGACAAGACCGGAGACAACGTTGTGGAGGGAGTGGCGTACTCTCAGCAAAGCGAGGCTAATGGCGAGACTAGCCACCCTGCCGGCCTGGCGTTCCCAGGGCCCAGGTCACTGCACCAGCCGAGCGTCTTCCCCATAGAAACCGCTGCCGGAGCCCAGACCCCGGGTGAGCCAGGCCGTCCTGCTCAACGCAACACAAACACCTCTGTGTGGAGACACCTGAGGTTCCCCCGGCTCTTCTCAAGCTTCTTCCACCACTGTGGAGGGCAGATGGGCTGGGGCCTCCTCCTTCCCCGGAGGCACCCAGGAAGTGGGGTCGGGACCTGCAGGGGCTCTGGGCGAGGGGTGGGGGCCCCCTTCCTGCTGTCTCCACGGCCCTGAGCCATGGCCCAGGGTCTGCCTCAGTACCTGAGCCGGTGAAGACGGCAGAATGCAAGCACGTGGCCTAGAACGAGCGTGCGAACTGAATGAGAGGACTTTCCTTCTTACGTGTGATCAGTAAAGAAACTGAAGAAGGAAAAAGAACAAAAACATGACCAAGACTTAGTGACCCGTCTCAGCTGCCTGGCACGTTCCTGAGGGCAGAGCGTGTGCACGGAACAGCGCCTCCTCCTCCCCTCGGCCACGGGGGCCTCCGGGACGAGGGACTCAGGGGCCAGCCCTCCCGGCGCACCAGGGTCTGAGGCAGGAAGGGAAGGTGGAACGGGGGGTGGAAAGCCCCCATGGAGGGGAACCACTGCCACCAGCCAGGACACCACTTCCTTAGGAAGGACACGGGGCCCAGGAGCCAGGGACTTCCCACTTGGGAAGGTCAGCGTTTTAAAAGCACGGAGACTCAGCGTAAAGCTCCTACGGCTCACTGCGGACAGAAGAGAACTTCAGAGACCAGCAAAGCCAGTGCCTATGACTCGACTGAACACAGTGAATAAACTTCTCAGTGATACGTTTCCTGCAGAAGTGAGCCTTTTACCAGAGAGGCCGGAACGCAGCAGAGGGTGGGCATGGACACATCTCTAAAACCACACACTTTATCCTGGATTTGGTGACAGGTCCGACTGCTTTTTAAGGAAGCGATTCCCACTCCGGGCTGAGGCCGGATTAAATGGCCGGGCTATCACTGCACATAAAGCGGTAACACAATTCCTTTTATAAAGAAACAAAGCCCCAAACACGAACTTCAGGCCTGTGCAGGCTCAGCTCCAGGTGTGACCTCGCCTGTGGCTGCGGGTGGACGCCCCTCCCTGCCTGGGGCTGGCCATCAGGGTAAGCAATCCACTTCCAGGCCCAGGGGGAAGCCAGCAGCTATGGGACAACATAAAGCACCAAGAAAACAACACTTCGCTTCTCTCTAGTGTCAAGAAGCGGCCTCAGCCCGCTGCCCCCGCTCGGGCGCTAGGCTGTGTGGCCTGGACTCAGTGAGAAGACAGTGCTGGCACGTTCTGATAAAGGATACAGGACAGAGGAATAGATCCATTAGAATCCTGTAAAGGCCGCCTGTGAGCAGAGAGGCTTTTGTGAGCATCAGAAGAATCAAGGAAGCTTTGGAAGCAACTCTCCCAGGACCTTGGAGCTCAAAGAGAGCCCTGGGCGAGCAGGGAAGTAAGAGGCCTCGGCCGTCCCCTGGGGGCCAGTCCCATCCAGGGCCCCACGTGCACAAGGGTTACACACAGAGCCTCTGCCCCTCTCCCCGCTCTGGCCACCTGGGACCCTCTCCTGGGAAAGGGGGCGTTTGCGGCTGAGAGCGCCCAGCAGAGCTCCGAGCCGCCCGGGTTCCGAGCGGCTCTCCCACAGGCGCAGGCTTGGGCTTGTCAGCCAGGGTGTGGGCTCGCCACGCAGCTGCCTTCACGCTGAAATTCAGGTTCACCACACGTCTGCGGGGAATGGCTTCCCAAGCATGTCACGGGCACCGGGAGCGAGGGGGAGCCCCCCCACTAGCCCTAACACGCCCCCCACACTCCCGGACGTGGCTAAGAAAACACCTATTATGAGTGAGTTAATGGCAAATACACTTTCACAATTTGAAAACGTCATTAAAAATAATAAAAATATACATCAGAAAGTGTGACTTACCGCCGTCAGACACAGTTGCAGACTGAAAGAAAAGAGAGAGAGACATGAGTTAATTAGGCCTCATGGCAAAGTCGGAAAGCAGTCCCTCCGAGGAACCCAGCCGGGGCTGCTCCGAGGCTCGCTCCCCGCAGGTGCCCAGCAAAACCAGACACCTCAGTGAGTCAAGTGCGCTCCCACTTCCTGAGCGGACTCCGCCCAGCCGTGGGTGAGCACGGCCACATCAGGACGGGCGGAAGTCCCCGTCATTTCACTGGAAAAGAACAAATCCCAGCACGTCGGGCCTCAGCTCAGCGAGAGCCTCAGGGAGAGCACGTCTGCATGTTCACCTGATGGGCGAGGGCTGCGGTGGGGCAGTCTCACGAGGGCAGGCAATGTGCCAGCCGTCCGTGCAGTGCTGCTGGCTTTCCAGTGGCTGTGCCCGGTGCCAGCGCTGCCCTGGGCACAACACAGCCCACTCGGTGCCTGCACCCTGGTACCAGGCTACTGGTACCCCCTCCACTGCCCAGGGCAGACCCGGATGGCAAACCACCAGGCCCAGCCACGCCAGGTGTGGGAGAAGGGGTGCAGCAGGCGGGCGGGGCAGGTTTCCAAGGAGGGCGCCTGGAAGAGGGCGAGGCTGGAGGAGAGGAGGGCTGGCTCCCGGGGACAGGGCCACGTGCTGCAGCTGGGACTGGAAGGAGGCTGCGGTGGAGAGAGGCCTGGAATGAGACACGCAACAACAAACGCTGCCGTGTAGTCCCGGCTGGGTGGCAGGGGCTGAGGGCTATGGGAATGCGTTCGCAGCGGGCAGCTCGGGGCTGCCTTGTGGGAAGGTCACTTCCACCTGGACGTGTGGAGGGAGGAGAATCTGGGGAGGGGGGGAAGGGTGGGAGCTGGTGGGGCGCTTGGAGGGGAGCAGGCTCGGTGCTTCTGCCTGCTGGTCCATGCCCAATGCGATGCCCCCAAACCTCGCCACTCAGCCTGCACGGAAGAGGGACAGGGGCCTCTCCCATGCCGAGCAGACCTTGTCGCAGCCCCTCACCTGCAGGACTTGCACCTGGAGCCCAGCGAGCCAGCTAAGTGGCCCACCTCCCCCCAGGAGGGTCTGCCACTCTTTCAAACCGTCGCGAGGCCTGGGTCAGAATCTCCGAAACTGTCGCTCAGCGCCTTACCCATGGCTTTCAAGGGTCAGACATGTGCGGCTGTGTGTCCGGTTTTAACTGCCATTTTGCCAAGAGCAGCTGCAGCCCGTCCTTGGCTACCGGCCTCGGCACAGGTCTGGCTTCCATCACAGAAGCAGGCGGGTGTCCTTCCCAGCAGACAGAGGCCGTGACGGCTTCCCTCGCCCACACTCACCATCGATCGCCCAGCCACGCTACACATTAGAGAGTATCGCGGGCAAATGATTCCGAGACGAGGAGAGGGAGATCTGCGAGGCACACACACACCACAAACTGTGTGTCCACCAGGAGCATCTGAGAAATAAGCCATCCCGTGCAAGCGGCAGGAACGTGAGGACAGGGCCACTTCAGGATACAGGTTAAACGAGTGCTCGGGCCGTGGCTGACAGACAGAGGCACTGCAAACCCTCCACACTGGCCCCAATGCCCTGAGACGAGGTCTGGGAGGGTCGCTGCAGCCAGAGACAGAGGAACGTGATGCTGAGTGGGATGCCTAAGGGGTGGGGAGAGGGGGCCACGTGGACACGGCGAGCAGGGTGGGCTCAGCATGCCCGCGGAGGGCTCAGTGCAAAGCATGCGGATCCAATGCAAGCTCAACAAACGTGCTGCCGGAAGCGCACTGTGCTTTGTTTGGGTGCAGCTTTAGGTTTGCAGAAAAGCTGTGAAGACAGCACAGTCACAAACATGCTTTTTAATAGTGCAGCTCCCACAGAAGTAAGGGGAGACCCTGGAATGGAGAGTGGTCAGCAAATGCCACCACTGCCGGGGCAGGGCCGGGCGTCACGCAGTGCGGGCCACTCAGAGATGCCCCAGGCAGGCAGCCACACACAAGGCCTTCTGGGGAGAAAGCAGCCCATGCAAATATGAGCTCACAGTTCAAAAACCCCCTAAAGCCAAGAGAAACCCACCCTGAGAAAGAGCCAGCAGAACGGACAATGGAAGTGAGACACGGGTAAGTCCTACCTCCCACAGGGCGTCAGAGAACATGAGACTATAGAGGAGGAAAAGCTGCTGAAGAAGAGGAAGCAGGCGGCAGATTTGAAAACCCCCATTGGATGTCTGACAATGAAAACTACAACTGTTGGCATTCAGCGCTCAATAGAGAGGCTGCAGACATTAGAAAGCTGGAGAGAAGATGTGGGAACTGGAAGGCAGACTCGGGAAAAACGAGGCACAGAGAATAGGACGGGTGCGCAGTGTGGGTGGCGAGCACGCGGGAAGCCCTGAAAGTGCTCACCACCCGCGGCTGTCCCAGCAGGCGCTGCTCAAGGTGCCCACCAGGACGGTGCTGGTTCCAGAGGCCTCAGGGGCCGGCATGTCCAGGAAGGACTCAAACGCCTGAGGCACAGCCTCATCCGATCTCCTTCCCTCCCTGAGTCTGGGTCGTGTGCCCAGAGTTATTTCCCAAGCCCAGACTCTAAGGATAGTTCTAGGCATCCAGGGTGGCCTCTGTACTGAGGGTTCTCCCGGAGGGGCCAGCGAGGACTCAGAGGTCACGGATGTCCCCTGCCCACCCCACATCTACTTGTAACTGCGGAACCAGCTCGGACCGGTCCCGTCCGGATTCCCACGAGGCCCAGATGCACACTCACGAGGGACACAGGTGAGTCCTTCGCTGCGCCCTCGTGGAACCAAAGGGCCGGGACAGGGCCAGACATGAGACTCCGGGCCTTGCAGCAGCCAAGGGTCCGCTGTCCAGGAAGGCCCGGTGCTGAAACCCCAGACCCCTCCGAGCCCTGGATGGGGCGGGGCTGAGCCTGGCCTCCTGTGTTTGGGCTGGTCCTCTCACACACTAAAGCTTTTTTCTTTTCTCAAAAGCTGGCACCATCGTGTTGGCTGCCATGCGCATCAGGCAGCGAGCTCCATCCAGAAGCCCTTGATAAATGGTAAGCTCACACTGGGCTGCTCCCAACAAGTCAGTGTGAGGAGTGCCACCGGGAGCCAGCCCAGCCCTTTATTCGTGGTCTCCACCTCCTCTGTTCATAGCCCAACCAGACACTGGCCTGAAAGGAAAGCCCGGAGACAGAGTTACTGTCACCCGGACATAAAACCACTGTCCTCCGTCCAGGTCACATATGAGCGAGAAACAGGCCACTTAACCTGCAAATGAATAGGTGTAGTTACCATAACCCACCTCCGGCTGCTAACACGTGCGGATGCGCAGGTGCGCACCAGGCCGGGCGGAGCCGGCCCAGCTCCTGCGCGGGAAGCACCCAGGACGCGAAGCAGCGGAGGAGCGCGTGGCCGGGCTGCGTTCTCCCAGGCAGTGGAGCAGGCAGTGCCACGGGGAAGGGCTGGCCAGGGAGAGGAGGGCGGACGTGCCCTGTGGGGAGTGTGGGGTATATCGTGCTTTCCTGGTGGCCAGTGCTTGGTGTGGGGGTGGAGGTGCAGGCAGACAACCCACCGACCTGGGGGGTGTGGGAAAGGCAGGTGACCCAGATCATGCATTCTGCCTTGAGACTGGCCGCAGGTCCAACTCTGACCACGCTGCCCTTGGAAGCCTGGTTTGCATGCTCTGAGCACATCCTGGCTGACCGGCGGTGCAGTTCACAACGGAAGCCCTGGATCATTCCAGAACACCAGAGGCAAGAACACCGCAGAGGCAGCCTCAGCTCGGGGACTGAAGGTTGGGCGCTGCCAGGTCCTTGGCTTCTGCTAGGCCACGAACGTTTTTATGGAGTAAGACCTACCATTCCTCACGTTTCCTGATCCCCAGCACAATGTGTATTAATAACCTGTTTGCATTTTCCGCATTCTCTGGGTCCCTCCCAAATCCGCGTGTTACACTCAAAAGAGAACAGCCGCAAAGGAGGCTGCCAGGGAAAAGGTCCCGGTGCGCCAGCACCTTCCCGTGATGAGAGAAACAGACCCGGAAGGAGGCCGCCTCACCAGGGCCAGGCGCCGCCTCACCAGGGCCAGGCGCCGCCTCCCGCTGGCCTCCACACTGACAGACACACGGGTGTGAAAGGGGCTCACAACACGTCTGGGTGGTGACTTAGGCTCAGACCGCCCTGCGTGCCCCCAGGCTGTCCCAGCTGCAGAGCCTGGTACAGGGGCCGTGGGTGCGGGCCTGGGAATGCGGCTGAGATGGCCCCACAGCTCCCCTGCTCAGCGCCCCCCCCCCCCCCCCGCCCCGCGCTCATGTGCTGGGGCTGGAGATGAACCCAGAACCCCGCCTCAAGTCAGCCTGGACAGAGGGGCTGAGGCGGTGCCCCGAGCTGTCACAGGAGGGACGGGTGTGGCGGACGCAGGGCTGGCCTGTGAGAGAGGCAGGGCTCTGAGAGGCGAGCAGATGGAGAGTGAGGAGTCCAAGTCTGAGGTGGGCACTTCGCACCAGGCCTCCTGCGCATCCAGGGAGATGGAGGGACATGGACGTGCTGTGGGTCTGGGGTGAGGGCCAGTCTCTAAGTGACAGCACAGAGGACCTGGGTCAGGAGGGAAGCGGGAGGCCGGGAAGGCCCAAGGACAGCCACACAGACGCTGGGAGAGGCAGCTGCTCTCAAGAGGGACAGCCCCTGCTCAGTCGCCAGGGTGGGGAGAGGGTGCAGCGGGACGTGCTCGCATGCTGCCCGCAGGCCCGGGCGGAGGAGACGGCAGGAAGGAAGGCTGCATGCACGGGGCCTGCTTCTGCGTGAAAAGGGGAAGCTGCGGGACACTCTGGAGCGGCGTTTCCCTCCTGCTGCCTTCCTAACAGATAACAGTGAGCAAAGCTGACCCCGAGGAGGACAAACACCGCCCCAACAGGCGGCGGCCCCTCCTCCATCGGCTTTAGGTGCCCAGACATGTGGGCCGAGGAGGCGCGCGCAAGGCTGCCTGGCCAGGCCTCTGCAGGGCCGTCTGGGAGAAGGGCGACGCACACGGCGGTTCATCTGAGCTAGAAAAGGGCGCCGAGTCCCGAAGGACGCAGCCAGCGTGAGCTCATCTCACAGGCTCAGGCGGAGGTGCTGCCAGCACATCAGCCCACAGAAGGGCACGCCGGATGCGCTCACGCCCACGGCCACCAGCAGCCTCGCCATGGCTCCCTGTGCACCCCACGCCCCCTCCGGGCGGTCCCTGCTTCTCTGGGACCCAGGCTGCTCAGAGGGTTAGGCTGCCTGCCCGGTGGCCGGAAGAGGAGCAGGCAGAGTCCTGGTCAATGACGCAGAGGACGAAGGCCTGGCTCTGAAGCCAGAGAGCCCCTCGCATCACGGGCAGCCCTGACTCCTCCGAGCACACGCTGTCTTCCTCATGCTGCTCACACTTCCCCGCGCAAATGCACGCCTCTGCTCAACACCAGGGCGGCCTCCTCCAGCCTCTGCCCTGTCCGGCCCTCTGGGGCCCTCGGCGCCTCTGAGTGTGCAGGGGCTCCTGTTGCCTGGGAAAGCCAGGCCCTGGCTGGGCCTGGTGGACCCTCCGATCCTGCAGAGCCCGGTGCAGAGGCAAAGCCCTGGTCTTGGGAAAGCTCCTTCCCTCAGCCCCAGGCACCTGCCCGGCAGACCAGTCAAAGCTAACCTGCCACAGCCACGTGCCCCAAACCCGAGACACACGCCTCTGCCGAGTGTGCGACACACAGAGCCGGTCCTTTATGACCAGGAAGCGAAGGAAGGACAGACCAGCAGTGGCAGCCCCCGTGCAGCCCGCCACCTGAGCCGGCACTGAGGGAGGATGCACGGAACATGGCGGGCGCATGCCCCGGTACAGAGCAGGGGGACGCAGGGGGGACGCGGGGCAAAGCAGCAGGTCAGCGTGCCCTGGGCCCGGAGTGGGACTTGCTCCTGCTGCTCAGAGGATGGAGAGGACTGCCCGTGTGCGACTCTGGGACTGCCAGGGAGTCCCCTACTGCTCCTGCCCTGCCTCTGGCTCAGCAAGCCTCCGTCCAGCCCAGGCCCCGCAAGAACTGCCCCAGCAGCCCGGTGAATGTTGTCACAGCCTTCCTGGACGGGCACAGGGACCCGTGAAGCAAGACTGTCAGACAGGGCAGGGGAGCAGGTGCCAGTCCAAGGGGGGGCAGGCACCTGTTAAAGCTTCTCCCGTGACACTTCACATTTCTTTCAGGCTGCGGGCTTCCGTGTCTCCTTCAACCGGTATCTTATGGCGTCTGGACTGTGACAACCCCATGAGGTGGTTTAAAGATGACGGCTCTGCTCTGCAAAGGGGCGTGGACACTTCCAGCCCAGGCTGCATCGCCCTCGTAAAGATGCGAAGCCGATGTGTGCATTCGGCCGGGAGCCCAGTGCTCGTCCTGGGCGGCACTCTGGCGGCTCCAGGCGCCTCCTGGCGCCTGTGGATCATGGGAAACAGCGCCTATAAATGCTTACGATTCTCCACTTCACATGAAAGCAGCTCGCGAGGAGCACAGCCCTTTACAAGCCCTGTCACAAAGCACGGCTTTTACAGAGCACACACCCTCTGGATGGAGCCCAGCATTCCATGCCCCCCCGCCCCCGATTTTCAGGATGAACCAGCTGAGGCTCAGAGAGGAGCACCCTCCCACCCGGCCTCCAGCGTCACCCCTTGCCCATGTGACCTGGCACCACTGCTGGGCTGGCCTGCGATGACTAACCTGGGCCCCAGTGGCTGCGGACCGACCCCCACCTGCCACCGCCTGCTCCACGAGGGAGCCGCTCAGTTTTTGTTGCTTAAGGTACGCGCACACCAGCGACGGCCAGCGGCCTCCGTGACCAGCTCGTCTGCCAGAGGGCACAGCAGACACCCCACAAGTCACCCCCTCACTACACAAGCCCGCACAGTGGCTCTCTAGTCTCCTTTTCTAAACACTCGGAACAAAAGCCCACATTTCCACCAACTCGCCTTAAGATACTAGTGAATGAAAACGCAGCCCCACAGGCATAGGAATAACTGTTCCCGGGTCCACTGCGGACATGACCGGCCGGGAACTCACTTGTGCAGCCAGAGAAGCGGAAGGAGAGAAGCGGGACGTAAGCCACTCCCCGGGCCGAGGCAGTGGGCCGCCCGCACCCCGCAGCCCGCCCGCCCACGGCTGCCCGGGGCTCCGAGCACATGCATGTCTCCCAAGCACATTAAACCTGCATGCGTTTCATCAGCATAGTCCTGGCCTGTCCAGCAGCCCGAGTGGAAGGAGGGTGTCGCTCCTGTTCCCACCCCACCCTCCAGCCGCCACATCTGAGTGCCCCTCCCCTCAGGTCTCCACACAAGGCCCTCATTAGGGATTAGGAAGACAAGTTCGGATAAAACACCTCTCAGAAAGAATGAGTTTAAAACCGGCCCCTGTAATTAGTGACAATCTCCTATAAATAACTTCAATTCATTTTGCCTTCTATCAGCGCAGCACAGGGCCACAGGAGGAAAATAAAAAGTATTCTTTTCAGATCATCTCACACCTTTAAAAATGTTTACAGAAGTTCAACTTTATAAGCTGAGGTAATAGCCAGTCATTAGAGGGCCGCAGTTCCCTAGGTCTGTATATGCAACAGAACCAACTCATTACATTTAAGAAGTCAGACATGACAGTTTTAAAGAGCAGGATAGGTTTTGAAATGTGCTCTCCCAACACGATGAACTCCTCAGCTCCACAACCTCTAGTGTCACCGTGGTGAGGACGAGAAGAAGGCTGACGGGGGCACTGGCAGCGGGGTCCTGAGACGCAGGCTGGACCCGGCGTGACGGGCCGCCAGCAGCTCGCTCTGGGCGCTGGTCTGTGGTCCCAGAGCCGGGCATCGCTGCCACGGGACTCCCGTCCAGCTCGGAGGCAGCCACGAGACAAGCGCTCACGAAGTGTACAGCTACGCGGCCTGCCAGCAGCTGAGAACAGGCAGCAGTGGGGATGCCGAGCCTCCGCACACGACTCTGTAAATGACCCAACGCTGGAAGGACTCACCTGCTGATCGTCGGAAGCGCGCGTCTCCTTGGACGCCCCTTCCCCCAAATCCATCTTAAGACAGACAACGCCCGCTCCTCCGCAGACACGCAGTGCTGAGGGCTGCCACCCCGCCGTGGCAGGCCTGTGCGCGGCAGGAAAGTTTAAAGACGGTGCAGATGAAGTTCCATTCCGCTCTCCTCGTAACCCGTGGCAACAGGACACTGCAGGAAGCTGTGCTGGCCGGGGACTCAGACTCTGGATTGTCTCGTGCAGCGAAAAAAGCCGTTTACGTAAATCGCGCTGTGAGATCACTTTTAAAGTATTTCCTCCACCAAATCAGAACACAGCGCAGCCGACAGGGGCCATCTCCCCACCGCACAGCAGCTGCCGAGAAGCCGAGTGAACGCAGAACAGCTCCGTGCGTCCGGCCGTAATGGCAGCTCTATTATTAGCCTCCACACGCGGGCAGGGCGGGGCCAGCCGCGGGCTCTGCGTCCCCCTCACCCTGTCCTGGGGCCTCTCCCAGGGCCTGCTGGCCTGCCTCCCACATCCAACACACCTGAGAGTGAGGGAACATGCCAGGTCCTGGTTTAGAAAAGGAGGAAGCAGAGACTAGTTCTAGAACCTGGTGTCCCTGGGTCTCCCTGGAGGGTCCTGGGCTCACCCTAAGTGCCGCCACACCGTCCATGTGATGGCAGGGCCGTCGGGGCCTCACTGGATGGGCTCCTGGAAGGGCAGTAGGGCAGACCTCAGGGAGTGTCCGGGGTCGCAAACACGGCGCCCACGTGGACACCTGCTGGGATGAGGGCCCTCCAGCTTGGGGCCGGGCCACCTGCTGGGAGGGCGCTGAGCCCGCCCTGCCCTTCGCTCTTCCTGGAGGACCCGAGCTCCCAGTGGGCACTCGCAACACAGCTCCGTCTATTGCAGAAACGTACACCTGCCTGGGAGGACATGACAGACAGAAACAGCATCGGCTCCAGCTTCCTCAGACAGCTTTGCTCCAGAGACTGGCACACAGCACAGAAAAGGTACGAAAGAGAGGAGCGGGGCGGGTCAGAGGCCTCGTCATCACCGGACCACCACCGCTGAGCACAGAAACTGCCCAGCCTCGTGCCCAGGACATGCTGGGGGCAGCAAGGATCGGGGGAGTAGAAAGAGAAGGAGGAGGAGGTGGTAGTGGTGATGGAGAAGGAGGAGGGAGGAGGAGGAAGAGAAGGAGAAGGAGGAGGAGGAGGAGGTGGACGAGGAGGAGGTGGACGAGGAGAAGGTAGAGGGGGAGGAGGAGGAGGTAGAGATAGAGAAGGAGGAGGTAGAAGGAGGAGGAGGTGGAGGAGAAGGAGGAGGTAGAGATATAGGAGGAGAAGGTAGAGGAGGAGGAGGTAGAGGAGGAGGAGGTGGAGGAAGAGGAGGTGGAGGAGGAGGAGGTAGAGATAGAGAAGGAGGAGGTAGAAGGAGGAGGAGGTGGAGGAGAAGGAGGAGGTAGAGATATAGGAGGAGAAGGTAGAGGAGGAGGAGGTAGAGGAGGAGGAGGTGGAGGAAGAGGAGGTGGAGGAGGAGGAGGTAGAGATAGAGAAGGAGGAGGTAGAAGGAGGAGGAGGTGGAGGAGAAGGAGGAGGTAGAGATATAGGAGGAGAAGGTAGAGGAGGAGGAGGTAGAGGAGGAGGAGGTGGAGGAAGAGGAGGTGGAGGAGGAGGAGGTAGAGATAGAGAAGGAGGAGGTAGAAGGAGGAGGAGGTGGAGGAGAAGGAGGAGGTAGAGATATAGGAGGAGAAGGTAGAGGAGGAGGAGGTAGAGGAGGAGGAGGTGGAGGAAGAGGAGGTGGAGGAGGAGGAGGTAGAGATAGAGAAGGAGGAGGTAGAAGGAGGAGGAGGTGGAGGAGAAGGAGGAGGTAGAGATATAGGAGGAGAAGGTAGAGGAGGAGGAGGTAGAGGAGGAGGAGGTGGAGGAAGAGGAGGTGGAGGAGGAGGAGGTAGAGATAGAGAAGGAGGAGGTAGAAGGAGGAGGAGGTGGAGGAGAAGGAGGAGGTAGAGATATAGGAGGAGAAGGTAGAGGAGGAGGAGGTAGAGGAGGAGGAGGTGGAGGAAGAGGAGGTGGAGGAGGAGGAGGTAGAGATAGAGAAGGAGGAGGTAGAAGGAGGAGGAGGTGGAGGAGAAGGAGGAGGTAGAGATATAGGAGGAGAAGGTAGAGGAGGAGGAGGTAGAGGAGGAGGAGGTGGAGGAAGAGGAGGTGGAGGAGGAGGAGGTAGAGATAGAGAAGGAGGAGGTAGAAGGAGGAGGAGGTGGAGGAGAAGGAGGAGGTAGAGATATAGGAGGAGAAGGTAGAGGAGGAGGAGGTAGAGGAGGAGGAGGTGGAGGAAGAGGAGGTGGAGGAGGAGGAGGTAGAGATAGAGAAGGAGGAGGTAGAAGGAGGAGGAGGTGGAGGAGAAGGAGGAGGTAGAGATATAGGAGGAGAAGGTAGAGGAGGAGGAGGTAGAGGAGGAGGAGGTGGAGGAAGAGGAGGTGGAGGAGGAGGAGGTAGAGATAGAGAAGGAGGAGGTAGAAGGAGGAGGAGGTGGAGGAGAAGGAGGAGGTAGAGATATAGGAGGAGAAGGTAGAGGAGGAGGAGGTAGAGGAGGAGGAGGTGGAGGAAGAGGAGGTGGAGGAGGAGGAGGTAGAGATAGAGAAGGAGGAGGTAGAAGGAGGAGGAGGTGGAGGAGAAGGAGGAGGTAGAGATATAGGAGGAGAAGGTAGAGGAGGAGGAGGTAGAGGAGGAGGAGGTGGAGGAAGAGGAGGTGGAGGAGGAGGAGGTAGAGATAGAGAAGGAGGAGGTAGAAGGAGGAGGAGGTGGAGGAGAAGGAGGAGGTAGAGATATAGGAGGAGAAGGTAGAGGAGGAGGAGGTAGAGGAGGAGGAGGTGGAGGAAGAGGAGGTGGAGGAGGAGGAGGTAGAGATAGAGAAGGAGGAGGTAGAAGGAGGAGGAGGTGGAGGAGAAGGAGGAGGTAGAGATATAGGAGGAGAAGGTAGAGGAGGAGGAGGTAGAGGAGGAGGAGGTGGAGGAAGAGGAGGTGGAGGAGGAGGAGGTAGAGATAGAGAAGGAGGAGGTAGAAGGAGGAGGAGGTGGAGGAGAAGGAGGAGGTAGAGATATAGGAGGAGAAGGTAGAGGAGGAGGAGGTAGAGGAGGAGGAGGTGGAGGAAGAGGAGGTGGAGGAGGAGGAGGTAGAGATAGAGAAGGAGGAGGTAGAAGGAGGAGGAGGTAGAGGAGGAGGAGGTGGAGGAGGTAGAGGCGGAGGAGGTGGAGGAGGAGGAGGAGGAGGCACCACCCACCTCGGCCCCATCCCTGGGCTCAGGTAAGGTGTCTGACCTTTTGCTGTCTCCTGACCCAGTCCCCGCCCTGGTGTGGACCCTACGGCCTATAATCTAGCTGCCCCTTCCTTCCCAGCGCCCAGTGCTCAGCCTCAGCTCGGCGGTGCCCTGTCCAGCGCCCCCCTGCTCAGTGCTGGTGACAGGCGGGGCCAGCCCAACGACAACAAGGGTGCTATCGTTTGTTCCCTGCTGTCCCTTGAGCAGAAACAGCAACGGGCGCGTAGCGGGTGTTTAAGGACCACTCACTGAGACATCCTAGCACAGCGGGCGCCACCCTTCCGGACCTCACAGACCACCAGTGGACCGCTGTGCTAGAATGCATCCCAAGTGAACAGGGTGTTAAAGAGAATTAAGATCATTTCCTACGTAAACGACCTAAAGGCTAGATGAGTACATGAAGGACCAAACCAAGCAAAAACTTCGGAGTTAATTTCTCCCAGAGATAAAAACAGCAAACTTAAGGTTTTTTTTAAAATAAAAAACGCTCATTTTGAAGTGTCTGTGTACACTGCACCCTGGATCACGTGAACTCCATGACTACAGTGCGTCCCGGAGCTGAGCCAGGACTGGGAGGAGCGCAGCAACCGGCCAGGGGGCTGAGAAGGCAAAGCGACCAAAGAAGGCAATGGTGGCCTCTGAGTCTGGGTCTCGTGCAGGTCCGCCTGCCTCGGGCGGACGACAGCCTCAGACAGCAAGTCCGGGGCCTTCCAAACAGACGCACAGAGCCTGGCCACAGAGGAGGCAGCCTCAGGGCCACCCGCCACCCCCCTTGCCTCTCCAAGCAGAGAAGTCTGGACAGGGGCGCCCCCTGCTGTCCAGGACGCACTGCCAGTTCCTGCCATCAACACCTAGGCGCCCAGAAATAGGGGGCGGGGGAGTGCTTCCTCCAGCAAATACTCAGACCAAGTATGTCAAACTCCAGGGCTATCACGGGCCAAATAAACAAAAGCTTCAATTTTCATAGAAACGTAGGTTTATTTCAGTAGAGACATGCTGAATATAAAGGGCTGAAATAAATGAGTCGTCGTTAACATAAAATAATAGACCATTTTAATAAAAATTAATATTTTTTTCTTGAACATTAACTTACCAGACACTGAATAACCACACAAGTTAATAAGCATCACGCAAATAAACCTATTTTTCTTGTTCTCCGAAAGCAAAATATTGACTGTTGTGCACACCAAACAAGTCAGTCCAAGACTAATGACATAGCCATCGCTGCTAGAATATTCGCTGCTGGTATTAGTGGAGAGAAATGGTGCGCCTGCACGTAAGGCGCGTAAGGGAAATGAAGGCAAGACGATTATAGTAGCCAGTCATTAGCGAATGCTGTAGTTCATTATTAATAATTATGTATAACAGGATATTATAAAAGTCAAGTTATGAAATTCTTATTAAAACGTTTCTTACGTACCGTTATACTGGTGGGCTGCAAAAATATTCATCGTGGGCCACATGGGGCTCGCGGGCCACGAGTGTGACATGCTTGCTCTAGACCAGTGCTTCTCAACCTTGGCTGCACATTGTTCAATGGCATTTAAATATATAAAATAAATATCAAAAATATAAGTCTTTGTTTTACTGTGGTTGCAAATATCAAAAAATGTCTATATGTGACCCGGCACCAGAGTTAAGTTAGGGTTTTTCAAAATGCTGACACGCTGAGCTCAAAAGGTTCGCCATCACTGCTCTAGACGGTGATGCAGATGGAGGGGCTGGGGGCGCTGTGAGCCGCAGGAGGAGCCTTCAGGGGCTGTAATAAGGGACGGGGAGCGCCAGTGTCCTGGGCTGGGACCAGGCCACAGCTAACCAGCCAGGGAGTCCAGGGCAGCAGGACGGGGGGCCTGACACTGGTCAGCGGTGGTCAGGAAAAGGGTGGAGCCTCGGGCGATGGGGAGGGCCTGGAGGACCCCACCCACAGCCTAGAGAACAGTCTAGAGCTGGGCTGGGAGCAAGCTGGCCACTGGCCTCACAGGGCACCCCGGCTTTGCGGGCAATACACTACCACTTAGCTCTGCCTTCAGCGTGAAAACAGCAAAGATGTGCGAAGGGCCTGACCACGTGCCAACAAAACTACTGCCCACCCCACTCTCTAGTCCAAAGCGTGGCGGCCCCTCCTGTCTTTGGAAACATGAGAGCTTCGCTTGGGAAGGTGGCTGCCTGGCCCCAATGGCCTGCACTGCCCCCGGGGGAGTCTCAGCCCCTGCCAGCCTCCATGCTGCCGGAGGGGCTTCCAAACAGACGCCCGGCCCTCCTGGAGGGGTGCCCAGAGCAGGCGGAACTCAGGCAGGCAGGTGGCACTCTCACTGGGCTCCCGCAGGCTCCGCACACTAAGAAAACGCGAGGTTAGCCGGGCCGCCCCCTCTGTCCCGGGACACGCTGGCTGTGCCCTGTCCCCAGACCTTCAGGTGGCTGGTCCCCTCTTAACATCGAGGGCTCAGCGTGGACAGTCCCTCCTCAGAGCAGCCACCGGACCATGGCCTGCGAGGGTGCCCATCTCCTCCCCGCACCTGGCCTTGCTCCCCACCACCCCCAAAAGCCGACGAAGTCACGAAGTCGCCTGCCTGACACCTCCCTGTTGAGCACCGGTCGGCCACGGCTCTCACCCGGAGAGCAACTCCCTAGAGCAGGATGTGCCACAGGTCCTGGGGGACAGATGCGCAGCCCAGGCTGCCGGAGCTCGGTGTTCTGGGAGAGGCAGCTGGAGAGGTGAGGGTGCAAGAGCGAGGCTCTAAGCCAGCCCGCTGGGGGAAGGACTCCATGGGCTCGGACAATTCCTATCCCCTGGCACTGCCACCTTGCCTTAGTTTCCCACTCAGTAAAGCAGAAACAGTGATAGTTCCTGCGGCCCAGAGGTCACAGTTTGACCAGTGATGGGGCAGGTCATGGACACAGGCAGGGCCATTAGCCTCGTGTGGCCCATCAGTGCACGGCCTGGTGACCCCCCTTGCACGAGGCCCTGGGAGGGGGGGAGCTGCCCTCAGGGAGTGGGGACACTGCGGTCCTCCCCACAGTACATGGAAGTCATGAGCCACGGAGACCCCAGGGGGCGGCAGATGCCAGTGTTTGAGGGTGACAGCGGAGAATGGGCACCTCCCAGGGCTCAGCGATCCCTACAAAGTTACAGCCTTTGAACCAAGTGTGACGGATGCGGCGGACTGCCGAGTTCCTGTCCCCCCGCCAAGGCTGCCGGCAGACAGAATGTGACAATGAGACCAAGAGGAGTCTGGGATCCCAGGGAGTGCCGGCCTTTCCAGCAGGTGTGGGCCTGGCTCCTGCATGCTGCCCTCTCACTCCCGCTGGCCCTGGCTGCACAGCCCGTCTCCGCACCCCTGTCCCCCACTCTGCCCACGGTCCCTGCAGGCCCTTCAGGTCAGGTACCAGGACTTCTTCTAGACGTTCCTTCTGCCATTCCCACAGCACGGGTCTCATTCTCCACCTTCACCTCCTGCTCAGGAGTCCCTTTCCCACAATCTGTCACTAGCTCCTGTCCTCTCCCTTCACACTCCCTCCACACACCCTCGTCCTTTGGTTCCATCTTCCTCTCTCAGGCTCATCTGTAGAACCCTAACCCCAGCAGCCAGCGCTGCCGACTCCAGCATCTATCTCTGCAGGCCTGGGAGAGACACAGCCCATGCCAATCATTTTCACAGCAAATTCAGAAAAGAGCACCAATTGGAAATACACACTTCTGGGATTTATCCCCAAGTGAAGCCTGCGTAGCCTCACCCAGGTCATAACAAAAGCATAGTGATATTCTGGTTTTTTTCTTAAAAAAAAAAAAAAAAAAAAAAAAAGGAGTGGCTGTTCTAAATACAAATACTATACTTAACAAATATATTTGGTAGTTATTCTATTAAAATCATTACATATAATGAGATTGAGAGATGGGATATCTATTCTACTCTGTAGTGATTAGGAAGTTAAAATGAACTTCACTT
>NW_006288252.1:1350736-1352119 GCF_000327345.1 Myotis davidii
GTTTATTTTTAAGAACATTTTGAAAGAGAATTTTTATCATACATTCTTTTTATTGACTTCAGAGCAGAAGAGAGGAAGGGAGAGGGAGAGAAACATTAATGAGAGAGAATCATTCATCAGCTGCCTCCTGCATGCCCCCTACTGGGGATTGAGCCTGCAACCCAGGCATGTGCCCTCATTGGGAATCGAACCATGACCTCCTGGTTCATAGGTCAATGCTCAACCACTAAGCCACGCTGGCCAGGCCCTAGTTTCTCTTAATAGTTCTACGCTGAACACACAACCAAAAGCCATGGCTTAGTCTGGTCTGTTTTTAGCTCCTATGAATGGAGTCCTACAGACGCACTGCGTCTGTCTGCCCTCTCTCTGTGTCATGTGTCCAGGCAGCCACAGAGCATCCCTGGCGTCCTCCCTGCGGCTGGGCAGTTGGGCTGCTCGGGCTCAGGAGTCTCACCACAGCTGTGAGGCCTCGTGCACGTTGCCTGGAACTCAGGATGGACATTTTGGGTGCAGTGGAACTGCCGAGTCTCAGGGCACTTTATCTTCAAACACGCCCCCCAGGGAGTGCCCTCTACTGGAGTGTTATCAGAGTGTAGGCCGCTTCATGGCCACACCAACACATGAGACCATCTGTCTCTGGTCACTGGGGCCCCTCCTGTGCACAAGCCTCACTGTGGCTGTAACTTGCGCCTCCCTGGTGACTAATGTGGTTGGAAACCTCTTCATCTGCGGCTTTGCTATTGGGAATCATCTTTCATCAAATGCCTGTTAGACTCCCTGGCCCACTCTGCTCCCGGAGGCGCGCTCAGGACCAATGGGCCTTCAGTACAGGCGTTTGGATGCTGCAGTCCCCGAGCTTCCTGGAGTCCCAGTGGGCATCTCTGCCTTGATGGTCAGTGCTCTGTGTCTGGGGCAGAGTCTGCCCCCCACCTCCATGGAGCTGTGTCTGTGACCCTCCGTCAGACCTGCACAGCTGGGTCCATCCTATCTGTATGACGTGGGAATCCAGTTTCTTCCTTTCTTTGTTTTTTTCTCCCCTTTTCCCAGCACCACTAAAAAAAACAAACTCACCCTGCTCTGGACACACAGCCCAGGGGCTGTCTTCTACACCACGTCTGTCTGTGTATCCTGAGCCAACATTTACAGTCTTAAATTGCTCTTACACTTCATCATTTTGATGGCTGACAGAGGAAGTTCTCCTATCATATTTTACTTCAAGAATATCTTGGCTAGCCCTAGCCGGTTTGGCTCAGTGGCTAGAGCAGCCGTGGGCAAACTAGGGCCTGTGGGCCGGATCCGGCCCATTTGAAATGAATAAAACTATTGAAAAAAAAGACCGTACCCTTTTATGTAATGATGTTTACTTTGAATTTATATTAGTTC
>NW_006288252.1:1352429-1366748 GCF_000327345.1 Myotis davidii
GTGCACTGAATCTGTAGGTCATTTTCTAACTGTATCCAAAACTAATCTTCATATATTGACCGTAGATCCCGTAACCTTGCTAAACTCACTTATTGATTTTAATAACCTATAGATTTTTATAGATTTTCTGTTACAATCGTATCTTGTGAGAATAACATTAAATTTTTCTTTCCAAGCCTTTTAGTTTCTATTGTTTGACTTTCACAGTACAGTGACAAAGACATGCAATGAAAATCAAAACAGAAATGGCACCAGCAATGTTGCTTGTTCCCAATCTCAAAGGGAAAGCTTAAGTATGATCCCTGTTCAAGGGGATTCTATACCCTTATCAGATTAAGGGAAGTCCCTTTAATTCCTATTTTAACTTTTGTGGGAGTTCTGTAGCCATGAATGGATACTGAATTTTGCCAATGGCCTTTCCTGGGTCTGTTGGGATGATATGTGATTTTTCTACTTTGTGAATGTGGTAAATTACACTGACTGATTTTTAAGTATTAAAAACAGCTTGATCAGTGTGGCTCACCAGTTGAGCGTTGACCTATGAACCAGGAAATCACGGTTCAATTCCCAGTCAGGAAACATGCCTGGGTTGTGGGCTCGATCCCCAGTGGGGGTGTGCAGGAGGCAGCCAATCAGTGATTCTCATCATTGATGTTTCTATCTCTCCCTCTCCCTGCCTCTCTCTGAAATCAATAAAAACATATTTAAAAAAAATAAGGCACCATGTTGCCTCACCCCCTGTGACAAACGCAGCACACAGATGCAGGATGTTAGCACACGGCCAGCTGGGAGCACAGGGCTCCCCGTGCTTTCTGCTTAACTGGCCTGCAAACCTAAAACTGCTCTAATAGTAAAGCCCATTCAATTTTTAAGAAAAATGGATAAAAGGAAAGAACCACACCAACAGGTATTCTCTGTATCTGTGCCTCAGCATCGCACCTTTACAGGGTAACGCTGGGCCCGTCCTTCCTCACAGACTTGTGAGGCTGAACAGGTTCTGTACGAAGTGCTGAGCCAGCACCGGCACGTGGGCTGCAGCACGGACACATTACGCCGGCCTGGGCACACGTGCTGTGCAGAAAGGTGACTGATGGGCATTAGAAGACGTGGTTACCCCGGGAGGGGAGAGGAGTAAGATCCGGTGGAATTCAAAAGAGATTCAGATGTATCAGTATGCTTTTCATTTCTAAAAACCTAAAGAATAAGAGAAACTGAAATGCTTACCTCTAGGTCATCAAGGGAGCGAGTGACACTGAATCTCTTGGATCTTCCAAACGATCTCCGCGCAGAGGTGCGCTGAGAAGTCTGAGCGAGACCAAGTCCCCGCCCAAATTTTGAGCCCTAAACACAAGAAAAGGTAAAGTGAGTTACCTCCAGGGGAGAGGTGCTTAGCTTTGCCTGAGGCACCACCTTGCAGAGAAGAGGGGGCCCAGGAAGCCAGACTGTGCCCCCGGGGAAATGTCATGATCTGCAGGCATCACCTCAATGAAAACGCAGAGCCACAGCAAAGGCCGCCCCGGTCTCCAGGGGCTCGCTCTGCCCCTGACAACTATGCGCCCAGAGAACGACCACCTCAGCCTCCCGTCACCAGGATCTGACCCCCGGAGCAGATGAACAGCACGTGGGAGCGCAGTGTGGAGAATAATGGTTATTAACAAAGGCTGGTGTCACAAGGCCGCGCTGTGACTTAATTTCATGAGCGTCTGGGAAACTAAAGAATCCCACATTCAGCTGGCGTCTGAAGCCCAACCCGACTCAGGTGCCAGAAATAACCGGCCAGTGAAACATCTTGCTCTTTCTCTGGGAAATTACTAGAATTAATTCACTGTTATTATGCTAGACACTTCTCTGAATGTGATCGTGGTTCCAGCAAATAAGTCACCACATCTTTCACATAAAATCAGCGCAGCTGAAAATATCTGATTTCCTGGGGACTCGAAACCCTAGGTGCCCTCAGGGCAGGCGGGGAGCGAGGAAAAGCGAGGCCCTGGGGAGGGAGAGGGACCATCGGGGCTGGGCCAGGCCCCCAGAAGGCTGGGAATGTCTCCCTGAGAGTGAGGAGGCCAGCTACTTCCCTCTGCTCCCCTGGAGCCTGGAGCAGCCTTGCTGGCAGATTCCCCCTGCACTGAGCCCCGGAGAGCAGGCAGCACGGAGAGAGGGCAGCACGTGCTGTCAAAGAACCCATGCCCAGTGCTCCAGCCCAGGGCAGCTCAGAACCCTGGAGCGCCCTCTACTGGAGTGTCATCCCACAGATGGGAGCTCTCAGCAGAGGCTGCTACTGTGTCCTCCCCTCCTTGTGACATTGCAGTGATGCAATGTCGCCCGTGGGCGTTGTTTGCACAGGGTCCCGATCAAAGCCGGGCATAGTTTCCAAATATGTTTACAATCTATTTTAAAACTTCCTGTCATTGTGCTAGGGCTCATCCTGACCCACCTCCGCCAGCTCAGGCCAGGAGGGACACAGGGGACCCTCCTCGCCACTCTGGAAGCTTCTGCACTCCAACTGAGGAGGCCGTGCAGGGTGACCCTGAGCTAATAACGCAGGGGAAGCCATTTAGCAAAATAAAAAGTAGCCAATGAATTTCAAGAGATTACAGAAGGGTCCCAATAAAACACAATTCATGACTACAATTGTGTGTCACCGTTGAAATTACAAAGGGAACTACAGGAGGAGGCCCCGCGGAGTCCCAGGTCCAGAGTCTCAGCACTCATTGGCCACCGACGGGCAAGTTGTTTAATACGCGGGTCAGTAAAATGAAAAGGAGGCACCAGCCTGAGGAGCTCACAGAACCCCCACCAGGTCCCAAAGGAGGCCTGGCATGAGCTGGGGAACTCGAGGCTTATCTCCCAACATGAGCCATAATGATTCCATCACAAGCGTCCCGTTAGTCAGTGACAGGGTGGCAACACCAGCCAATACCGTCCCTCTCGCTACATTTTTTTAATCCTCACTCGAGGATGTCTCTCTCACGTGGATGTTTCTCTCTCTCCCTCTCTCTCTTTCTCTCCCCCCAACCCCCGCCCCAACCATCCCTCTCGTCCACTCTCTCTAAAAAAAGTCAATGGAAAAAATGCCCTCAGGTGAGGATTAACAACAACAACAACAAAAGGGTGTATTGCCTCCCCCACTCGGCCAGAAACCCAATGGACTTCAGAGGCACAGTGACAGGACCCGCAGGCACCAGCAGTAGGAATGGGAAGGAAGGAGGGGAGACCCTCACCTGGGCTGTGAGAAGTCACCATCCCTTCCACCCCCGCCTGTCCCGCCAGAGCAAGGGCCCGCTGGGGATGAGACCACTCAAGGGAGGGCTCCAGGCGAGACGGAGCCTCAGCACACAAGCACAGCAGACAGCGGTGGCAGCCAACAGAGGCCACAGCTAGGGGAAGCGGCAGCTGGTGCGCTGTCATTTCACCAGCCACTGACTGAGTCATCCAGTCAAATTCACGTTCACTAAACCACCCCCCGCAGGCTTACCTTTTTGTCTTCTTTCGTCTTCCTAGCGTTTCGATGGGGCCCAAAAATGTTCTGCATCCCAAACGCCTTCCTGGACCAGTCCCTCTTCTGGGTGCTCAGCAGGGGCTGCGCCAGGCTGCCCTCCAGCCGGTAGCGGTCAGCGGGGATCTTACTCATGGGAGGGGGCAGCGTGCCGCAGTTGACGCTGGACCACCCGTCAGTGGAGTCCGTGTAAGACTCCTGGTCACTGGCGTGTCCGCACTGCCACTCCTGCAGGACGTGAACCGGAAGCCACCGCTGGCTGAACCCACCGCCAGGGCCCACAGCGCTTCTCTTGGAAGGCGGGACCGAACTCCGCAAGGGGGTCGGGGGGACCTCCACGTGAGAAGTGGGCCCCAAATGCTTGCTAAAGTCCCAGCCCCTGTCAGCCTGTGGAGCAGCTTCAAATGGGGGCCCTGCCTCAGGATCGTGGCAAAAGGCCCCATTCCAGGGGGTGGCCCAAGGCTGGGAGCCCCTCCCCGCTGCCCCCTCCCAGGTGCTGCTGCTGGGGCCATGTCTACTGGAACTGGCGCCCAGGTCGACCACAAGCACCCGGCTGTTTCTCTCCTCCTGGTTGAAATTTCCAATGCCACTGTCACTGTTGCTGCTGGTGCTGGTGTTCTGGTGGGCATCGGCGTCCCCGTCCGCGAAGGCCCGGGCCCGCACACCCTCGATCAGCTCGCCCATGTCCCGGTACAGCACAGAGATGAACTGGAGGACCGGCAGGGAGGACGCCGGGAATTCCAGGCAGCCATTGGTGTCAGGGTCGGCTGTGCACTCAAACCCGAACCGCCGGGCGATGCCTTGGTGGATCTTGTGATTGAACAAGTCTGGGTCCACCATGAACACGTGGCAGGAAGTCCGCAAGACGCCCTCGCCCTCCCGCGCCAGGCTGCCGTCATCGCTGCTCTGCATGGTCACAAGCCCGAAGAACCGGCGGTCGTCGGGGCACACGGCGCTGAAGGCCAGCTTCTCGGCAGGGTACTCGGCCAGCACGGCGGCCTTGTCAGTGCACAGCTGCACGCCATCGTGCATGATCTTCATGGTCACCAGGGAGTGAATCTTCTGCTCGGCCCGCAGGCGCCGCAGGCAGCCACGAATGGCCTGGAAGCTGTCGGCCTCCAGGCTGCAGCTCGTGGAAGGAAGTTCGATGGAACCCAAATAGCCAACGACCATGGCGACGTTTAAAATACTTGCATCTAACCCAAACTCGTCCTGATTCTCTAGTCCAACACTGAAAACCGAGTCGTCGTTGATAACGTGTGCGATCTCCTTGGGAAGCAGGCCGGGCTGCGGGCCGCCCACACTTTCCTGCCCCGGGTCGAATCGCGCAGCTGCCGACTCCGAGAGCGACCTGTGCTTCAGTTTCGAGGGCTCTGAGCTGCTGGCAGGCCGACGAGGGTTTTCGAAGATCATGCTGAAAATCCCCCCCGACTGCATGTCCGCCACGACTCTCTCGGCTCTGTTGATGCCCAGCGCTTTGGAATCGAGTCTGGGCTTCCGCCAGCCCTTCCCGTCGTAGAAGCCCACCTCCTCGTCGCTGGAGCAAGACTCCAGGTGACCGAGGCCTTCGCCCACCACCATGTGCAGGACCCCGGAGCATTTCCCGATGAGTTTAACCACGTCCTCATGCGACGCTTTCTTCACGTTGATTTCATTTACAGCGAGTATCTGGTCTCCAGCGCGGAGGCCCACAAAATCGGCGGGGCTCCCTCGCATGACACAGCTGAGCACGCAGGGCGCCTGGCCAGAAAGGGTGAACCCGTAGCCTGCTCTCCCTCTGGCGACCTCCACACTCCTCAGGCGAGGGGGTGCCGTCCCCGGTGGCGGGCGCTCTACTGCGTCCCCCGCTCTGTACATCTCAGCACCTCCCAGGCCAGGAGCATAGTTCCCCGGGGGCCCACAGTTCAGAGAACGCTTGCTGCTGCCATCATTTTCTAGAAATGCTGCCCTGAGGAAGAAAACAACAGCTCAGCGTTAAAGAGCCCAGGCCTCACTGCTTCCTGGCATCACCTGAACTTGGGAAGGTATCTCATAGCAAAACCCGTCACCAAGGAGTCTCCAGTTACCAAGCAAATGTCAGCGGAGGAGAGAGCAAATCTCAGGCTAAGAATTCCCTTCCAAAGTGGGAACTGCTTCCCAGGACGGGCCCCCCTCAACACCGACCCTCCTGCGAAGCTGCCCTCGGGACTCTGCAGGACCCACTTCCTGGCGCTGTTCCGCCTCTCGATCCAGATAGAAGAGAAGGGACCTGGAGACCTCACACTCACAGTGTGGCCCGCAGCCCAGCCACCGCCAGGGGCTCCCCTGCACACCGATGTGTCTGAGGGGCATTTGAACCCAGGGCAGAGTCAGACTAAAACGCGGCGCTGGCTACAGACTCGAGGTCTCACTTCTGAGGCAGCCCAGGTCCACCTGTGCATGATCACTAGGAAGGTTTCCCCCGGAAAGCATCTGCTGATGTCTCATAGTCCACGCACCCCCCCAATTAATTTATGCGAACGCGGTACCTTGTGGGGAAAACATCCGTCTCAAACGCTGCAGTCCACACCACAGAGGCCACAGACACACCAGAGGAAACCTCCGAAAAGAGCGCAGGAGCTCAGCACTAACAGGCAGCCCAAGGTGTGCCCTGGGACAGAAACCCCGGCTAACGCACTGCCTGCCGATGCAGCCATGACCTCACAGCTGAATGTCATGGCGGACGGAGCCAGCGCGGCCCTGCTCCGGCTGCTGTGTGGGGCTGGGTTCACACAGGGCTGCTCCGGTGGCTCTTCATCACCCCGCCACCTCCAGTTTACTATTAGCACAAGCACATGCTGTGGGGGAACTGACCTCCTTGAAGTACTTCTGCTGGCAAAAATGATTCACCCGGTCTCAAAGAGTCCATCTCAAGTCCTTGGTAGCTTCACCCCCAAATGTGCGCATTACTATAAGTTTAGGCAGTGGGTGGGCAGCCACCAACATTATTGTATGCATGGTCATTGAGTAACTTACAACAGACTGAGCAGAAGAGTATGCTCTGTTCAAAACGCTCCCATTCAGCATTTTGTTATTATGCAAGTTTTTACATGTTTGTTTGCTTTTAATTCAATTCTGGAGGTTTTACCACTTCAAGCCCCAAGAAACCAAAGGCCCAGCTACAGGGGCGTGCGGCAGGCGCCTCGGTTCCGGTCTCCAGGAGCACGACCCGCCTTCCCACTTAGTTCATTGCTAAGCAGCCAAACAAGACTTTACAAACAGAAAAGCAGCTCTTGGAACTGGGAAATACAGCAGAGATAAATAATCAGGAACAAGGGGAAAGCAGTAAGGGAGAGAAGAAATTCAAGACGGCAAATTTAAGGACATTTCATTTCTTTGAACACATCAGAAATTTGTATACAGTTAATAATGTTACAATAAAATGGAATTCCAAAAACAATATAAAGTTGAAGAAACACAGTTATGCTGGTGTCATATGCCCCCCGTAAAGTTTTAAACACTACCCTGAACACATCCTCCCCCCTCCCACTCAGGCTGCGAGAAGAGAGGCGGTCCCAAGCGGGGGAGCGCCCAAGGCCTCCGGGCAGGAGGAGAAGGGCCAGGGAACAGGATCCCTGAGCAGCTGCTTGAATATTTTATCGCTGGTTCCTGGTGTCTCCGCTACAGAAGGCCTCACACCAAGTAGCATCTCTAACTCAGAACTTTCCCTTTTTTAATGTGTGGAGAAGAAAATCTAGATTTAGCAGAATATTATACTACTTTAAATTACAAAGGACCATTTTACTGGTTCAAAAATATTAACATACTAGAGGCCCGGTGCACGGATTCGTGCACAGGTGGGGTCCCTCGGCCTGGCCAGTGACCGGGCCGATTGGGGCCCTCTTGGAGGTTGGCTGTGGGAGCGCACTGACTACCAGGGGCAGCTCCTGTGTTGAGCATCTGCCCTCTGGTGGTCAGTGCGCATCATAGCTACTGGCCGGTCATCCAGTTGCTTAGACTTTTATATAGATAGTTGACCCTTGAACAGTGTGGGGGTTAGAGGCACCGGAAACCCACATATAACTTTTGACTCCCCCCAAACTTAACTCCAGTCCCTTGGTATCTGTGAGAAATGGGTTCCAGAACCCCCACAGACACCCAAATCCAAGGATGCGCTAGTCCCTCACACATTGTTGCATGAAACTACGCACAGTCGGCCCTTCACATCAGAGGATGCCCAACCACGGATCAAAAATACTGTTTTCAATCTGCGGTTGGCTGACTCCAAGTGTGAAACTTGGGGATACTGAGGGCTGACTACATATTTATTGAAAAACCCACGTATAAGTGGACCTGCACAGCTCAGACCCACGTTGTCCAAGGGTCACCTGTACTGCACATTGATTCTAACCCTCTGTAACGTGGTTATCTCAAGTAAGATCCACAGGATTACGAATGAAGAGGAACAAGTGTGCACATGTATGCCCTCCAACGGCGAGGACACTGTGCTAGAGCATACTGGCTGGGTCACGCCAGGCACTGACGACGGCAGACACCTCAGCCTCAGAGGACAGAAAGGCATCCACGTCCGGGAAAACTGTCTCCCTGTCACTGTCTGACGCGGGGTGATGCGGGGCTCTCCTGTCACTTGCCATCGCTCCCTAGCATGTGGGGCTTAACAAAGGCACTGAGGTCAGAGAATTCGGAAGGAACTTCTTTTATTCACATCACACTGCGATGCCTTCTGCACACGGGGACTTCAGGTCTCAACGGAGGAAAGCAGCTTAGCAGAAGGCTGGGAGCGGTCCAGCACTCAGCCTCTTCTCTGGTGCCACCTTGCCCACCTACACCCGCCACCTCCCTCTGGCTCATCTTCCCAACCCTGCTCACACCCATGACGCTTCTCGAGGGACCCAGCCTTACCCCCAGCCTGCCTTCCAAGGCCGCCTCACCAGGCCCCTACCCAAAGCTCACCGTCACCTCAGGCAGGTCCATCCTCACAGCCCCAGGATTTTCCCAGGACTTTCCCGCCCGCTCTTCATTTGTTCGTGTGTCCATTCAATGACTGTCGAGGGGCTTCCGCAGCAGCCTCAGGCAGACAGTTATGAACAGGTGACTAGAGATGGCCCTGCCCTTGGGGCCAAGACCGCTCAGCAGGTCGGTATGTCCACACAGGAAGGCCCACAGCCCTGACTCCATTTGAGAAGTTACTCTTCCCTGAACATACCCCTTCCTGCTGCCCCTTGGCTCAGCTCAGATCCCGTCTCCCCGCTGAAGCCCCACTAACTCTTCCAACCCTCACCCGCCCCCAACTGCCCTGCAGAGCGGGCCCCACGATCGGGCTGTGCCTGCTGTCCATCGCCAGCCCAGGGCATCACTGCGCAGCCTCCGCAGCCTTCTGGGGCAGAGCGGTGGGCACCCGTGGCAGCGGCACACACTCGGCCTTTGGTGCACTGAGGACACACGCAGGCTGTGGGGAGACACGCAGGCATCAGAACAAGGGACAGGTTTGAGGGGAAGCCGTGCGTCTTGAGTAGGGAAGTGGCGCTGGGCAGTCATGAGAAGCTGGGAGGACTAGCAGCTGGGCTCCACCTGCCAGAGGCTGGGCTGCACAAGGCCAAGGCCGTGCACGGTAGGAATCCTATGTGCGGAAGACCACAATCAGCAGCTCAGGCAGGGCCAGGAGCCCCATCTGGCTCCCCCAGCCCCCCCAACTAGGACTGAGCCCAAGGGGCTCAAAGAGCAGGACTGACCTACCCCCAGCCTGTGGGCCGCTTCCGCCCAAGAGCTCTGGCACCAGCCTGGCGGTGACCGAGTTTTGGGAAAAGTAAACAAGACCAGCCGAGCAACTTCCTTTCAGGATCCACAGCCGATGGGAGTGCAGGGCTATTTTTAATTCCAGAAACAAATTCTTGTTCAATAATCTTGAAATATTGAAGGTTAAACTGTGTCAATTTCTCCTTCCCTTTTTATCTCTACTTAATATTTGTTTGTGGTTTTTAAACCGGGGCAAAGTGAGCCTATAGAGAGTTACTGGATTTAGTGAGTCACAATACAGGACACCTAAATGTGAATTTCAGACATAAGATGAATCACATTTAGTGTAAGTACGTCCCAAACACTGCACGGCATGTTGTATCTGGCCAATCTGTGCAGGGACAGACGAGGCACCCGTCTTGCCCGGCCTGACCCAGCGGCCCTGGGCTCCTCCTTGCTGGACCCTGGCTTCCATGATCCCACCAGGACATCACCTGCACCCCACTACCCCTCCCAGCCACTTCCCAGGGCGGAGCTGACGGTGGGGCTAGGCCCTGTGTCCACCTGCACAGTGTGACCATCACCCGGCCTCAGCTCCAAATGAATGGCCAGGAAGGACAGGCCTCCTGTGTGATCCCCACCACATACAAATGCTGTTTTGCCCTCTGCGACCCACGGAAAAGCAGCGACTGCTGGCCGGGCTTGGTCTGTGTTTTCACTGGGGCCGCAGGGAATCGCTCTGCTCGCGTGTCTCCGTCATTCGCAGGAAGACAAGGCAACCTGCATGTGCACGAGCTCCCAGGTGCCGCTTTGCAGGCGTGTGAGGGAGAAGCTGCGAGCCCAGTCCGCACACAGGGTGCTGGGGGCAGACCACTTTTAAAACAATTTTTTAAATATTTTTTTTTATTGATTTCAGAGAGGAAGGGAGAGGGAGAGAGAGATAAAAACATCAATGATGACAGAGAATCATTGATTGGCTGCCTCCTGCACACCCCCTACCGGGGATCGAGCCTGCAACCCGGGCATGTGCCCTTCGCCAGATTTGAACCTGGGACCCTTCAATCCGCAGGCCAACTGAGCCAAACCGGTTAGGGCGGCAGACCACTTTTAGATGCAAGGGGGAAGGAATGGCCAGAGGAAGTCATGTGGGCAGGAGGCCCTGTGCCCCTCCTGACCCCTCCTGGCTCCTCACCTCCCAGGTCCAGGCAGAGTGGATAATGGGCTGCATGGTAGCCCCAAAGACATACGGGCCTAATCCCCAGAACCTGGAAATGTGGCCTTATTTGGAAAAAGGATCTTTGTAGCTGGAATCAGAGGCTTTGAGACGAGGAGATGACCCTGAATTGTCCCCATCCATGAGAAGCACACAGCTAGATCCCCACAGCTTCCTCACCCACCAATCAGGTGGACCCTACCTGTAATCACAAGTGGCCTTCTAAGAGGGAGGCAGAGGGAAGAGGGGAGATCAGACACAGGGAGAGGCCATGTGAACACAGGACAGAGATTGGAGTGATGGAGCCCCGAGCCCAGGACTGCTGGCACCACCGGGAGCTGGGAGGGGCAGGAGGGATCCTCCCCAGTGCCTCTGGGAGGAGCACAGCCCTGCCACACCGTAGGCTTCTGGCCTCAGAACTGGGAGTGAATAAATTTCTGCGGCTTGAAGCCACTCACTTTGTGGTACTTTGTTACAGCAGCCGCAGGAAAGGAATACAAGGGGTAGGTAGGCCCAGGGAGCCCTCCTCCTCCTGGGTCCCCACTGCCAGACCCTCGTAGTGAGGCCCTGACTGGCTGCTAAATGCTTAACTCCACAGAGCTGTCCTGGGTTGGACTCCAGGAAATGAGGGCTCTGGTGGACATCTGGGCACCTCACTCTGCCCAAGTGCCCCCTCAGCTCCTCTGGCCTGCACTCAGGAGGAGTCACAGCCTGGCACGTAGTAGGGCTTGATACAGATGTGCTACATGAAGGCCTGAGCTGCCCTCCTGGGCACAAACCGAGTCACAGCAACGACACTACAAGCCTAGACATGACCAGATTCGCACCATCGCTAACAGGCGCTGAGAACGTCCTGCATGTCAGACATAGTTCCCCACTATTTTACACAGATTATCTGTGGACCCTGAGAAAGAAGATGCCTAGTTAGGAAGGGGTCCTGGTGGCTTAACTGGGCTTAAATTAAAAACAAAAACAAAAAAAACAAACCTGCACTGAGCTACCCACCTCTGCACTGAACTGTGGGCTGAGCCAGGAGTTCCGGGAATCCTATTTCAACCAATAGGACGGAGGCTTTCCCCATCCAAGAGAGGCACACAGCCATAGCCCCACAGCTTCTTCACCCACCAATCAGCACAGTGCCTTTTGGACCAATCGAACTGTGAGGATTTGGATCCCTCATTTGCATGAGGACAGACCAATCGGGGACCAGGAGCAGGACTTCTGTCTAGAAGTCAGCTTCCCTCTGGCCCTGGGAGCCCACTCTCCCTTTCCACCAAAGGCTGCCTTTCCCTGGCTTCACTGAGGGAGGAGCAGACAGCAGGCAGAGCAGACGGGCGCAAAGCAGCGAGGAGCGCGGTGGGCAGAGCTAGCTGGACGGGGCCTGGCAGGGCTGCCTCACAGCCGTGTGTTTCCACAGCTGCGGGACCACAGTTAAGCTGTTTTGCACTAAATAAAGTTTCCTTCCTCACTGCACCCCAAATTGGGGACTCCTGTTGGTGTTGAACTGGCACCAAGGAGGCTGACATATCCTCGCCACAGCCTTACTATTAACCTATTTTATGGCCAGAGACCGTGGCACAGAGAGTAGTTTGCCCGTGGTCAAATCAGGTACCAGATGAGGTAAAGAACGTGGTACCGAAAGGCAAAATCTGCACCGTGGCCTCAGCCCTCAGCCGGAGGGCTGAGCCCGAGGCCAGGTAAACACGCAGTGGGCCCAGAGAGCAGCCGCCTCTGGGAGGTCAAAGAACCCCGGGCCTTTCCCCTAAGCGGCTCACATCAGAGGAAGACAGGGAAGAACCACAGCCGCTACTGCCGCAGGCTCAGCAAACCGCACACGCGAACCAGGCAGCTGCTCAGGCTGACGCAGGGCTCCACTCACCGCGTTTGTTAGGGAAAGGCTCTGTTAGGCTAGAGTGGCTCGCTCCCCCATTACTCGGTTCTCCAGATGAGACTACTAAACAGACTACTAGTCACAGGCTATCAGTGCAGGGAAAGCCTCATGCACTCTCCTTTGCTGCTCAATCAAGTTCCCAGCAGGTACAACATATAAAGACCAACTATTTTAAGGCACTGGAGAGCTCCGAAGAGTGGGCAGAACCTGGGAGGGAGCTGTCCCCTAAAAGGGCATCTGCACGGTGACAGAGCTCGGAGCTCTGGGAAAGCGCAATCCTCCCAGCTTCAAGGCAGGGTGCCTGGGAAGAGAGGGGGCCGTCCCAGTACCTCAGAAAGGAGGAGCTGGAGAGAGAGGAAGCCCTGAGATCTGTTCATAAGCTAAGTCCCAGTCCTTGGCCAGCCCCGGCGCTGCCCATGCAGAGGGTGAATCCATGGAGCTGCAGGAGGCAGCTGGCAGGCCAAGTGCACCAAGTGGAGATGACAGAGATTTCAGTTTGAGTCCAAAGTAACTTCCAGAACAAATGAGCAAATAAGAGCTACAAAGCAGCTAAGAGTGTGTCAAGGATTTAATGGAAAATGTGGTCACAATAAACAGGTGGTGTATCTCAGTAGAGACATAGGAACTATAAAGCAGCACCAGGTGGAAATTCTGGAAATGTGTGTCTACTTCTGAAGAGAGATGGCCAAAGGAGCGAGTGGCCATCAGCTCCCAGAAAGTAAAGAACAGCTGCTCCCCAGACCTGAGCGCGAAGCCAGGCTCATTTCTTTCCTGGGACAACTGCTCCAGGATGGCTCAGCCTCTCCTCCGGGGCAGGGCACCCGCAAGGCCCTGCCGGACGCAGGAGGTGTAGGAGGTGGCTCTCAGCACAGTCCTCTCAGCAATGAAGCCAGGAGCACTGTGGCAGGCTAACGGGTGGTCCCCAAACACGCCAGGCCCTGGCTCCTGGAACCGGGAGAGTCACCTTGCAGGGAACAGGACTTGGCAGGTGTGACCAACTTCAGGATCCTGGTGGACACGCGTGGGCCCAGAGATTTCAGTTTGAGTCCAAAGTAACTTCCAGAACAAATGAGCAAATAAGAGCTACAAAGCAGCTAAGTGTCAAGGATTTAATGGAAAATGTGGTCACAATAAACAGGTGGTGTATCTCAGTAGAGACATAGGAACTATAAAGCAGCACCAGGTGGAAATTCTGGAAATGTGTGTCTACTTCTGAAGAGAGATGGCCAAAGGAGCGAGTGGCCATCAGCTCCCAGAAAGTAAAGAACAGCTGCTCCCCAGACCTGAGCGCGAAGCCAGGCTCATTTCTTTCCTGGGACAACTGCTCCAGGATGGCTCAGCCTCTCCTCCGGGGCAGGGCACCCGCAAGGCCCTGCCGGACGCAGGAGGTGTAGGAGGTGGCTCTCAGCACAGTCCTCTCAGCAATGAAGCCAGGAGCACTGTGGCAGGCTAACGGGTGGTCCCCAAACACGCCAGGCCCTGGCTCCTGGAACCGGGAGAGTCACCTTGCAGGGAACAGGACTTGGCAGGTGTGACCAACTTCAGGATCCTGGTGGACACGCGTGGGCCAAGAACAGAACAACAAGGGTCCTGGCGGGAGGGAGGAAGGCGGGCGCAAGCAGGGAAGCAGGGGTGGGCTGGGGGTGGGAGGCTGCGGCCAGGGCCGAGGGCAGCCTCCAAAGCTGACGAGGGGCAGGAAGGTTCCTCCGCGGTTTCAGCCCAGAGAGACCCAGGGAAACGTCTGTGTTTAAGCCCCGAAGTTGTGGCACTCGTCTCACAGCCACAGCAAAGTCCTACAAGTGCTCACAGGAAAGTAACCGCTGATGGGAAATGCCACCAAATTCAAAGAAAAGGGCTCTCCCCAGGGTGTGGTCATCGCTTTCCTCCCTCACCCTGACGGCGTTGTTCGGTCCAAGGCAGTAAAGCCAGAAGCAAACGTGCCGCTGCCGTCCGGGGCTGCGCCCAGGGCCGCCCCACCGACCCCGACCCCAGGGCCGGCCCAGC
>NW_006288252.1:1366868-1367233 GCF_000327345.1 Myotis davidii
CCCCCGCCACCCCCCCCCCGGGGGGCCCTCCCTGCTCAGCCCCCACCGGAGGCCCCCCAGCAGCGGCCACGCAGGCCTGGCGGTGGCGCCTCAGCCATGCGCCCAGCCCTCCCGCAGCCGAGGTACAGCGGGCACTTCATGCCTCAAACCCACCGGAACGGAGGCGTTTTCATGAAACCTCACACGAAGGACAACTTATTTCTAAACAGAACTCGGCTCTCCTGCTGGTCGCCCCCGGGAGACCACCGACCCCCGCCGCTCTAGGCACCCAGGGGGCGTCTCCCTCCTTTGGACGCGGTGGCCCTTCGGCAGCCCTCCCTGTCCCTGTCCTGCAGGTGCAAGTGCCCACGGACCGCCGCCTGCAT
>NW_006288252.1:1368301-1371823 GCF_000327345.1 Myotis davidii
GCCCTGGACCTTCCCGGGGTCGCTCCCCGCCCCGCACTCACTATTTCTGTGGCAATGACGTCCCCCTTGTCACCGGCCCGCCTGAGGACTTGCAGGAGAGGGGCCCCAGGGTTGCTGTGCAGCCTCAGGGCAGGGGGTGGCAGAGAAGCAAGTCCAGGGCTCCTGGCGAGCGGGCCCTGGCGGCCTCCAGGACGCAGCCGGCACGGCATCTCCCGGGCTGTCTGCGAAGCCACTGGGACAAGTCCAGCCGCCGTCCCAGTCCAGCCCGCCACCGGCTGGAGCAATCAGAACCGAGGTTATGCTTTCAGGTGCCCTCCGGTGCGCCCCAAACACAGCGAGGGCAATCCCCCCACTGCCTGGAATGGCGTCCGAGTACCTCTTCCCCTGTGTTTGCAAATAAAACACCTCCACGGCGCCATGGAGTGTGCAGGAGGCATTAGATGAGCGCTCTCGGCAGGACAGGACGCCGTGACTTCGGGGCCATTGTCTCTGCCGTGGACTGAATATGTCCCCCAAAACGTCACGCTGAAGCCTAACCCCTGGTGAGCTGGTGCTAGGAGGTGAGGCCTCAGGGAGGTGAGCAGGTCAGGGTAGAGCCCCTGGAGCCCCCTGTCCCTTCCCCCACGTGAGGTGACAGTAGAGGGCGCTGTCCACCAGCCGGGACCTGGGCTCTCACCAGACACCAAACCTGCTGGGGACCTGGTGGTGGGCTTCCCGCCCCCAGAACTCAGGTCCGGCTGGTTCTCAGTGCCCCACCTCACCCGGGACGGACCGAGGCACCCACGTCCGCCTGCTGCACAGGGTGCCGGCGGAGGGCAGCTGGAGACCACGGCCCCTTTCTCACCCACCTCGTTCCCGGCTGCCGTTCCCGGCTTCCCTAGCCTTGTCCCAGCCGCCCGCTCGGCCCAGGACTGCTTTTTCCTCCCGTCTTCCCTCTCCCCAGGGCTGGGGGCTCTGCGCCTTCCTCCTCCGTCCTCCCTGCGGAGCCTCCTCTCCTGCCTTCTCTCCCCTTTACACACCTCGCTCGCGGCCTGCCACCCTCCAAACTGCGCTCCCTGGGGGCTCCGGGCACCCCTCTCCTGTCCTCCTCCTCCTCTGAGTGTCGCCTGCTTGGTTTGACCTCAAGGATAAGGCCCTGCCTCCCCTCCCCTCCCGCTTCCAGGCCCTTTGGCAGCTCGTCCTTTGTTACTACCTGCGTCCCAGGAGGAAACAGGTGGCTTCCTCACGTGGGGAAACCTGAGAGGAGCCCCCACTGCAGGCCCCGGGGCTGGCGCACAGCCGGACAGACCGCAGGGACAGGCGGCACCACCTCTGGGGCTGAGAGAGGGGGCAGCCCAGAGGTTAGGGGACCCAGAGAAGAGGGGGGCAGCGGGGAGAGAGAGACTCTCTCTCTTTTTTGGTTCATCCTCACCCAAGGATATTTTTCCATTGGTTTTTAGAGAGAGTGGAAGGGAGGGGGAGAGACAGAGAGAAACATCGATGAGAGAAACACATTGATTGGTTGCCTCCCGCATGCGCCCTGAGCAGGGCCAGGGATGGAGCCTGCAACTGAGGTAGGTGCCCTTGACCAGTCAAACCCGGGACCCTTCAGTCCACAGTCCGACCCTCTATCCACTGAGCCACACTGGCCAGGGCAGGAACATACTTCTGTGGTGTCCACTCCTTCTGCCACGTGGCTGTCCCCAGGCCAGCTTCCGCAGCCCCCGCCCCCCCTTCTCCCCGCAGGACACCCGCAAGGGCCACCCCCACCCCAGCCTCCGGCCACCATCCGGCTCAGAATGCACGGTGGCCCACCATCTGCACAAAGAAATCCCAGTCTGGTTCCCGAGGCCGCATGCCTTCCACCAGCTGGGGGGACGGGCAGGGCTCGGCACCCGCAGCGCCAACTGGAGTGAGGCGGGTCCCAGGGGTCAAGCGGGTGCTCCTCCCTTGCGAGTTGGTGCCCTTCTGCCCCTATCCTTGGCGGGTCCGCTGAGAGCCACCTGCTCCCACACCTGCCGCTCCCTCCAGGAAGAGCCCTGGCTCCGTAGAAGGGACGGACCACTGCAAGGCTAAGGGGTGGCGCTGTGGAGCAGGACAGGGACCGCCTCAGATAGGGAAGGCCTCCTGGGGAAGTGGCCACGTGGGCTGCAGAGGCTGGAGTCAGTGGGGGCAGGAGAGGGGTGGGGCCCTGGACCAAGGACCAAGGGGGCCAGAGGGCCCGGCCACAGGACTTAGACGTGGGCCGAGGGTGCCAGACTCCTGCAGTGTGACTCCCAGCTCCCCCACGAGGTCTGTCCAGGGAGCAAGACCTCCCGCCTGGACACCTACCCACACCCCTGACCCACCCCTGGGTTTGGAACTTGTTAGGATCCACGAACAGACGAACTAAGTGAAATGAAGCGCCATGCGGTTAGTAACCAGACGGCTCGAGAGTCACTACCAGGCGCTTTGCTATTAAATACACTCAGGTCACCCCACAGGACAGGCCCCATTGTCACGGAGCGGACGGGCACTGAGCAGCCCACGCTCCCATGATGGACGACGGGCACTGAGCAGCCCACGCTCCCACGATGGACGACGGGCACTCAGTCTGCCCTGGGCCCGAAAAGGGGCCCCCTACCAGCATGGGGTGAGGTGCGCCTCCTCTGTGTGCCGTGTCCCCCGCAGAGGGGACCCTGGGAGCCGGCTGTGTCCCAGGCAGCCGAGTGCCTCCCACACCCTGAGTCTGTGGGCACGAGGGATGCCCATTCCCCTGGCACTGCAGAGGCAGAGCCCGTGTGGTGACTCCGTGAGCCGAGGCAGGAGGGCGGAGATGACGCCGAGCCCCCAGGCCTCAGTCCACTCCCTCTCCCCACCCAGCCCTCCACCTGCAGGGTCACAGCGTGGGGGGACGGCAGGGGATGGGGCCTGGGCCTCTCCGGGTCTTAGCATCCCTGGTCCCTGGCCAACTGGGAGTCCGGTCGCCCCACCTCTGAGGGACTCGCCACGCACCAGGAGATGCTCTGGGCGGGACAGGCGCCGGGAAGGCCGGCCTCTCGGTTCCTCTGTGGGAGCCACTTCCCCAGGCACCCCTCCTGCCCCGACGCCCTCAGAGGCCTGGGCGTCTGGCTCTCCCCTCCAGGGCCGTCAGGGCGGACTTCTGGGAGGAGGGCCGGGGGAGGTGAAGGCAGCGGCCTCTCTCCAGCTGAAAACAATGATGGTTAAACATGGACGGGGCAGCCTGTGCTCTGCTTCGCCATGTGTCCTTCCGGGCGCCTCCCCTGAGTGATCACCAGCAGGCAGCGCCCTCACGGCCGAGGTGCGGCTCTGAAACGGGTTCCGTTTCCCTCCGGAGGCGCGAGGCGCTGCCTCGGAGGGTATTTCGCTGGCCTCGCCCCCTGCAGCTCGAGTCCTGCGTAAATTCAGCCTCGTTGCTTCCACAGCGTTCGTTGACATTCTTGTGGTTCCGGTGACCGTGGGGCAGACACGAGGCACGCTCCTCGGACGCCCCCTTGGGCTGACCCACGGCAGCCACGGCTCCGGCACAGCCCGGCTCCCCTG
>NW_006288252.1:1372166-1374555 GCF_000327345.1 Myotis davidii
TCGCTCCTCCGAGGGGCTGTGACAGGTCTGCTCACCACCTGTCCTGTCCTCTCTGCCTCGAGGAACGCGCAGTGGGAAAGGGCTGGCACTGCCCTCCCGCGGAGGCGGGCTCCCGCGTTACAGGAGCCGAGAACCGCCAGCGCGCCTTCCCACCGGCTGCCAGGCGGTCGCTGCAAGGGAGCCTTTATGGAGTCAGCTCCCAGGAGAAAGGGCTCTTCCCCGACCAGGGTCCGCACCTGTCACAGGGGTCGGGCCACGTGTTGGGGGTCGGGAGTGGGGAGCAGGGAGGAAAGCCCAGCCCTGGCCGGTGTGGCTCACTGGAGAGAGCGTCAGTCCGCGGACTGAAGGGTCCCGGGTTCGATTCCAGTCAGGGCACATGCCTGGTTGTGGGCTCGATCCCCAGTGTGGGGCGTGCAGGCGGCAGCCGATCCATGATTCTGTCGTCATTGATGTTTCTCTCTCTCCCTCCCTTCCTCTCTGAAATCAACAGAAATATATTTAAAAATAAAAGAGGGACAGCCCAGCCTCAGGACCAGTCACTCAGCACCACCGTCTGCCCCTCCCACCCAGACCCCAACGTCGCAGAGAAAGTGAGAGGAGGGCCGGACAGTGGTGTTTGCCAGTCCTCCCGCCTCCCAGCCCTGGATCCCAGTGTGCTGCGCAGCCAGCGTTGGATCTAAGGTGAAGCGATACACCCTGAACGGCAGCTGGGCCCTCGGCAGCCCTGCACCATCAGGCAGGCTGCGGGTGGGCGGGTGGGGCCGAGCGTGGGCCACCGCAACATGTGACACGGTGAAAGCTGCTTCCCGCCCTACAGCCTCCCTGACTAGGGCCCCGCACTGCCGCTCCTCGCCCAAACTGAGGAGACAGATTGCATTCTGTGGCAAAGAAGCAAAATAAAATCAAAATATTACATATCACTCTCCACTGTTTATTTGCACACAATGTCTGGAATGGAATAGAAATGACAAGACATGCGAAGAAGTAGACAAACGTAGCCTATAACAAAAAGAAAACAATCACAAGATGTAGAACCCACGTGACCCAGTAATTGAAATTAATCAACACGCAATGTAAGAAAAATATTAGGACTATGTGGAAGAATTTACAGATAAAGATGAAAGAAAGAATTGATAAAGAAATGAGGTGTTTTGGAAGAGAAATGGGAACTCTAAAAATCTCAAAAGAAATTAAAAAACTGAAAACTATAATATCACAATATCTGAAGTTAAAAATGCATTGGCTAAGCTTCTAGGCACTGAAAAAGAACATTTCGGTCCCCAGTGTGGAGTGTGCAGGAGGCAGCTGATCCATGATTCTCTCTCGCCATTGATGTTTCTCTCTCCCCCTCTCCTTTCCTCTACTGAGTGACGTTAGACCCGCTGTTGCTCAGAGAATTGATTTTTGACAAAAGCACAAGAAAACGCCACACGGGAAGGAAAGACTCTAACGCTGGGTCCTCTGGGGGATGGACGTGGAGCTAACTCACATCACACAGGGTTAACCTGAGGGGGATCAAAGACCCAGGCACAGTCACAGCTTCCGCAGTGCAACACGGGAAAAGGCCTGGAGACTTAGGACACGGAGAGCGCTAGCCGGAGGCGAAAAATAAATCAGGTCATTTTGATTTTTCTCAAAAGCAAAATCTCTGCCTACCCACAGACACCATTCGCTCCCACTTCCCACAGGCGGCGTCCCAGGCTGAGCGGCCTCACCGCCCTCCCTCCCGACAGCTGACAGCCGCACAAAACGGATACGCCGGCCCCCGGGCACTGGGCGCTGGCCTGCGGTCCTGGGACGAGCCCCTGCTCTCTGCCTGGCCCCATGCAGCCACCTCGGATCTGCAGGGCCCTGCAGGAGGCAGCCTTTCCTGGACCCAGAGGGAGATGAGGGCCTGGCCGACCGGGGCCAGGCTGCGTGACCAGGGGTGATACATCGACCTTGGGCCCTGCGGCTGGGATGTCGGTTCCACTCCAGCTGAGGAGCGAGTCCCATCGCCCCAAATCTCACTTTCCCAGCGCGGGGTGGGCACAGAGGCGGGCTCCTGTGGCCTTACTATTCCTGGCTGTAAGCTAAGCAGCTGCCCATTAAAATTCCATTAGTTTCAAAGCTTGAGCTGCAGTTGATATTTCTAATTATTGGGAATTAAAATTGTCCCTGTAATTTAAGGATAATTGCAGGCGATGCCAGCTGGCGCCCCGGGCCGCACTGCTCCCAGCAGAACATGGAAGGTCTCTGAACAGGAGAGGCAGGCGCCGGGGAGCGAGGGGCGGCGGGGTGCACGGCTGGAATCTCAATGTCAGCGTCATGGCTCCGGGGCCGGAGCCTGGGACGAGGAGGGAGGGCACCCCGTGCGGGACTGAGGACACGGGCAGTGTGACACGCTGGG
>NW_006288252.1:1374805-1375139 GCF_000327345.1 Myotis davidii
CTGTATCGTCTGCGACCACCTGAGCCACCTGACGGCACCATCAGACGGGAACGCGGAACCCCGCGCTGAGGCCGGCCTGGTGCCCAGGAGGCCGTGGGAGGAGGCCGCCGAGAAGCTCATGGCCACTCTCAGCCTCAGTGAACCAGACCCACTCGGCCTCCGCGCCCCTCCTGCTGCTCACCATCCACCCCACACCGGCAGCCCCTCGCCCCACGGCCGCCCCACCCACCTCACTCGGCCGCCGCTGAGCACAGTGAGAAAGTGCTAAGTAAGCCCGTCACGGCCGCGGCTCCAGGACCACAAGGGCTTTTAGGGGAAAATCTGCCGCAGAACT
>NW_006288252.1:1375186-1376491 GCF_000327345.1 Myotis davidii
GGCCGCCCTGATGGGCCACACACACAGCCAGGCCAGCCAGCAGGCCCAGTGTTGGTCCAACGATGAGCCCTGTGGGGGCGCCTGTGGAGGCGGGCGGGCCCCTGAGCTGGTCAGCTGGGCCTTCCCCACTGCGCAGTGGTGCTGGGGCCCACAGGCACCCCTTCCTGACGATGGGCTCAGTGACGCCATGTGGCGGCTGGACTGGCCTTGGTGGGAACAGGCACGCCACCGAGACGGGCGAGTTCCTAACCCAGGGCCCGGCCACCACCCTGGGCTGGGGATGGCTCCCAGGCTCGCCTCTGCTTCAGCCTGAGCAGCAGGGTTTGTGTCCATGCGCGGGGCTGGCGAAGGGGTCCTGCCGCCCAGCTGGCTTCTGTCCTCTGCACCCCTGGTGACCTCCACACCCCTAGTGACCTCTGCACCCGTGTGACCCCTGCACCCCTGGTGACCTCCACACCCCTGGTGACCTCCACACCCCTGGTGACCTCCGCCTGGCTGGGTGACCTCCACAACCCCTGGTGACCTCCGTACCCCTAGTAACCCCTGCACTCCTGGGTGACCTTGGCACTCCTAGGTGACCTCTGCCTGGCTGGGTGACCTCTGGCCTGGGTGACTGCCTGGCTGGCTAGGGCCACGGGAGTGTCCAATGAGCAGCGGCGTTGCCCCGGTGACCACGGCAGCCTCCTGGCCCTCTCTCCCTGCCCCCAGCAGTCGGCCCAGCGCCGTCAGAGGGGGCTCCTTCAGACCAGAAGTCACACCATGTCGCCCGCCACTAGGCCACCCTCCCTGCCACCTCAGAGCCTGCTGCCTGGGCAGCAGCATGCCAGCCCCGGGCAGGAGGCACTCCTGTACCAGCCTCCTTTGCAGCCAGTGCCTGGAGCCCAAGGAGTCAGGGAGCTTCTAGAAAGGTCGCCACTGGCCGTGGCAGAGGCACTGAGGCCAGCTGCCCTCCAGGCCCCAGTGGCGGAGGCTCCTGGTGCAGCCCTGCCCGCTTCTGCCCTTGGCCCCCCTGCCCCCCGGCAGAGTCTAGCCCCTCCCCGTGGCCCACCCTCCCTGACCGCGATCACATCCCACCACGTGTTTACGTCCAGTCACGTTTGTCTGCTCCCCGACGCCAGGCCTGTCTCGGCCTCGGTCTGCCCAGAGTGAGCGGAGGGACATGAGCAGAAGAGTTCCCTTTATTAGTTCCCACTGAGGGGCGGTCCCAGCCCATGTCCTGGGCAGGAGAGAAAGGCCCTGCGCCCGCCTCCCTCAGTGTCCGCGGGCGTTTGGGGCAGGCGGGGCCTCAGTGTCCGCGGGCGTTTG
>NW_006288252.1:1376929-1379793 GCF_000327345.1 Myotis davidii
CCCGACCCCCGGGGACCAACCGGCCAAGGGGAGACCGAGGCCCCAGGGCGCTCAGACACTCGCTCAGTGCTCAGCATCTAGGACAGCGAACGGGCCACGGGGGCCACAGGCACTGCCGTCCACAGGGACCCAACGGCCCGGCCACAGGACCCCCAGGTCCTGAGTCTGGGAGGATGGGGAACACCCTGCCAGAGGACACCCCCAAATGCACTGAGCTGGGGGGCTGGAGGCTCAGGCCCGGGGGGGCTCGGGGTGGAGAGGCCACCGGGGAGAGAGGAGGAAGGCTGGGTGGGCAGGGTGCTGGGCAGTGTGGCTCTCCCACGGAGCCAGAGACCACCAGTCCTGCTGGCCTTGGGCAGATGGGAAAACTGAGGCCGCGGGAGAGAGGGCCTGGGTCATGGGCCCCTTCATGTCCTAGCCACCTGGACCTTGGGGGGGAGGCAGGAGGGCAGGCGCCTGGGGGGTGGGGGGTGGCACGGAGGAACCCCTGGTGGGCAGGGGTGAAGGCAGCACAGGCCGGGAGCTCTCTGCCGAGGGGTGGGGCACCTCTGGTTGAACCGACCCCCACTGTGGGCAGGGAGCTGCCCAATCCCACCAGACCTCAGGCCTGCCCACCCCCAAGCTTCGGAGTAGAACAGCAACCCAGCCAACCTCAGGGGCGGAGGGTGGAGCTCTGGGTCCCGCATCCCAGCCCGGGAGCAACCCCTGGGGCAGCCAGCATCTGGGAACAGGGCTCAGTCCATAGGGACCACTGGCCGGGCTCAGGCTTCCCTGCCGACTCGCCTGGCTGTCGGCAAAGGCGTTTTCGTCCGGGGTCTTTGCTGAGAAATCCCCGCCAGGAAGGGACACAGATGAACGGAACAAGCGCTCCAACCCCAGGGGTGTCAGAGTCGAAGGCCCCGAGATGCCGCCCTCACCCCCCCAAATGGCAGACTCGAACACTGGGGCTCGGGAGGGTTGGGCCGTGGCTCTAATCCAGACTTCCTGTCCTCGTTCCAACTGGCCAACTCCTACTCACCCTTGAAAGCCCACCCCAAATGTCCCCTCCTCTGCTCTCCCGCCCCCACACCACAGGGGTGAGTCTCCTTCGTGGCAGGCTGACAGCCCAATGGCGGGTCACGTGACAGACAGCAGAGGGGGTGGGCGTCCCCACGCAGCCAGGTTATGAGGACACTGGAGGCTCAGCCCACCCCTCTCCTGATGTGAAGGAGACCCCAGGGCAGGGCCTGCTAGGGGGTCAGGGGGACCCAGAAGCAGAGGCTGAGGGGCAGGCAGGGCGGGCGCACAGATGGGGGCAGTTGGCGCTCCTCCATGGGCGGGGCCCTGCGCCCGAGTGTGTCCTCCCCTCTGACGCTCGCAGCCACCCTCCGAGAAGCCACTGATCCACCCCGTTTACAAAGGACACGGAGGCCCAGAGAGGTCACGAACTTTCCACACAGCTCCAAGTGATGCAGCCGGGGACACTCAGCCTGTGCCAGGGCCGCCACGTGGCGCAGGGACCGCTGCCTCCCTGCGGAGCCGCCCTCCGAGGCCGCCCTGTCCCTGGAGGCGCTCACTACAGCCCGCCAGCGAGAGAACGCTTCCTGCTCTTTCCCAACTGGCCAACTCCTATTCACCCTTGAACACCCAGCCCCAATGTCCCCTGGCTGCTCACAGCCCTCCTGTGGTGGGGGCCGGAGGAGGGCACGCACACTACCTGCGCTTAAGGGACAGTAAGCTGGAGGAGCTGTCGGAGCCATCGTCCTGGAAGCGGCCTTCGTAGGAGCACCGGTTATACGGTAAGTACAGAGGGGTGGACTTAGCCGACGGCGACAGGGACTCCTCGGTCTGGGACGCGGAGGGCCCCGGCTGCTGGCCGTCCGGCAGTTTGCCATCACAGGACTCGGGGGCCTTGGCCAGAATCCTATCAATGGCTAGGTAATAGGGCCAGTCGGGCGGGACGGACTCGCTATCTGTCATGCATTTTAATTTCCTGCAACGAGACACACAAGAGCCAAGTGTGAGAAACAGACCTGCTCCCGCCCGGCCCGCCCGGCCCCTGGCGGAGGCAGCGCGGCTCCGGGACCTGGGGGGCCACGGGGCTCGGGCGGCAGCCACTCTTAGGTCGACAGGCCTCCCCAGAAAGATGGGCCAGGCTTCAGGGCCAAGGTGACACTGGGCTTGGAAAGAAGCTGGACTTGGGACCTATGCAGCCTTGGACGCTAAAAGCCGCAGCGTGAAGGAGGCGGGGCCACTCCATCGTCCCTCGCCTCGCCGTGTGCGGCAGCTGAGCTCCCGGCAGGGAACGGGCCCTGCCCAGCGAGGCAGCACGGTAAAGGCCATAACGCGACCGACGGGGAGCACATCAGAGGGTGGGACGTGGTGACACACGAACATCAGAAACCGCAACGAAGGAACGTGTGTTTCTGAAGAGGCCGCCTCGGGGAGCCAGACCCACAGGAGCTAAGGGCACAGGCCTCGGCGTCCAGCTGAGCTGAGATGTGTCTCTAGCTACCACTTTGCTGTGTGACCTTGGGCAGGTTCATTAACCTCTCCGAGCCTCCATGTTCACGTCAGTGAAATGGGGATGATCAACGCGAGCTCCTCACACGGCCGTAGGGAAGGTTTAGGAGGACGATGCCCGTGCCCGGCGAACAGCGGGCTGAGTAGATACCATGTTGGCGGAAGGTGCCAGGAGGCAGCAGGGCTGGGCCGGGCAGGCCCCTGCTCACACTGCCCGACATCCCTCGTCTCCACTCAGACCTCAGGCCAAGAGGCTACACAGCCCCGCTCTGCCCACCAGGGGCCCGAGCGCCCACAGGCCCAGCGTCCTGCCCTCCCTGCAGACAGGCCCTGGCCCGGGCCATCCCGAGGTGAGGGCTGGG
>NW_006288252.1:1379960-1381144 GCF_000327345.1 Myotis davidii
GGGCTCCCCACAGGTGCGGCCACGGTTGCTGGAAATAGCCTGGCCATCTGAGCGAGTCGCCCCCGTCCACAGCACAGCCAGATGACGAGAGGCCGCGGCTCAGGGCGGTGAGCAGAGGCTGCCTCAGCAGAACACAGCCCCAGCCAAGTGCCACGGACAGATCACACGTGGCAGAGCGTGGCTGCCGTCTTCCCAGCCACGGGACCACCGTCCATCCCCTGGAGGCCCGGCAGACACGGCCACCCAGGCTCCCCCACAGCCCCTCCAGGGACCCCCTCCAGCCAGCCCACTCCTTGGAGAAAAAGGAAAGGCTGCCCCCCAGCACAGGAGGCCCCTGCACTCCAACAAGCCACACTGCGAGGAACCCCCTCAGGCTTCCTTAGCCTGAGCCTCAATATGCAAAGAGCGATTGTGAGCAAATAAGGGCAGCCTCTGCTGGGGGGGGGGGATAGGGAACGAGTCAGCACAGTGCCCCTGCTAAGGGCTGTGCAGCCTGGGCCGTCTCTCTCCTGCTCTGGCTTCAGTGTCTCCCTGGCGACAGGAGCTGAGAGGCGCCGCACCGAGGATGCGCCACAACCCGTGCGGCACTGCGCACCCCCCGGCCTCCGCGCCCGCCCCCGCCAGGTGCCCGCTCTGCTGCACCTCCTCTCCAGCCGCCTGGCCCGCGTCCTCCGCCTCCAGGAGCGAACCGAATCCCTCCCCTGGGACTCCGAGGCTTTCAGGATAAATAATGAATCACCGCAGACCCCGATGGGAGCCGGAGCGCTACCCATCAGACGCGAGGGCTGGTCAGCAGCCCCCACCGGGCTGAGGGTCCAGACAGCTCAGCCCTGGCCCCGGCACAGCCAGGACTCCTTGCTGCTTCACTAAGTGACTCCCTGCCTTCTGACCCAGCAGCTCGTTTCTGCTCGGGGCCTGGCTGCCTGGCTGGGGGTCAGAAAGGGCCTTTGAGCCGGGCCAGACCCAGGCCCTGCTCCTCCACAGGCCACAGGACGTTAAATTAACGCAGCTGGAAACAGCCTTTCGGGGGGCAAGGGCCCGAGGAGCCTGCACACACCTCCAACCTCCTCGCCTATAAGGGATGGTTCTCCCCATGCCCCCGTGTCTGGGGCCACCCTGCAGGGCCCATCTGCACCAGCCTGTCCCCCCCTCAACCCCCCGCTGCTCCCTGCCCGGGGCTGCCA
>NW_006288252.1:1382484-1384003 GCF_000327345.1 Myotis davidii
GCCGCCAGGCCTCCACGGCCAAGGCCACACGGGCCCAGGCGCCTGCGCTGGGCGACCTGGCTCCTGAGAGGTGGGACCCGGGCCGCAGCCCCCACCTCAGCCTGGCCCCAGCCCACGCAGGCCACGGCCCAGAGAGCCCAGTGTGGGGATGGGACCAGACACGGAGACGGGGCAGAGAGGGAGATGGGGACTGAGGGCACAGGTGGAGGGAGGGGGAAGAGACGGGCACGAAGGAGGAGTGGACACAGGAGCAGACACCCTCAGGGACAGGCCAGGGCTCCTCTCCCAAGGCCCACGCACAGCGCCCCGGGCAACACACTCACGCCTTACAGTGGGGAACATACACGTGTGAACCCCAGGCCAGGCAGGAGCGGCTCCGGCCCTGAGCACGCCCAGCCCTGCCCCTCTGCGTGCCCATCTCCCTCCCTGCAGGGGGCTGCTGGCCGGCCTGGGTGACAGGGGTGGGCTGAGGCGCCAGGACCGTTCTTGAGGTCGGAGAGGAGCTGAGCGCCGGTGTGGGTGTCCCTCCTGCCCTGGGCAGCCCCACTATGGCCCCGGCCATGCCGCACTAGCACCAGACCTGCCCTTCCTCCTGGCGGGTGGGTGCTCCTGCGTCCTCAGACCCCACCGGAAAGGGCTGGCAAAGGCTCGCTGAGTAAGTGAACGAATGAAGGGACCAACCTTAAGTCATCCCCTGCTCCAGTAACCTAGACGTTACTGACATTGCTCTTACTGGCAAACTCCTATTCATCCTTCAAAACCCTGCTCTATCTGCACCAGCCTGTCCCCCCCTCAACCCCCCGCTGCTCCCTGCCCGGGGCTGCCACCAGGACCAGGAGGCAGCAGGGCTGGGACCAGAGGGCCCACCCAGGACAGCCTCTCACGTCCAGGGCACTGCCAGGCTCGGGGGCAGCCCAGGCCCAGCCCTGCACAGGCGCCCACAGGACCCCATGCACTTGGCACTGCCCCCATGGCTCCCAGCTCCTGCTTGACCTTCACATCAGCAAGACCCTGGCCCATCTGCGACCTTCCACCAGCCAGTGACCTTCACCCTGACCATGACCCTCTCCACACTGCCCCCTGCTGACAGGCCTGGGCGGCATGAACCCCAAGGTGCTGGGCCCGTGGGCCACGCTCGGCTCCCTCCTGCACAACGCCTCTGCCTCCCCCGGAGCCCGTCTGCGCCCCACCCGCAGTTCCCCCAAGGCTGTGGTGGGGGGGCACGGTGGAACGGGTCTCCTTCTTCCTTCACAAACGAGGCCCTTCCCATGAGTGGGCCCCTCCTGGGCTCAGGGCTCCCCGACCCTGAGGTCACAGTGGGCGCAGTGGATGCTGCAAACGGCTGAGCAGCAGGACAGGCAGGACTCACAGGCAGGGAGCTGAGCCTCTTGCTTGCCTTGGGCCTCAGCTTCCCTGCTTAGCAGCATCCCAACACCTGCTGTGGCGCCCAGCCTGCGCTGGGGGCTGCAGGCTCCTGGCTGGGGTGGGTGCGGGCCAGGGGCAGCTGCCTGCGGGCCGT
>NW_006288252.1:1384748-1386789 GCF_000327345.1 Myotis davidii
AGTGGGACCCGGGCCGCAGCCCCCACCTCAGCCTGGCCCCAGCCCACGCAGGCCACGGCCCAGAGAGCCCAGTGTGGGGATGGGACCAGACACGGAGACGGGGCAGAGAGGGAGATGGGGACTGAGGGCACAGATGGAGGGAGGGGGAAGAGACGGGCACGAAGGAGGAGTGGACACAGGAGCAGACACCCTCAGGGACAGGCCAGGGCTCCTCTCCCAAGGCCCACGCACAGTGCCCCGGGCAACACACTCACGCCTTACAGTGGGGAACATACACGTGTGAACCCCAGGCCAGGCAGGAGCGGCTCCGGCCCTGAGCACGCCCAGCCCTGCCCCTCTGCGTGCCCATCTCCCTCCCTGCAGGGGGCTGCTGGCCGGCCTGGGTGACAGGGGTGGGCTGAGGCGCCAGGACCGTTCTTGAGGTCGGAGAGGAGCTGAGCGCCGGTGTGGGTGTCCCTCCTGCCCTGGGCAGCCCCACTATGGCCCCGGCCATGCCGCACTAGCACCAGACCTGCCCTTCCTCCTGGCGGGTGGGTGCTCCTGCGTCCTCAGACCCCACCGGAAAGGGCTGGCAAAGGCTCGCTGAGTAAGTGAACGAATGAAGGGACCAACCTTAAGTCATCCCCTGCTCCAGTAACCTAGACGTTACTGACATTGCTCTTACTGGCAAACTCCTATTCATCCTTCAAAACCCTGCTCTGATACCACATTCTCTCTGAAGTGTTCCTACTCCACTGTGGTCCTTCTGCCCTTTCCCCTCCTGGGACTGGAGCCACTGAGCCAGCTGCTTTGTTTCCTCCCTCCCAGCTGTGTGGCCCGGGTTAGACACCACAGAGAAACGTGGGGGAGCCGGAGCACCCCTAGTGCTGGGCACCGTCCTCCACGTGGTACCGTGTGCTTTTTGCTTGGACCCTCCCCGCACGCCTGTGAGGGAGGCTGGCACTGTTAACACCCACTTTACAGATGAAAAGCCTGAGGCCAAAAAGGTGAGGTCACCTGTGGGCCCGGGGCCGGGCCTGGCTTTGACACCAGCAGGCGAGCCCGGGGCTGGGTGTGGCCCGAGGGCTGGCAGGCTCCCTGTGAAGGACACGTCCCTCCTCCGCACCCACCAAGTAGCCGTGCACACCACCGTGGCCGGCCCAGGCTCGTCATCGCCTCTCTTGGCGGCCTCCATGCTGACCTCGGACAGGGGGCTGCTGCTGGCTAGGTCCGTGGCTGTGGGCCCCTCACCCTCCTTTGGGCCTGTCAGGACTTGGCAGAGGCCTGATGTCCCGAGGGCCAGGGGACACGGAGCCCGGCCTCCAGCGCGGCTGGGTGGGGAGGGCACCGTGAGACAGTGAGGCTGTATCGCGGGGAGCTGACCGAAGGTGGGCTTAAGAGCCGGGCTCAGGGCCGAAACCGGTCTGGCTCAGTGGATGGGGCGTCGGCTTGCGGACTCTCTCCCAGCCGGCGCTCGCCCGTCATGGCCAGCAGCTTGCAGGCCATCTTCTCGTACACCTTGGCGTTGCGCTTGGTCTGCTTCAGCTCCTCGAAGAACTCCTCCCAGACGAGCATGAGGCCACGCATCTCGGCGTCGGTCCAGTTCCGGGCCCGCCGGTGCTTCTCCGTCTGAGGGGACACCAGGTAGCCGGGCACCTCGGCCGCGGCCATGCCGGAGGCGCCTGTGGGTGAGCGAGCGGCTCAGGGCGGCCGGGGCCGGCGCCGTGGACAGAGCCCCACTCTGGGAAGGCAGCTCCACGCTCAAAATGGGGCCTACATCTGACAGGCAGGAATTTAGTTAAAAGCTTTTAAACGGGAAACGTCATTTTGATGTCACGTTTCCATAGCAACAGAGCAACTGCATCAGCTACAACAACAGAAACCTTTTAACTGAAAGCGCAGGAATCAGGGCCGCCGTGACGGGCCATCAATATTGCAGCGGGCGGCCCAGGGTCCCGGCCCTGCCTCCGCCCCAGCCCGGCCGCCAGGCCTCCACGGCCAAGGCCACACGGGCCCAGGCGCCTGCGCTGGGCGACCTGGCTCCTGAGAAGTGGGACCTGTG
>NW_006288252.1:1388319-1389161 GCF_000327345.1 Myotis davidii
TCAGGGACTTGGGTGCCCGGGGGCAGCCATGGGCCACAGGCAGGGGAGCTGTGGGGACAGCAGGGAGAGGGCGCCACCTAGAGGCGGAGCAGTGTTGAGAGAAGCCAGTGGTCCATGCCATGAGCCAGGGCACCTGCTGGGCAGGCCCTGCTGGCCGCGAGGAGCCCCGCGCCGCCCCAGCCACCCGCCTGGCACCGCAGGGCTCTGGTGGTGGCCTGAGCTCAGGGAGGTGCCCAGGACAGGGCAGCAGCTGGGGTGCCCGCCTCCCTCAGTCACAGCTGAATGACAGTGGACAGGGTGGCAAGGGTGGGATCTCAGAGCCGGCTCCTGGGTCAGGCCTGGCTCTGTCGTCAGCTCCTGGTGGGAGCCCTGCTCTCTGGGCCTCAGGGGTCACTGAGGTCAAGGGGACACCACCGCCTGGCCCTGTCGCACCCCCAGGAAGGCTCACGGCTGCCACCCTCCTCTGGGCCCTGGCACTGGGCACCGACTCAGGAGTGTTAGCAGTGACTAGAAAGCCCACTCCCTCCAGGAAGTCCTGCCCCTCAGGCGAAGGATGTGAGCTTCTCTGGCCCTGGTGCCAGCCTCAGCCGCCAGAGCGCCCTCCCCACCAGGCCAAGGCCCGCGGATGCCTCACCTCGCTGCTCAGCACGTGGGCGCGGGGCTTCGGGGAGGGCAGGGGCTGGGGCTGCCTGGTGGGGGCCGGCAGGTGGCCATCAGGACATGCTGCCACCCCAGGGCCCCTGGCTGGGGATACCACCGGGACTGCCGCCGCTCCCAACGCCTCTGGGGCAGCAGCTGGTCCACAGCGTCACTCCCGGGCTCAGGGCCTGGCACCGGGTGAC
>NW_006288252.1:1389401-1389602 GCF_000327345.1 Myotis davidii
GGCGAGGCGGAGCCCGGCTGTCCCTCTGCAGGTGTCAGTGACACCGGCGAGCCCCCAAGACAAGGAGCTGGGCCTGTGCTCTACTGGGGGCTCCGTACCTGGGCACAGCTGCATGGCCTGCTGGGGGCCTCAGGCTCTGCGGGAGGGGGAGGCTGAGGGCGGGCCAGGCGTCCAGCTGCACCTGCAGGAGAAGAGGGGTCA
>NW_006288252.1:1389759-1390287 GCF_000327345.1 Myotis davidii
GAAGAGGGGTCAGGGGGCAGGGCCCGGGGAGGCTGCGTGCGGGGGGGGCCCGTCTCCCCGAGACTGGCGCTGGGGGTCTGTGTGGGGCTCGGCACCTATGGCCGTCCCGGGAGCCCAGGGCAGGGCCATGGAGAGGCCGGAGGCCATGGGCACCCAGGGGCCGCGCCTGGTCTCCTGAGTCTCGGGGGCGCCACCCAGTGGCGAACTCTGTGCTCCCAGGCCCTCAGCAGAGTAGGTTTCCAGAAGCAGAGGCCTCGCACAGCGGGGTTTGACTTGGTTTAATTCAGGTGTACAGGTTTGCAGGTTGCCAAACAACATCCATCTTGCGTCCGCCCTCCCCTCCCCTTTCAGAAGTAGATGGGTCCGGGCCAGGCTCCGGGACGTGCCCATCACAGCCCTGCTGACCCCCAGTGCTGGCTTGAACCCCCAATGGCCGCTCTACTGCAGCCCCACTGAGCTGGAGCTACACCCCTGCAACGGCCAGTAGGGGCTGGGGGCTGCCAGGGGCTGTAGCGGGGGCAGGAGCTG
>NW_006288252.1:1393103-1393538 GCF_000327345.1 Myotis davidii
CCGGCCGGAAGGGGCTCAGCTCCAGAAGCGCAGCGTGAAGGCACTGGGGGCAGGGTGGTGGTGGGGGCGGGGTGGGCTTGGACACGCTGCAGGGTGGTGCACACAGGCCCACCCGGTATTGTCCATGTTTCCTGATCCTACTCGCGGGAAGCCACCCCCAACACACACCTGACAGTGACCTCGACACCCGGGGGTGACTGTGTGCAGACTTAAGAGCGCAGTCTCCTCCCTTGTGCGCAGTTTACAAGGGGGACTCCTCTCAGCGGGTGTAATGAGCCAGGACCCGCCCGCCTCAGGTGCCCATCGCGCAGGCAGCACAGCCAGGAGCAGGACACAGCCCAGGCCCCTGGCTCCCGGTGCCGCCTGGCTGGACAGACGTGAGAGCAGCGGCAGCCTGGCCGCCAGGACTGTGATGACGTCGGGGAGGAAGGTGCA
>NW_006288252.1:1393601-1393945 GCF_000327345.1 Myotis davidii
GCACAGACCCCGCCGAACCCGCCGCCGGTGCCCCGCGGTGCTCAGCACGTGGCGACCTTGTGAACGTTCCGCAAACAAGCCAGCAGCCGCTGGTATGGGTTTCCTGGCGCCGCCACCACCTCGAACACAGACTGGAAGGCCCGGCGGTCCAGCTCCTCCTCTACCTGGTGTCTGTAAAAGTCCGTGGCCACCAGGCAGAAGAGGTTGACGTCCACGTGCTCCAGCTTGCCCATCCTGCTGACGACGTGGGGCAGGCTGCGGGGGAGTTAAGGAGCAAGTGCAAGCGCGGACCGGACCGACGCGGATCGGACTGCCCAGAGGCTCCTGGAGCCCACAGGCCAGGG
>NW_006288252.1:1394013-1395644 GCF_000327345.1 Myotis davidii
TCGGGCGCCAGGCTTGGAACATTCCTGGATTTAATATCACATACTGTGGAGTTCTTCCCCAGTTAAAATCTTATGCTTGAATCAATGCTTAGTACTGCCTTCCGCACACTCACGTGACGTTACTCACCAGTGTCGTGGGCAAAACTATGGCTCCTGGGATCTCTGTCCCATGGATATGTTACGTGCCAAAAGGGACTTTGCTGCCTCAGGTGCCCATCGCGCAGGCAGCACAGCCAGGACGCAGGTCTAAGGCAGGTCGGCTTCTAGGAGAGCTGTTCCCGGAGGCCTTGTGCCTGGAGATACACACGTGAGCACAGACACGTGTGCACACGCTCACCCGGCACAGCCATGACGCGCACCTGGGCCAGTGCTGTTCCAGCCACAAGAGCGGCTGCCCAGGCCACGCTGCGACTGAGGCCGGCTACGCGCCCGGTGGGCCCATGGCGCGAGTCCTGTGGGGAACGGTCCCAAACCCTCGTCACCTCATTTTTTCCGACGAACGCAAACACCCCAGCAGGTGTTTTAGGGGAGAAGCCAGGATGAGAAATGGGAGCCCAGGTGAGCGAGGGAGGAGGGTGGCTCTCTCCCGAGGGGCCTATCAGGCGCCTGCCCACTCTGGCGTGCCCACCTCAGCCAGGCTCCACTGAGGCTGCCGGGAACGCGCAGGCTGCTCTGAGGGGCCCACAGCCCCTCCCTGCGAGCCACGGGCAGACCTTGGCCCCGGCTGACCCCCCCACTGGCCTGTGCATGGTGGTGAGATGGCAGGCCTCACGCAGGTGAGGGTCACTAACCAAGCGGCTCCACCTCTGCCCACATCTGAAAGTTTCAAAGTGACCTCCCCTTACGTGAAATACCTCGAACCCTGACTGCACTTGAGCTTATGAGCAAGCGGCCAGCCCACCTCTGGGGACGGAGGAGGCAGGGTGCCTGGGGACGGGGGTTTGAAAGGACTCGGGGCTCCTTGGGGATGGCCCCCCCTCTCCAGCCCCATCAGCACTGATGTTCTGACCATGCTGGGCTGGAAAACAGTGAGCCGGTCCAGAGGCCTGGGCCTGGGTAGAGGCGACCGTCCGAGGGGCCACAGACTGGCCAGTGACTGCCTGCCTGCCTCACCCCTGCCTTTCTAGGCAGAGCCCATCACCCAGGCACGGACCCGGCGCTCCGGGGCTGCCAGGAGGCCCGGCTCAGGGTGAGGAGGTGCTGGGGTCTTTCTCTAACACCTGCCAAGACCCCAAGCTTTGCTCCTGACCAGGAGGGGCACACACTGCAGCCGGGACCTGAGTGGCCCGGCCTCAGGAAGGCCCGCCCCAGGGGTGGGCAAGCTGAGCCTCCGCTGGGGAGGACGGAGGACCTGACAGCCGTCTGCACCTGGCGCTCCCCACGCTCTGCCTCACGTGGCTGCGTGGGAACGGGGGGGCGGGGGTGCCGTGAAGGAGCCCCGTGCTAAGGGCAGGTGCCAGGGCCAGCAGCAAGCGGACAGTGACATGGGAGGGGCAGGCCTGTCGCGTACACGGGGCTGTGGCGAGCGGCGCAGACTTACACGGCATAGAAAGGTACCTTAAAATTAATCTCTTTACTGATAGAATTAAACTTTAATTCCTGAGAAGAAAACAGAGAAAGGGAAGCGTGGC
>NW_006288252.1:1396119-1398591 GCF_000327345.1 Myotis davidii
GGCCGCGGCCTGGGGCCCGCGCCCGCAGCCGCCTCCCACCGCCCACAGCTCCCAGGCGGGTTGCCGCCTCTGCTGCCTCCATCCAGCTGGAAAGCAGCTCTGCCCAGCAGAGGGGGGCGGGCAGAGCTAGGAGGAAGCCGGAGCCCCGGCAGTGCAGTGGGCGCTCCCCTCGGAGCACTTACCTGGCCTAGCTCCCCATGCGGTGCTGGCAGGGCCACTCCGGCTAGCCCTGCTCCCGCCGAGTGAGGAGCGCCAGGCCGCCCTGCCCGCCCTCCCGGCTCCCTGCAGAGGGAACGCCCCTTTGGCAGCCAGCACTTGTGGGTGGGGCTGGGCTCCACGGAGCCTCCCTGGGGAGGACGCAGCACAGCGACAGGACAATGGGAACCAGCACAGCACGGCCCGCCTCTCCTGCCCGTGGTCAGCACGCTTCCTGTGGCTTGTCCACGGCTTGCTCTCCAGGGGCTCAAGGCCAACGGCGCCCTGACACCTGGGCTCTGGCCGAGGTTAGTTTGGGAAAGTGACACAGACAACCCAGACCTGACAGGAGAGAGGGTGGTGGGAGGCAGGGCTGCCCGCCCGGCCCCGGACCCTGGGAAGGATACATGGCCGAGACCCACGGGCTGGTGGACGCGCTGACAAAGAAGCAGGACAGGCTCCACACGGCCATGGCCACCGGGGTCCTCTGCGTGAAGTTGGAGAGGGACAGCATGACCCAGTCCCGGACCATGGACGACTGCCCCGTGCTGTGCAGCGTCTGGAAAACCTGAGGAGAGGCCAGAGCTCAGCGGGCACGGGGGGGGGGCACCCTTTCAACAGGCAACCGTGCTGGCTTCAGGGGCAGGAGCCAGGCCGCTGGCCAGTCCACTGGTCAGCACGTCCAGGTGGCAAGAGACGTCCAGGCTTCTAAGCCGGTCAGCCGGCTCAGGCTGGGGTGCCCCGTCCTCCCTGGGCGCCAGGCCTCACCTTGTACACCACGGTGGCCATGAACTGCGGGTAGGGCTGCTGGTTGGACAGGAACTCCCCGATGACTTTGTTCATGACGTCTTGCGGAGGGAAGAAGTCATCTAAAAACTGAGGGAGGATCCTCGCCACAACGCGGGCTTCACAGGGAAACCCCTTCCTGATCCTGGAAGGAGGGTTCCAGTCAGCCCTGCCCCCCATTCCCCGCTGGGACCTTCGGAGACTTTCCAGGCGGGTCTCCAGGGGGCACCTAGAATGTTAACTGGGACCTCACGAGTGACCCACAGACAAGCACCCAGGCTTGGGGCTCCCCTCCCACACGAGGTCACGATCCAGGAAAGGGTGTAAGGCCCGTGTGGTGCTGGGGCGGGGGGGGAGGGGTGGCCTTGCACTAGAGACCGAACGTGTGATGAAAGCGCTGCCCGGGACGTGCTGCTGCCGTGAGGCGCCGGCCCTCCGGGGCCTCTCCCGCCACATCCTCACGCTGCGGCCCTGTAGTCCGCGGGGCCCTCCTCTTCTCACCTCACCTGGACCTGCCTGCACTCCTGCTGGTCCTCCCCGTGGACCCCTGAACCTGCCCCCGAGGGGTCCCATTCTGGACACTGGGAGAGCCGCCTAGTCACCCTCGGGGCGCACACGGGGTGCTCTGTAAGCTGCGGGCCGTGTCTCCTGCCAGGTGTGCCCACGACTACCCACCCACAGATGCCAGCACCCACCGGCCATCCCTCCCACCCACCAGTGCTGAGAGGCCTCCCTGCTGGCCCTGGGACAGAAGCCCCAGGAAGGCGGGGACCTGAGGTGGCCCTGCCAGCACTGGTGGCGAGGGCTGGACCAGTATGGGCGGGACCAATATGGGTGGGACCAGTATGGGCGGGACCAGTATGGGCTGGACCAGTATGGGCGGGACCAGTATGGGTGGGGCAGGAGCACAGCTGCACACACTGATGTCCAATTTCAACTCCAAACACACTGCACCCTGAGCCTCCCAGAGCATGTCACCTGGCCAGACGGACACAGGCATGTCTGGCTCAGTGTGCCCTGGTGAAAGCCTAAATGGCTTCCACTGGCCGGGCTGACCCTGTGATGGCCAGGCTGACCACGTGACGGCCGGGCTGACCCCGTGACGGCCAGGCTGACCACGTGACGGGCGAGCTGACCCCGTGACGGCCAGGCTGACCATGTGATGGCCATGTGGACAGAACCAGCCTCCCCAACGCCATACACATCATGCCCCCTGGATGGAGCCTGTCCCCCAGAGCTGGCAAGTTTCTCCTCCCTTCACGACAGCATCACCGCACACGGAGCCTGACCACCGCACGGTGTGGGAGGCAGCCAATCCTCTCAGAGCCCGCGTGCTTGCCATCCACGCTGGCGCTGGGCCCCACACACCCTCCCTTCCTGCCGGGAGCCGTCCCGATGTGGCGCTGCCCAGCCCTGGGCGCCGCGTGAGCCTGCTGGGACCACGGCTCCCCTCAAAGGCAGCAGGTGCTGGCGGAGGTCCCCTCCCTGCCC
>NW_006288252.1:1398622-1399622 GCF_000327345.1 Myotis davidii
GAAGCGGCGGCCGAGAGGACGGCAGACATTTGTGCGGGCAGCTGCTCGGCGCAGCCCCGGCGGCCGTGGGTGAGCGGGCTCCCCTGCTTACCTGTCGAAAAGAACAGACACGCGCTCCATGGCCACGATCACGGACTCGCTGTCGGGCGCGGCAGGGCCGGGCTCGGAGGCTCTGCCGGGACTGGCTTTTTCCTTCCCTGAAACGAGGGCAGCACTGCTACGCGCCTGGGAGGCCGGCGGGCTCTGGGGAGGCGCCCGGACCCGCGCGGCAGTTCCGCGAGCCCAAGGCGCCGGGACCAGGCGGGAGCCCTGGTCCCCAGGTGTGTGTGACGCCCGCGCAGCAGCGCGACAGGGAACGCGGCTCTGGGCTGCCCTCGAGAACCTCGGGGATTGTGGTGCGCATCCCGAGGAGCAGCGACAGGAGACCCGTCAGTAGCCCAGACACGGGGGGCCCGGCCCCCTCACCTGTGTACATGCAGGTGAGCATCAGGCCCAGGGCGGCCATGGCCCGATGCGGGCTGTGCACGTTCACCCTGTCCACACTGAGCTTGGCCAGGGACTCGGCATCCAGCCGGGACAGCTGCTCGGACAGCAGGAGGCGCTCCAGGCCCCGCAGGACGCAGTGGTAGACGGTGGACGGCGTGGCCTCCTCGCTTCCCGACAGCATCACCCCACACATCTGAGCGAGAGGAGGTGTCCGGGTCAGGGCCCTGCCTTGGGCTCCTGTCGCTCCCGGCGGTGCCACCCCACAGGGCGGTGCCAGGCGGTCACCTGTATGATGGATGCGGAGAAGTCCGGCCCCACGTCCAGAGGGTAGTTCTCCATCAGGTAGAAGGCGGTGGCACACATCACCAGCACGTGCTGCTGGCTGTGCAGGTTCACGCAGCTGTAACCAGGGGCAGCCGCTCATCCAAGCAGGCGCCACAGCCCAGGAGAGGGGCCCCGGGTGCCCCAGCTCTGCTGTGACATGCCCATCCCCGCCGGCCCTCCAGCCCCGCTC
>NW_006288252.1:1400801-1401743 GCF_000327345.1 Myotis davidii
CTACCTCAGAGGCCGGCCTTCCCCCGACTGGGACACCTGTCCAGCAGGTACCGCGTGCACGGGACTCCCTCAGAGACGTAACACGGCCCAGCAGCCAAGGCGTCTGGGAAATGCTGGCTTGTTTAACCCTGTGACTGTCCGACCTCTAGCCTCAGGCTGGGCTGACTCCGCAGGAAGCAGAGGCGCCCAGAGCAGTCAGGCCAGACGGGCCATGGCCGGATGGGGGCGATGACTGCCTGAGGCTGGGACACCTGTCCAGCAGGTACCGCGTGCACGGGACTCCCTCAGAGACGTAACACGGCCCAGCAGCCAAGGCGTCTGGGAAATGCTGGCTTGTTTAACCCTGTGACTGTCCGACCTCTAGCCTCAGGCTGGGCTGACTCCGCAGGAAGCAGAGGCGCCCAGAGCAGTCAGGCCAGACGGGCCATGGCCGGATGGGGGCGATGACTGCCTGAGGCGCCTGCTGACCTGCCGTGGGCAGCTGCCTGGCCGTGTATGTATGTACGTTTCTCCATATGAAAGTTCTGACGCGTCTGGATGAGGCTGTGTCAGGTCTTTGGAACAGATCCTGAGTTTCCACTTTTGGGGCTTCCCCCAACACCACATGGTGACGACCGCCCAGACAGTGGGTGTGGCGCTGGCCGGTTCTCATCAGCTGCAGGCAGAGCCAGGAGGGACCCCAAAGGCCCTGCCCGCTCTCCTGTGACAAGGCTGTGACACCCACACTGTGGGGTGGGAGTGCAGGGGACTGTGACAGCAGTCCTGCGAGGGGCCCTGGCGATAGGAAGTAGGGGCCAGCAGCACCCCGGAGAAGGGGCCCCCACACAGCCAGCTCCTGGCGCGTGCACCACCGAGACAACCTGACAGAGGCGCACAGGAGCCCCCAAGTGCGGCTCGCCCACCACGGCACACTCCACGGGGGAGCCACACTGGCAGTGGCCT
>NW_006288252.1:1404379-1404847 GCF_000327345.1 Myotis davidii
CCTGCCTTGGGCTCCTGTCGCTCCCGGCGGTGCCACCCCACAGGGCGGTGCCAGGCGGTCACCTGTATGATGGATGCGGAGAAGTCCGGCCCCACGTCCAGAGGGTAGTTCTCCATCAGGTAGAAGGCGGTGGCACACATCACCAGCACGTGCTGCTGGCTGTGCAGGTTCACGCAGCTGTAACCAGGGGCAGCCGCTCAGCCAAGCAGGCGCCACAGCCCAGGAGAGGGGCCCCGGGTGCCCCAGCTCTGCTGTGACATGCCCATCCCCGCCGGCCCTCCAGCCCCGCTCACTGGGCGCTGCTGCGGAGGTTGGAGAGGAGGTAGTCGCTGATGACGGGGATGAGCTGCTTCGCCGTGTCGTCCAGCAGGTCGCACTCCAGCACGTAGAGGGCGCCGTGCAGGGCCCCGATCCTGCTGGGCAGGTGGCTGCTCCGGAGCGTGCTCTCCAACAGCCGGCAGACTGGCT
>NW_006288252.1:1404933-1406220 GCF_000327345.1 Myotis davidii
CACCCAGACACACAGCTGGGCAGGCGGGGCGCAGGCTGCGTTTGAGCCCCTCTCGCCCCCTGGCTGGCCGGGCCTTCTGTGCGGGCAGTGTGGGGGTACTGACTCCCGCCCCTGGAGGCTGGAGTTTGGGACGGGCCAGGCAGGGGCCTCCCTGGTGGGCAGGGCTCCGCGTGGGTTTTCACACGCATTTCACAGAAACAGCGCGTCCCGTGTGACTCCGGAAGAGGATTCCGAAGCTGAGCCTGGTCTCCTGTGGACGGGGCCCCGTGCCCCCTCCCTGACTTTGCTCCTGTCACTGAAGTAAATCAGTCGAGCTTGGGAGCCCTGAGGTAGTCCCGGGGACCCGACTGTCGTCTATGCCAACGTGCCCATCCCCTGGGCACCCTGACCACACGCGTTAAGGAGGAACCTACACTGTGCTCTCCACGTGAGACCCCACAGAAAGCAGGTGCTGGGCAGCCACAGCGTGTCAGACCCTCCCCTGGGACGGCGACCCCGGCCGGCAGAGTCTGGAGTCTCAGTGGTTCCGGGAGGCCGGCAGTGCGGCCCCCACAGGAACCGTCCGTGTCCCCGCGTGACCGAGGATTCCCTCTCTACCCCCGGCCTCCAGGGCCCCAGCTCTAGAGGCACCACCAGGGCCGGCAGGGGCTGATCCGTCAGGAGGAGAAGCCCGAGGCCCCTGCACCGCCACACGAGGAGTCCCCAGGGCGCCATCTGGCCTCGGGGCCTCTTCAGAAACAATTCTTACTGATTTGATTTACTGACACACAGCACGCCTGGGGGACCTGGGCCTGAGCACAAAACACAACCACAATGGAACAGGCCGGCTCAGCGCCCACAGAGACAAAGGGCTTCCAAAGGCAGCTGCTTCTGCGTCCCACAGCTCCACACTCGGGGCGCAGCTGCGGAGAGGGTGCTCGCAGGCACACCAGGGCCACCCAGGACGGGGCACCTGCTCGGCGCCTGGGCTCGCTCGCAGGGGCGGGTTCTGTGGGGAGGGCAGCCAGGCCGGGCGGGGGCCCAGCCCTCTGCCTGGTCCTGTGTGACCTGGAGCACGCGGCCCAGCACCCGGCCTCATCTCGCTCTCCTGGGGCAGGACTCACGGTGAGGGCTCCCCGAGGCGCCTGCTCACCGCTGTCAGGACGGGCAGGGCCGAGCACGCAGGAGGCACGGGCCAAGGCCAGGCAGCCGCTCGTGCTGCTGAGGGAGCGTCTCTGCACCAGGAGGTGCCAGGGGTCTGCGAGGGCACAGCACACCGCCGGCTGCTGCCAGGGGCAGGGCGAGCCG
>NW_006288252.1:1407030-1408813 GCF_000327345.1 Myotis davidii
TACTATTAACAGCTATGGGTATGTTTAAATAATGGCAGTGACTGTATTATATAAAAGTTACGCTCACCATGCCGAGGACGGCCGCCGCCTTGCAGGTGGCTGGCACCAGGTACTGCAGGAGGATCTCGTCCTCTGGAGGGTGCGCCCTGCGCAGCTCGGTCAGCGTCTGGTACATCATCTCAAACTGGCTGCGCTCCGTGAACAGGTCTGAGACCACGAGGAGCTGCAGACACCACGTTCGGACAGGAAGGGGAGCCGCTATCAGGAAAGGAAGGAGCGCACCCGGCCCGCCTCCTCCCAGCCCAGCGACACCAGGCTCCGGGCACCCATGCGGGCCGACACGCAAACCCTGGACCTCAAGGCAGGGCACACGCGCGGCGTGGTCGGGCCATCCTCACGGACGCCTGTGCGCTCGCTGCAGTGGGCGGAGCTGCGATAGCCACGACCCGCAGGGAACTTGCCCACAGCGGTCACCACGGACAAGCCCATGTCTGCCCTGCCCCCAAAGCCCCAGGCCTTCCCATGGCGTCGGGTCAGGCTCTCAAAGGCCCAGCAGAGATGCTGTTTCAGAAATAAACGCTCTGCTGGGGATTCTTTGTCTCCCAAACGCTCGGCTGCCGAAGGCTCAGCTCCTCACGGTACATCTAACAGGAACATCAGCCCGCCAGCGTGGCTCAGTGGTTGAGCATCAGCTTCTGGACCCGGAGGTCACAGCTCCATTCCCTGTCAGGGCGCATGCCTGGGGCTGCAGGCAGAGCCGACCCACGATTCTCCCATCATGGATGTGGCCATCTCTCCCTCTAAGCATGTCCTCAGGGAGGATTAATAACAAAAACAAACGACTTCTCAGATTTGATGCCAATCCTGTGAGTACTAGCAGACATAACCCCCATAACAGGCTCTCTGGGGTCCCCACTCATTTGGAATCCTGGGGCCAACAGTTTGAGAACAAAAACTCCAAAATGGTGCTTCTCGGAGGGGGCGTGTGGGCCTGTGAGCCCGGCCACAGGGAGACACTTAAGGACAAGGAGGGGAGCCTCCAGCCTTGGGCAGCGGCGTGATGTCGCCTCGACACTGCCCCTGCCCTCGGAGCACCTGTCCGCCGTGGGTGGACATGCAGAGCTCCTCCTGCACCGGCGGAGAGACCATCCAGGTCCCAGGCCTGAGAGTTCTTCTCAGGCTCCCAGAGACAACACCTGAGTGCGTGCGCATGTGCGTGCGTGTGTGCGCATGTGTGTGCGTGTGTGCACATGTACACGTGCGTACACCCGTATGTGCCTGTGCGCACTAGGGACGGCGAGGTAAACTTACAGATCGCACCACTTCACTGATCAGGATGACGGGGGTCCTTCGGCTGGAACTGGACGGCAGGACCCAGCGGCTGTACAGCTCCAGCAAGAACTGCGAGCATGAGTGGGTGTCCACCCCAGCCCGGTGCTTCCTGGGGGGCACACAGAGGCTCACCCACGGCCCCACCTCCCGACGACTCATACATCCCAAAGGGCTTTAACCAAAGGCGGTGGGAACCTGGAGCTGACTGGAGACGTGGGTGGTGACGGGGGCGCGGGGACGTCGGCCTCCTCCTCCTCCTCCTCGTCCCACTCCTCCTCCCTCAGGGGCGTGATGCTGCTCCCCAGCCACACCGAGTGGATGGACACCTTCAACACAGGCCTGGGTCAGCGCGAGGAGCCTGGCGCCGGCTCCCTGAGCTCAGGGCCAGGGCGCAGGTGTGGCCTGGGGTCCGGCCCCTGAGGGCCCACCCCCCCGGCAGGGCCTGCTCAGA
>NW_006288252.1:1408836-1415601 GCF_000327345.1 Myotis davidii
CAAAACAGAAGCCCTGGAAGGAGGGGAGCGGCCGGGGGCCGGCTTTCTGCGTGACGGCCACAGGCTGAGGGAGAACACAGCCGCTGCGGGGCCCAGGCTGCCACTCGGGTGTCCCCGCCGCCTCCTTGCCGTGCACACAACGGTCCATTCTTCTCCAGAGCCCATGAAAGTGACCCAGCCAGCAGCACGGGCGGCGGCCCTGGCCCTCCCTCACCTGTTACCTCACACGCTTCCACTGTTGACACACACCTACGTGATCAACTCATGAAACACCTTAGCCCTTCTCAGAATAAATACCATAAATAAAACGAATAAAAGTCACCCTTCGCCTCATTGTAAACGCATTTAACTTCGCTTCTGAGGGTGAAGTGGCCCAAACCCGAGGACGGGGGACGGGGCAGGGCTGACCTGGCCGAGCTGGTAGCTCATGCTGCCCAGCTCCCGCTCGGGGTTGGTCTGCAGCAGCAGCTTGTCGTGGCTGATGAGGGCACCTGCGGGCGACAGGACGTCAGAGCTGCCTGGCAGTGCCGCCGAGCCTGGCAAGGCACAGCCTGGGAAGTTCTGTCCCTTCATAGCAGGCAGCTGGCAGGGCCCATCTCTCCCGGAGGCCCTGGCTCTGGCTCCACAGCCCGAGCCTGCAGCTGTGGAGGAGGCAGCAGCCCGCAAGGGGCCTGGGGCCCAGAGGACAGCACAACCAAGCCCACCGGGGGCAGGGTGCGGGCGGTGCCCCCTCTCAGCCTCAGGGTCTTCTCCACACCCCTCCCAGCTTCCCTCCCTCAGGCCCGGGCCCCCTGACCCGGCTCCCTCTGAGACCTCCCTGCCCCGAAGCAGTGCTCCGCGCATGCCTGCAGCGGCCGCTCCTGGGACAGCGCTGCCGCGACTCCTCTGCCCTGCGGGCCGAGACTCCCAAGGACCAGTCCACACTCAGCTGACTCTTGCCGGATGTCTGAGGGCGCAGGCACAGGGCACTGCACACGGAGCCCGCAGCAAAGGCTGAGGACTGCGCCCTGGAGGACCTACCGCCTCCACAGCCCAGGGATCAGAGACTAGCCCAGAACCCGGGGCCTCCGACAGCAGAAAGTGCGCATGAGAGAAACCCTCAGCGCGGCCGGCGTGTCGACCTGTGAGCCAGGTTACCACTTTGGTTCCTGCCAGGGCACGTGCCCGGGTTACAGGCTAGACCCCCAGCGCGGGGCATGCGGAAGGCAGCTGATGGATGTTCCTCTCTCATCACTGGGGTCTCTCTCTCCCTCTCCCTTCCTCTCCGAAGTCAATAAAAACATATTTAAAAGCAAAGAAACACCCACAACGTTCCCTTCTCTTGAGCATTTGCTTCCCGGTTTTATTCCCTCAAGACAGTTAAAGCTGCCAGTCCTGAGGGCGCCCGGCACTGCCATGGGTCAGGGCAGCACACGCAGCCACAGCCTCTGGCTGCCCCCCGCTGCCGCCAGTGTGCTGGCCACTGCACGCTCCGGCCCAGGGACAAGCGGCCCCTCCCGACAGGCACCTGTGGTGGCTGGAGACAGAGAGGGGACGGGGTCCCACGCCTGGTAGAGGTGATGGGTGGCGATGTTCTCCCTCTTCGACACCATTGCTTGAATTTCCTGCTCTACAATTCCTCGGATCACGCTCAGCTTCCGCCCAAACCTAGAATCCAGGACAAAGGTTCAACTTTCAGTTCCTTTAACATTTTAGACGTGAGAGACGCCAGGACCCGCTCCCAGCTCTGCCTAAAAGAGGCACCCACAGCAGCCCAGCACAGCCTCTGCGGGCGGCGCCTGCTGAGCCCGGCAGACCCTGCTGGCCGGCCAGTTCCTGCTCTGCCAGCCCGAGGCCCGCCACCTCAGGCCGTGTCCACTGCGGCCGTCCAGTCACTTTAGCAGTGCGCCTCTTGCAGTAACACGCACGGTGCTTTGCTTTTTAGTTTCAGTAACAAACGAAAGGGCGGGTGAGCTGCTGGCCCCGGGTGGGGTGGGAGGAGCGTGCCTCTAGGCCCCTCCACGCTGTGCCCTGGACACGGCAACACGGCAAACCTGGTGTCGAGTGCTTTCAGGGGCTTGTTCCGGGGCTGCTGCTCCAAGCAGCTGAGGGCGGGGTTGCCGGCCACGGGCACGGCCATCGCGCTCAGCACCAGGGAGGTGATGGCCTGCACAGCCAGGACGTTGATCTGGGTCCTCTCCGTGTCTTCCTGGAAGGAGCCACATGGGGTCACGTCACCAGCAGCCAGGCCCCAGCACCACCTGTGCCCACCTGCACACAGACCACGTGGCCACGCCCTCCCCGCCAGGTCCCGACCTGTCTGCCCGCACCCACCACAGCCCCCACACCGGTCACTGGAAACCACCGAATGGGCAAACGCCCACTGTGCAAAGCAAGGTCTCCCACAGGCATCACTAACTCGAGAACTTGGCACATGACCACCCGCCAGCTTCGACGCGTGGGCCCGCAGGCCGTGCACGCGGCTCTGACACCCACCACTGAACTGTCCCTTCGCAGTCAGGCCACCCTCCTGCCAGAACAGGGCTAGGGCCCATGACGTTCACTCTCCCAGGCTTTGCCTTCTGAATGTGGCTTTGCCTAATATTGTCCCGGCACATGGCCCGCCCCAGCCGCCTGGGAGCGTCTCTGGGCGAGCAGAGGCACCTCGGCCCGGCCTCCTCAGGTGCCCTTTCCTTCTGACCGAACTACGTGCCGAGTCGGGAATTACTGACCCCAGTGCCTAACGCACTGGGCTCCGGCGCCCACGGGCGGCCAGGTAGCTCCCCGGCCGCGGGAGAGCCGCTCTGCTCCGAGCGTTACACAACCTGCTACTCTTACAAGTAAGGTGACACGGGAAAGCGCGCTGGCTGGCCCTCCTCTGCCGGCTGCCAGCGGCGGGCGCCCAGGCTGCGGGCGGCTTACCTCCGGAGGGCTCTCCTCCTGCTCCAGCACGAGGGGCTGGGTCACCAGGACGCCCAGGAGGGTGGCCCACGTTTCCTCGAACTGAGTGCGGCTGGTCCACCCTACGAGGCAAACGTCACATGAGGCAGAGTGTCACCCGCTCCCTCAACGTTCCGACGTGAGGCGCCAGCTGGGCCGCCAGCTCCGACCGGAGCGGGCAGTGCCCTGGCCACGTCCAGCAGCTGCCTCAGCCCTCGGCAGGTCTGCAATGCAGAACACTGCGGCGCCCGCCCTCCAGCGCGGACACCAAGCACACATGTCCGAGTGCTGCCCTGGCAGTGGGGTGTGTGTGTGTGTGTCCATCTGGAGCCCTCCTGACCCCGCCTGGCAGGTGTGGCCAAGTGGAAAGGGCCAGGAAGTCCCGCCTTGGACTGAGCTCCTGGATGCACCGGGCACAACCATGGCCGGGACCAGCCCCAGTGGTCAGCGTGCGCTGCGTGAGCCCCGCCCAACTCGGCTTCTCACAGGAGGCAGAGCTCGGTGTTCCCGACTGGCCAGGCCGTGGTCAGCAAACTGCGGCTCGCGAGCCACATGTGGCTCTTTGGCCCCTTGAGTGTGCCTCTTCCTAAGCCTTAGGAGGACCCTAACTAAGTTAATAACAATGTACCTACCTATATAGCTTAAGTTTAAAAAACTTGGCTCTCAAAAGAAATTTCAATTGTACTGTTGATATTTGGCTCTGATGACTAATGAGTTTGCCGACCGCTGGTCTAGAGGGTCTAAAAGGAACGCAGTCTGGCCAGGGCACGCTCCTCCTCAGTGAGGGCATCGCACCATGTGCTCCGCGTCCCTCTCGTCACCTGCTGGGGCTGCAGTGACAGGATCTCCTCGCTAAGATGGACGGAGGGAGGGAGACTGACTGAGATGAGCGTTAGACACCCACACTTGGGTACAAAGACGGCAGACATATATGGGCATTTCCATAGGGAAGAGGAAAGCTCGGATCACGTGGAGAAGAGAGAGCGAGAGCGAGAACAGGTGCCAGGACAAGGTCGTAGGACTGCACCTGTAGTCCTGACTGACAGGCAAACACAGGGCAGCCCAGGAAGGGGGAGCTGGCATAGGCTGGGAGGCCATGGCTGCCTGACAGCCACCTCTGAGGGCAGGGAGGGAACCTGCCCAGGCGGCCGCCTCCATGCTACTCAGATCTCATGTCGGCCTCGTTCTCGGGACTCCGGGGGATGCAGGCCAACAAAGTGTCTGCTGCCTGAACCTTCAGGACCAAAGCCAGTGCCACGTCTGCAGAAGCCCGAGGCAGGAGGCTCCGCAGGGACGAAGGGTGGGGCTGCCCGGGCCCATGGGTGCCACGCCGGACTCCCGAGACACTGGAGCTCCGCGCAGGGCACTGCCCCTCAGGACCGCCCTTTCGACCCCGAGCAGATCACACCTGCACCATCAAATGGAGACAGAAGCGGCCATGGCCACGGCCACGGCGCTGCAGAGCGGGAGGCCTGAGGGAAGCGGTCGCTGTGCCGCGGGCAGCGCGCAGGGCGGCTGAGAAGGCTGTAGGCAGCAGAGCCTACTCAATCCCAAGGACCGAGCTGGGCCTGGGCTGGACGGCCTGCCCACAGAGCCCGGCTCTCCTCTGACGTCTGTTTCCTCTGCATCGGCCACGGTGGCTCCCGCACACCCTGCCCGTCCCGCACACGAGGTGGCATCAGTGACCACAAGGCACAGGGACAGTCCCCGTCCCTGCTGGCGGGGTGCCTCCTGCGGGAGTCGGATTCAGCTCCCATCACCAACTACCAGGCACCGACCCGACTTCAGACACGCTGACACACGGAAACCTGGGATTGAACGCTCACGCAGACACGTGTGGAAGTTCTCAGGGTGAGTGTGTGTGCACTCAGAACGCCTGTCCGCGAGCGGGCGTGCCCAGACCTTCCACGGGACGAAGAGGTGCAGAGCGCACTCCGGGACGGGGACCCGAGGCTGGCACCCTGCACGGTCGCGAGGAGCCCGCCTACCCAGTGTGTTGATGCGGTAGATGAACTCTTTGAAGACTTCCTTCTCCTGGAGGAACTCCACGGGGATCTCGGGGAAGGCTGTGCCGAAATCCCCTCCCGGCGTGGGTGACCACCCGAGCTTCCAGACCTGAGAGGGTGGAAGAAGTCAGTGAGCTCCAGCCTCCAGGCCCCAGCCGCCCTCCCCTCCTCGGCCCAGCACGGCCAGGAGCGAAAGGGCCGCTCGAGCTCACCCAGGGACGAGCTCACCCAGGCACGAGCTCACCCAGGGACAGCTCACCCAGTACGAGCTCACCCAGGCACGAGCTCACCCAGGGACGAGCTCACCCAGGACGAGCTCACCCAGGCACGAGCTCACCCAGGACGAGCTCACCCAGGCACGAGCTCACCCAGGGACAGCTCACCCAGGACGAGCTCACCCAGGGCCCAGCTCACCCAGGGCTGTGGCAGTGCTAAGGATGTCTGACAGCTGGCTTAGGCCCACTCCCTGTGAAGAGCAGGCCCGAGCCATCAGTCAGACATCCCCAAAGGGCTCCTGGACTGTGAGGGCGCAGGCCGGGCTGAAGGATCCCCCCGCTTTCCCCTGCCAAGTGCAGGAATTTCGTGCACCGGGCCTCTAGTATTATATAAATAGAATCCTACTAAGCAATAAAACAATAAATAATCACCCAGGGACGAGCTCACCCAGGACGAGCTCACCAGGGGCGGGTCTAGCTCCCTGTGCCTCACGCAGAAAGGCCAGCGTTGCTGCAACTCCAGCTGCGCGCCAGGCAGAGGGAACCAGGCAGGGTCAGGACTCCCCGCGGCACTGGGCCACCCAAGGCGGCAGCCGAGCTGGCCCAACTGGGTCACCGGAACACCCGCCAGGGCCAGTCTGCAGACTCACCAGGGGGGGGATGCGCGTGTAGCTGTTGACGAGGGGCAAGCGGGCCAGGCTGACCACGATGTTCCTGAGCACGGACGTGAGGAACGCGGGCATGTGGCTGTTCCTCTTATGCCCCAAGGCCAGCACGGACGGCAAGGCCTCCACCAGCTCTGCCACCGTCCTGCAGGCTGCAGTCACATGCTCGGGGCCTGAGCCAACGGGAGAGAAGATGGACACCCCCAAACCTCCTGATCTTCCTGCCTCCCAGGGAGAAGGCGCCCCCCAGGCCTCTAGCTGGCCCCTGGGGACCTACAGACTGCAGCTCGGGCTCATCTACCCGTGTGGGCCTGGTCTCCTGCCTCGGACCCTGCCCCGCCCCGCCCGCCCCACACTGCCTGCCGCTGCTGGCAGCATCCAGCCTGACCGCAGTGTAGGGCCGGGTGGCCTGGGTCCTGGAGGCCCTGGTGACAAGAAGCCCCAGTCCAGAGCCCTCCCGCCCTGCCCTGCACCACGCTCCGGGGAAGACACCGCGTCAAGAGGAAGGATGTGAAGAACCGGGGCATGTGCCTGAGTCTAGAGCTGGGCTAAGTGAATGGGATGTGGACTCCTTGTTTCTGTAGGAAGAGCAGGAATTTCCATTTAAAAATCCACCGAGATAGATGGCTCAGTACACTCAGCTAGCTAACGTTCAGGAGGGCACGTCCACTGGCTGCAAGCTCCTTAGCATTCCTACTCACTCATTCCTCCCTCCAACGGCATCTGATGGGCAAGTACAGCAGTGAGGGCACAGAAGGGAAACATGCTCCCTGCCCCCATGGGGCCAGAGTCTGAGGTGAGAGACATAAGTGCATAGAGAACGTAGTGCCAGGATGGAGGGCGGGTGGAGAAGAGGATGGAGGAGGGGAGGAAGGAGAGGATGGAGGGAGGGGAGGAAGGAGAGGATGGATGGAGGGGAGGAAGGAGAGGATGGGGGGAGGGCGAGTCCCAGCATCTCCT
>NW_006288252.1:1416365-1418259 GCF_000327345.1 Myotis davidii
AGGAGAGGATGGAGGGGAGGTTGGTTGGAGCAGGGGATATGGGGAGGATTGATGGAGGGGAGGATGGAGGGAGGGGAGGAAGGAGAGGCTGGATGGAGGGAGGGAGGACAGGAGGGAGGGGCAGGAGGAGAGGAGGGCCTCCTGGGAGTGTGCCATCCCCGAGCGGGAGGCCAGCCACAGAGAGCCCGAGGCGGGGAAGACATGCAGGTGGAGGAAGGGTAACGTGCAGGTCAATGTCCCCAATCGCCTTTATTTATTAATTTTTTTAAAATATATTTTTTCTTGGTTTCAGAGAAGAAGGGAGAGGGAGAGACAGAAACATCAGTGATGGCAGAGAATCACTGATCAGCTTCCTCCTGCACGCCCCCTACTGGGGATGGAGCCCGCAACCCAGACATGTGCCCTTGGCTGGAATCGAACCCTTTAGTCTGCAGGCCGACGCTCTATCCACTGAGCCACACTGGCCGGGGCCCACATTGCCTTTCAGTGTCGGGGTGAGCAATGGGACCAGCTGAGTTCACCTCCTGGGGCCCACGCTGACCACTTCACATGTCTCTCCTGCTAGTGAAGTCCAAGCCCCAAACAGGTCCTGACACTCACTCTGTGTGCGTGGGTCTCCTCCGTCCTCTCTGGCCGCCTTCGGGGTGTCTGTCTTTCTCTCTAGACTGAGCAGCTGGTCCCCGGGCTGCACCACAACTGCATCAGGAAAGGACACACAGGAGGACTGCTCACACCGCCCACCCCGTCATTCCCATTTCAGTTATGCAGCCTCCCACGCCAAGGGCAGCCGACGCCACACAAGGTCTAGACATCCCGGAACCGGCTTAGACAGTTCCAGGCGACACCAGACCTCGGCACCAAGGTCTCAGCCAACCTGCAGCGCCGGTGGACGGGCTCCTGGGCTCCGACTTCCCCGCCCCCGCCCCCACGTCTGCTGCCGCTGCCCCACCCCATCAGGAGGCCTCAAGGCGGCCCAGGGTTCAGGGCTGCCAAGCACGCTGCAGCCCCAAGAGCCTGGCTTCAGAAACTGCTCCCTGGATCTTCATGTTCAAGTTGAGGACAAATGCACAGATGAAAGCAATTTAAACAATGAAACTTCAAAACGCCACTCTATAATGTTCCATTTAAAAACACAAAACTTCAAAACACCCTCCAACATGTAAAGCTAGACCGTCCAATTTATTAAAGATTTTGGCTACTGACCCTTGTTGAGGACACTTCCCTTGAAAAGAATAACTCATTTTCCCTTGACAGCGGCTAGTGTCCCAATGCAGCACAGAAACTAGCACGTGGACGCTCAGGGTCAGCGAGTCCCCCTCAAAGGCAGGCGTGCTCATCTACACCCCTTAGCACTAAAGCACGGCAGTCCGCTTGGGCCAGCCACAGAGATATGAGAGCTGGAGCTCGAAACCTAACCGAAGTGACCACAAGAGCAAGCTCAAGTTCAGTCCTAGAGACGACTAAGTAAGGTCCCTGGTTGTCCATCTCTTCCCCCCACTTCCTGACTCGGCGGCACAAGATAAACGCCTGTGAGATCGGTGTGTGTGTGTGTGTGTGTGTGTGTGTGTGTGTGTGACTCCTGGTACAGGTGTGCAAGGACAGAGCCCAGGGAGCGACACTCACTGGCTTCCAGGAGGAGGCGGACGCAGTGGATGAGGGAGCAGGTGCGGGTCACCATCTCGGGGGAGGCCAGCAGGCGCCGCGGGCCGGGCAGCTGCAGGGCCAGGCAGCAGCAGTCCAGGCCTGCCTGCAGGTCCACGCTCAGCGGGATCTGCTCGTGGACCAAGTGCCAGGCCAGTGCCTGGAGGGAGGCCCACGTCAGAGGCGGGGCCGGTTCCCTTCCTGCCGCCATCGGGAGCAGGCCACCCCGCGAGGCCAGCGGGCCCCAACAGCC
>NW_006288252.1:1418495-1418991 GCF_000327345.1 Myotis davidii
AGCGGGTGGGCTGCATTCCCACTCTGGGTCAGTCCCAGCAGCTGCTCCCCACAGTGCCCGGCTCCCCTCCCTGCCAGGATCCACCCAGACCTGCTGCGCCTTGCCCTCCAGCGCCGCGGCTGCTCTCGGCAGCCTCCCGGCCACACGCCAGGCCAGGCCCTTCCCGGGCAGACAGCGCTGGCTTGCCTCCTCGCGGCCAGGGGGCCGGATTTGAGGGCGTGCACCCCAGAGAGCTTCCAACGCCAGCGGCTACGCCCTCGCTGGGGGCCTCTCTGCCCTGTGCCCTGTCACGTGACAGTGCTGCCCTCTGTGCCGAGCCGCCTCTCACCTCCAGGGTCATGACCACAAACTTCACAGTGTCCCTCTCCTTCTCCGGGGGGAGGTGCAGGTGGCCGGGCAGCTTGGGGAGCAGCAGCAGGTACTGGGCCAGGGCGCGGGCCAGCGTGGTCAGGGAGCGATACACCCCGGCATCCCCTGGAACAGAAGCCTTCGGGGA
>NW_006288252.1:1419021-1421683 GCF_000327345.1 Myotis davidii
GCCCTCCCGCCTGCGTGGGCCCACGACCAGCAAAGTGGCCCCCACACCCACAGACATGCGGACTGGGGACCCCGGTGCCGTGTCCCAGTTACTTCTGTTTATTAGAGCAACAGCACTTACTGTAGGTTTACTCAGTGCAAAGCAGATCCTAGCTCTGCAGCATTTTAAAAAGTAAAAGACATTTTTAGCCCTGGCCAGTGTGGCGTGGCTGGTTGGGCGTCGTCCTGTGCACCGAAAGGTTGCTGGTTCAATTACCGGTCGGGCACATGCCTGGGTTGCAGGCTCGATCCCCGGTTGTGGATCATGCCAGAGGCAGCTGATCAATGACTCGATTTCACATAGATGTTTCTCTCTCTCCCCCTAAAAATCAATTTTAAACTCTCAAAGTGAATGAACAAGAGACATTTGTACTTTAATTACCAAACAGATCGTTCAACTGGCTCCAGTAGGCGGTGGACTCTGCAGGCAGGGGGGGCCGGAACGCCTGGTGGGTGGCGGGCAGCGGCTGGACCATGGCGACCACCCGCTCCAGAGTCGCCTCGCGCGCTGCTTCAAAGAGGGCGCTCTTCTGGCCTCCGGAAACTTCCCGCGCGCCCACGCCCAGGCACGGGGCTAACAGGCTGACGTTGAACTCCTGCGTCAGGGCATCGAAGGTTCGATGACAGGGTTAATCAGGCCAGGAGACAGCAGGAAGAGGGTGATGCAACGTGCCCGAGGTACACAGGTTAGAAACCGTAAAACCCTAAGCATATTCTGCATCTGTTATAAATAAACGCACCCTTACACGTGCTCGGTGACTACAGCTCTGGTCTCTTTGGGGTGGTTTAAGTTTAAAGGAGTATTTTCATTTTATTATGAAATCACAGTGTAGATGACAAAACCTTCACTGACAGTGACACACATCGAGCTGACTGCCGCCCAGGGCCCAGCGAAGCCCTTCACACTCCCAGAGTTGGAAAAAGGTGAGTTATGCTCAAAAACAGCTGAAATAAATCAAGGTCCCATATAAATGCCACCATTTTGGTTGGAAAGAAAGCATTTCATATGGCGTCGCAATTATTGGTCTTATTTTGCCAATCTTTAAAAGTCATGTCAGGGTTTCTTTGGCCAATTTTCAGGTAGAATGTCAATCTTCAGTTAATATTCAGAAAACCCTATGTCATCATAGTGACCCCGACTAAACCTGTCTTATAGCCACAACCTTTAAAAGCTGTAAAAGTCCAATGACCTAACTTTAAAAATTCATAAATGGGTCCCTAAGCAAACACAGTGAGCAGTCAGCTTCCACTGATGCGTCTGAAAGTGGCGGCAGCCAGCTGCGGGGGCCGGGCTCCTGCTGGTCCCAATGCAGCCGCATCACAAAGCGCCGGGGGCTGGGTCTTTGGGGACCCCCTCACTTGCATGGTCAGCCTCTACCGCCCGCAACGGCCCTGCCACCGGGTGGGAACACTGTCCTGAGGGCCTGGACCCAAGTCCCTGGCTACCGGGCAGGCGTGAGAGGACACGGCCCGAGGCCGCCCGAGGACCGGAGGGGTGAGCGACAGGGGCAGCAGTCCCACGTACCGGGTGCCTCAGGAACGCGCTCATGTCACCCGGGGGGAGCCGATTCACCAGCTCCGCCCCCTCCAGCAGCGCAGAGTCAGACCTCGTCCAGCACTGGGACTTGACCAGGCGCACGTACCAGTCCTGGGGAGACAGGGCGGTCACGCCTGCAGGGGTCAGGGCTTTGGGGCTTCCGCTCTGCTGGCAATGGGCTCTTACCCCGCCCAGACCAGAGGGCAGTGGCCGCGGACTGTGGCTGCGGTTCTGTAACAAGGACCCCTGGCTGGCTGTGCAGGCGGCTCCCAACCACGGAGGCTGCCCCGAAGGCTTGCTCTGACCCTGCTTCACTGTCCAGACACCTCCCCTCCCCCTCACCTGGCGAACAGCCCCTGTCCTTCCAACTCGGCGACAGCACTGAGGGTCGCGGGCCCCGTGCCTCGGCCTCACCATCTGGCCTCGTACCCGTCATCTCCCACTGGGGTGGCAGCCCTGACCCCCCACCCCCCGGGCCAGCTCAGCAGACACGCTCGGCCATCGCACCTGAGCACAGCAGTCGCTGCCCTGCGATGCCGGGCTGCCCGGTTCTGAAATCCAGTTCACCCTTAAACTGAACTCCCCAGGGAAGCAGAGCACGAAGGCCCCCAAGTTGGTCTCGAGGTGTGAGGAGTGGAGCGGTGAGGATGGGGACAGGGCCCTGGGGGGGTGGCTCCAGAGGCAGGGGGCCAGCAGCCTAAGGAGAGGGAGGCCGGCCAAGTGGGCCTGAGCCGAAGGCCTGTGCAGGCGTGCGGCTGTGACCACCCAACACCTGCTCTCCCGCCGACACCCCTGACGCCCCGCCAGGAGAATCCCAGTCAGCGCTTCGTTTCTCACCCACCCTGCTGACCGGGCCGGACCTCAGCCGCGGGGCTGTGACGGGACCCTGTGCGGGGCTGGCAGGAGCAGAGCAGGTCGGGAGCTGCTGGGAGCCCTGGAGCCGTGCCAAGTGCCATGATGCCCTCCAACCCGAACCAGTGCTGCACGCTCAGCGCCCCGACTGGGCCACGTGTCACACACACGTGCCGGGCACTCACCTTGTCTGGGCTCACAGTCTCCGGCGCCAGGGACCCCTCCCCATCCAGCG
>NW_006288252.1:1422569-1423363 GCF_000327345.1 Myotis davidii
TGCCTGGAACACCACACGGGGTTAGCGCCCAGCATCACCGGAGGAAGCCCGCGCGCGTGCCCGACACGCCCTTCAGACCGACCCTGCCCCACCCTCCGCAGCCGTGGTGCCAGTCAGGCCTGTGTCCTTTCTAGGACCACAGCCACGCCCCGTCAGTGTTTCCGCCATTGCTCACCCCCACACACTGCGACAGGCACCGCGTGGCCTGACAGCTACTGCCCACCGCTCAGCGCTGCGACGGGCACCGTTCCAGACCCAGTGCACACGCCCCACAGACCCCTCCCGCCACGCCCTGCCTTCGGGGGGGTGGGGGGGGTTGGCTCATCCAGGGAGACACCGACTCACTTCCTCAGCTGGGCTGAGCAGTGACTCCAGGTCACAGTGACAGCAGCCCGACCCACCATCGCTGGGAGAGTGACAGGCGGTCACACTTGTCCCGGCCCCGCACCTGAGGGGTCCTCCCAGACCGGGGTGCCCACCAGCCACGCCCTCCTCAATGCAAGACGCCTCCACCAAGCCGCTCTCACCACCGAGCCACAGCGAGTGACAGGTCTCTCTCTCTCTCTCTGTCTACCACCCGCCGACCCGGGAGGAGGAAGGTCAAAGCTGCTCCCCATAGCTTGGCAGCCACAGAGACACCTCATAAAGAGACGTCCTGCTTCTGTAAAGGCTCTACGACTCGGCAAACCAGCTGGGAGGCGAACAGCTACAAGAAGTAAAATGGATAGAGGCGCAGCCAGGCCTGGGTCAGGCCTGTCCGAGGGGAAGCGCTCCCAGCCGTCCGATGAGGTGCT
>NW_006288252.1:1423397-1428385 GCF_000327345.1 Myotis davidii
AACCCAGCCCCGCCACTGGGAGCACGGCTGCCCCACAGTCGAGGGGAGCGAGCCCTCCCTTAGCGCCCTCCCCCCGCAGAGCGGCAGAGGCGCCCTGCCCGCCTTCCCAATCCTGCACAGCGAGGCCTGTGTCTGAGGCAGGTGGCCCCCCACAAGCCCTCCGCAGCCACCTGGAAGCACAGCTCTCGTCCGTCCTGTGAGTCTACCCCTCACACGACTAAGCCCTTATCCCACAGGCAGCGACACCGGCGCCAGCCCTACCTGTGAGCGAGCCCGCGGCTCTGAAGGTGCTCCTGGACCCTGTTCAGTTCTTCCACGGGCAGCTGGGCCACGCTGCTCTAGAGACAGGAACAAATCAGGTGGCGCCCACTGAGCCAGCCTGCGCTCACACTCACACAGAGGACACGCTGAGCCTGTGCCTGCTCACACTCACACAGAGGACACGCTGAGTCCGCGCCCTCACACTCACACAGAGGACACAGAGGACACGCTGAGCCCGCGCCCTCATACTCACAGAGAGGACACGCTGACCCAGCCTGCGCTCACACTCACACAGAGGACACGCTGAGCCTGTGCCCTCACACTCACACAGAGGACACGCTGAGCCTGTGCCTACTCACACTCACACAGAGGACACGCTGAGCCTGTGCCTACTCACACTCACACAGAGGACACGCTGAGCCTGTGCCTACTCACACTCACACAGAGGACACGCTGAGCCTGTGCCTACTCACACTCACACAGAGGACACGCTGAGCCTGTGCCTACTCACACTCACACAGAGGACACGCTGAGCCTGTGCCTACTCACACTCACACAGAGGACACGCTGAGCCTGTGCCTACTCACACTCACACAGAGGACACGCTGAGCCTGTGCCTACTCACACTCACACAGAGGACACGCTGAGCCTGTGCCTACTCACACTCACACAGAGGACACGCTGAGCCTGTGCCTACTCACACTCACACAGAGGACACGCTGAGCCTGTGCCTACTCACACTCACACAGAGGACACGCTGAGCCTGTGCCTACTCACACTCACACAGAGGACACGCTGAGCCTGTGCCTACTCACACTCACACAGAGGACACGCTGAGCCCGCGCTCACACTCACAGAGGACACGCTGAGCCTGGGTCTGCTCACAAGAGGCACACATGGTGCATCTGCCAGAGCAAGGACAGACTAGGACAGTGATGGCGAACCTATGACACACGTGTCAGAGGTGACACACAAACTCATTTTTTTGGTTGATTTTTCTTTGTTAAATGGCATTTAAATATATAAAATAAATGTCAAAAATATAAGTCTTTGTTTTACTGTGGTTGCAAATATCAAAACATGTCTATATGTGACCCAGCACCAGAGTCAGTTAGGGTTTTCAGAATGCTGACACGCCGAGCTCAGAGGTTCGCCATCACTGGCCGAGGAGGAGGTACAAGAAGCACCCATGTACCCATGTCAGACACACGGGACAACCACTCGCCCGCGGCTCCTCTCCGGCCATTGGAGAGCGTGCCCGCGGAGAAAACACCGCTGACTGCTTGGCCTGCCCGCTGGGTTCCCGACGGAAACCGGTGCCTGGGGCTCAGTACCTGGAAATTTGCAGCCAAAAGCATTTCTACCCGGCGACACGCAAGGGTGTCGACCATGCGGGCCAGCACGCGGAACGGGGTACACAGCAGCTTGTCCACGTACAGCGTCAGCACGGCGCCCGACTGGCTCAGGTGGATGCCCTCCAGGCACTGCAGGGTTTTCCTCAGAGTGGTGGGCTGAAGGGGGAGAGGGGGAAATGGGCATCAAAGTGCCACTGACCGCAGCGCGGCAGCAGGGACCGCCCAGCCGGCGGGACTCACGGCCGAGAGGCTCTCGCAGCGGGACTGGATGGCCTGGAGGAACAGGCCGCTGGCGGCCGAGTTGCGGTGCACGGCGCTGACGAAGTCCTGCACGGGCGGCTCGTGCGACAGGCTGATCAGGTCCTGGATGTGGTTCACGACGAGCCAGGTCAGGTGCTCGGAGTCGTGCAGGTTCTGACACTGCGGAGGGACGCCAGAGCCCCGCCCTCAGGCTCCGGGAGAGCGGGCCAGAGCCACCGCAGGCCAGCGGAGCGGGGGAGCCAAGGCCGACCGCAGTCCTCACCCAACACAGCCACGCCTGCCCGCCAGAGACGGGCAGGGAGGGGTCGCCTTACAGAGCCTGCCCCCCAACCTCACACTGCGGCGAGACCGCTCCAGGGAGACCCGGGGCTCCAAGGGACACCAGCCGGGGCTCCAAGGAACACCAGCCGATGGCGGGAGGAGAGTGCGGCCCAGGTGGGGCGTCAGTGGCAGGGGGTGAGCGCTGCCCTCACAGTGCCTGCCCAAAGCCGGACGCCATCCACGCCCACCGCTCCCCAAGCTCCAGTCTGGCCGGCCAAGGGTCCTCCCAGTGACTCGCTCCACTTTCGTGAGGTCAGTGGGAAGAGGACTCCCTATAACTGTCACAGTTTCAATAGAATTCCTGAATCCAAACTATGAACGGACCCCACATGTCAACTAGAAAGGGAGGCATTTCACTTAAGGTTTATAAGAAAATGAGAAATATCAATTTGGAATACACCTGCATTATATATGACAAGAATGCTGGTGAGCGACATTCGTGCACTTGGGAGGGGGCGGGGGGCAGCCTGGCCTGCGCCCCTTTGCAGTCTGGGAGCCACAGTTGGACAGCCTTAGTGCTGCTGGGGAGGCTTGTGGTTGAGCGGAGCTCCCCCTGTGGGAGCACACTGACCACCAGGGGGCAGCTCCTGCAGAGTGTCTGCCCCTAGGTGGTCAGTGCACGTCATAGCAAGCAGTTGAGCAGCCTTAGCATATCATTAGCATATTACACTTTGATTGATGAATGGACGACTGGACACGTAGCATGTTAGGCTTTTATTATATAGGATAACTGATGTACAGTGTTAGTTTCAGGTGTACTATAATGATTTGATGTGTATACATTGTGAAGTGTGAAGCCATGTTCTCCAGCCCCACCCCCCTCGCGCGTCCACACTTACCACGTAATCACAGAAGAGGATGAGCGCACCTCGCCGGACAATTTCTCTGTTGCACATCCCAAGTTTGGATGCCAGCTCGGTGTCCTCCTCTCCAGACATCTGGGGACTCAGGGACTTCGTGCTGGACAGACTGCGTCGTCTAGAAGGAGCGACAGATGCACTGACAAGTTTCCGGCGGCAGCGAGCTCACTGTAAACACTGCAGTGGGAGGCCTGGTCCTGGTTCTGAAGCAGGACTGCAAGCCGCCATGCGGGTGCCTGTGTGAGACGGGCTCCTGGTGGCCCCTCTGAGCGACAGTGAGCACCAATGGGAAACCGAAGGGGCAGAGAACTACAACGCCTGCCTGCCCGCTCACGGCTTCCAGCTCGCTGGCGGCTGGAGCATCGGCTAGGCCTGCACGGCTGTCAGTGGCCAGAAGACCTCAGGCCCCTACTTTCATCCCAGGGCCAAGGCGACGCTGCACCCTCGAGGTGCCCACAGAGCCTCTGATGTGCAGAAACTTCTTTCAAACCAGAGAAGACGGGCGCGTGTCAGGAAACCGCCCCTAAGGAACCACAGAAAGGCCACCGGGACTTCCGTGCGAGTTCAGCAAGGTCTCCGCCTATGAGGCCGACACACAAAGCCACCTGCGTGGCTATGGGCTACCACACGCTATGGGAAAGGAAAGACCACTTAAAATTGCATCACAAAACATAAAATTCCCCGGGAACAAATCTGTAAGATATGTGTAATACTTATTTACTAAAAACACAAGATGTTGTGACAATTAAGGACCCAAACAGCCGAAACCGGTTTGGCTCAGTGGATAGAGCGTTGGCTTGTGGACTGAAAGGTCCCAGGTTCGATTCCGGTCAAGGGCATGTACCTGGGTTGTGGGCACATCCCCAGTAGAAGATGTGCAGGAGGCGGCTGATCGATGTTTCTCTCCCATCGATGTTTCTAACTCTCTATCTCTCTCTCCTTTCCTCTCTGTAAAAAAGCAATAAAATATATTTAAAAATAAATAAATAAATAAGTAAAGACCCAAACAAATGGGTGGGCCACGTTCAAAGACCAAACGACTTGGTATCATTACGATGACAAGTCCCCCAAATTCACCTACAGAGGCACTGCGGCCCCAGTCCAAACCCAGCGGGGCTGTGCGGCCAGCTGAGAACCAGACTCTAAAGCACAGATGTGGGAACACAAAGGCAGTAAGAGAGCCAAGGCCGTCTGAGGAGGAAGAGCAGGCCTCCCGGTGCTGGTGCTGCCGGGGACAGACGGACGTGGAGTCCGGAAAGGAGCCCAGGCAGGCACTCAGCTGACGTCTGAGAAGAGCCCAAGGTAACTCAACAGAGAAAGAACGTGCTTTTAACAAGTGATGCTGAAATTAACTCAAAAAGGTACAAAAGTGAAGGCTGTGAAAGTTCCAGAAGCCACAGGAGCAAAAGCGCATGACCGCAGGGTCGCAGAGCTGCCCCCTCTCCTGTGTGTCCACGGAGCACAGAGCGATGTTCACGCCTGCTCATGTGGCCAAGTGGGCCCCGTGATGCACACGGCTCGTCTCCCACGGAGCACAGAGCCGCCCCAGCCCCGCCGCCCGCAGCCTCCTACTGCATGTGCTCCCCGCTGTGGGCCACCGCCTTCCAGAAACACTGCCCTGAGGACTCCGCGGGGGGCGGGGAGGAGGGGCCCAAAGCTTTTGTTTCCGCGTGAGCACACATTAGACGTCTGAGTGAGGGAGCGCCTAGAAATGGAGGTTTCCCCAGGAAGTCCCCGTGGAACAGGGCCACCCAGGACCAGGTGCTGAGCACGTCTTCTCACAGAATGAACTGCAGGCACTTCCGACCGTCCTGAACTGTCCCTGCGCAATGACCTCAGTGCCGAGGCAGCAGCAGAGCCCCTCTGACCGTGCGTCAGGCGCTGCCACATGCCTGCTCTGGAGCCAATTTGCGGAGAACCTAGCAGGGGA
>NW_006288252.1:1428616-1429930 GCF_000327345.1 Myotis davidii
ACCTCGGCCCGCCGTAGTCCGTGTGGCTGACGAGCAGCAAGATCTGGCACCAGAGCAGCACGAGGGCCGGGTGTGTGGGGACCATGGAGCGCACCTGCGCGTTCAAGCTCTCCAGGCCGTAGAAGCTGCCGTCCGCGCCGTCGGCCGTGAAGAGCCTGGAGGCGGCTGCTGTGATTCTCCGGAACATTCCTAGAAGCAAACCCAAAGCCACACGGATTAAGGGAGACCCTTTGCTCATCGAGGCCCAGATTTTATGTCAAGGATTGTGCACGGCTCTTCCCTGCAGACAGCAAAGGGCAGGAGGCCCTGCACCCACTCCTGCCAACCACACGGCTCCTGCTGAGAACCGAGGGGCAGCAACCACAGAGGCCACTGGGCCACGGCCGGCGGCAGAGAGGGTGGACGGTGCTCCACCCGGCTCGGCACCCTGCAGGCTGAGGGCTGAGGGCTGTGTGGGCTCCAGGGCCACCAGGACGCTGGGCTGGGCGGCCACGCCCTTAGGGGCAGACCCTGTGGGGCCCAGCCCACCAGTTTCCCCACAGCACCCTCCTCGTGCCTGGAGCCATCCCCGGAGTGATGTCATCCTAGCCTCCCTTGGACAGACAGCTCAGTATGCCTCTCCTGGCCGACCTGGCTTCCCCTGTGGGCCTGTGCCCCGTGTGGTCGGGATGGGGCACGTTCTCGCAGGTGGGGGCAGGCAGCGCGGCCTGCGCCAGGTGTGGTCGGGAGGGGACACACTCTCGCAGGCGGGCGGGGCACCCACCAGACTTGAAGATGTGGATCAGACACATGAGGAGCGTGCCCAGCTCCTGGCAGTAGAAAGTGTGCTGCTGCTCGCTCATGTCCACTCTGAGCTGCTTCGTGACAATGTCCTCTAAGAGGATGCCCACCAGCTGCAGGAGGAACCTGCGGAGAAGGGCAGGTGACGTGACTGAGCGACATGACGGAGCCCGGCGGCTCCCGTCTGTGTGTGTAACCCACACACAGGAGACACGGTCTAGAGTAAGTGTGAGGGAAGCGATGGAATGTGTAAGCCCACCCTGGGGTGGAGCCCCTGCCTCTATGCACATCTCCCTCCTCCCTGGGAGCTGGCAGCGGCCGTGCCACCCTCAGCGGACTGCCAGGAGGACAGCGTGGCACTGGGCTGAGGAGGCTGACAACATGGCACCAGATTGTCACTCATCCATCTCCACCGCCTGCTCAACGTGGGACCCTCTCCACACACCACACCCGATGGCCACGGAGGCGGCTGAGGACATGTCATGGGGGCCCAGCTGGAAGGTGCGCGGCAGAATCGCACCCACAGCTCGTCCT
>NW_006288252.1:1430073-1438132 GCF_000327345.1 Myotis davidii
TCTGACAGGAGCTGACCCCTCTGTCCTCGGGCCCCGCAGGGCGGCCGCCGGCAGGGACGGTGTTTGGAGGGCCAGCGCCTGGTGGGGAGGAGAGTGAGACCCACTCCTAGTGGCTCCTCCTGGACTCTGAGCTTCGGCAGCAGCGCCGCCCGGATCCTGCACCCAGGGCGGCCGCCCCCACCGCGGCAGTAGCCCCCGTGTCGCCTGGCGAGGAGACACTGACCAGGAGAGAGGCATGAACCGAGGCCACTGGCAGGGCGGCTGAGGAAGATGAGGGCCAGTCCCGACTTTCTGATCGCCAAGCCGCACATGACTCCGGGGGGAGAGGGACGGGAGGGTCGCACGCAGCCTACCTAGAGAACGTCTCTTCCGGCAACGTTTGCACCTGCCTGCCCGCGCTGTGCCCAGTGGGTGCTGAGGCCCCGTCCCCGTCCCTTAGCCTGTCGATGACGGGACAGGAGAGCAGGTGCGGGGAGAAGGCCAGCTCCTGGATGCGGGAGAGGACGATGTCTTCGGTGGACTGGGAGATGAGGACCCTCAAAATGGCCAGGATCCCCGAGACCCAGAGCTGGACAGTGCTCACCGACGCCTGAGGAGAGGAAACGCGCCGGTCACCGGGAAGGACAGAACCACGCTGTCCTGACGGCTGATCTGATGACCGAAAGGAACCCGCTTCGGCCGCTGCACCCACACCCCCCTGCCCCGCGGGTTCTGGAGGCTGCGCTCCCCCGCAGGGAACAGTGTCCAATGCCGCCCAGCCCACCCAGCCCGGCGCGGCCCAGCGCCCGCTGCCCGAGGCGCCGGGAGGCAGGCACTCACCATGGTGTCTGGGGTGACGAACATGCTCCGCAAAAGCATGTCCACGGGCCGCAGGGAGGACGGGGCCAGGATCTCAAACAACGTGTTTAACACGCCGAGGGCTTCGTGAGAATCGATGTGCATCTGTGGCAATCACAACAAAGGCGGACACCGACACTCAGGGGGTCCCCGCCCGACGCCCCGCCCGCCCGCGTTAGGACCGGCGTGGAAGGAGCTCCAGCACTCAGAGCCCCCAGCACACGGCTTCCCAACGCCTCGTCTCCGCTGCGTGTCCCCACCACGCAAACCTTTCCCGGCGGAGTTCTATTCAAACATTACACGTTTTCTTTAAAAGATTCAAACACGTAAGAGAACAACCACCAGGTGGAACTGCACCCCAACACCATCATCACCCCCTGGGAGCCGCCCCCGTGCACCTGAACAGTTTCCCTACGGGCGACCTCCTCCTCGTTTCCTGTGCTTGCCCCGCGCCCCATCCCCACGTGCCCGTCAGGAGCGCGTGTCAGCACGCTGCCGCCCAGGGCCTCGTCCTCAGCTCTCTCCACTGCTCCACGGAGAGAGGCTTGTTAGTAGCTCGTCTGGTAAATCATATAAATACCCTGCTTTCCCCTTAAAACACAACGGCGAGCTCCCAAAGCAACAGGGTTCAAGTCTAGTGTTTTCAGTGGATGCAAAGCATTGGGGGCAGCCGGGCACGGGCTGCGGCCAGGCCCTGTCGCGGTGACCCACATCTGTACAGCCAACGGCTTCTCTGGGAAGAGGTGCCTTTCCAGGTGCAGGTCCGACAGCGAATGCCCTGAACCACCTCACCCGCCAGGGGACGAGACCTCGAGCTCCCGCCGCCTCCACTGGCACTATGCCGCCTGCTCGGGGCACTAGAGTGGCAATTTCTGGGGTCCAGCGTCTCCAATACCCTGCTCTGTCTTCGGTGCACATGCAGGCCAGCCTTCCTCACCCACCCCTCTCCTCCTGGGGCCGCCACCCACGTGTACCCCTTCTTAGGGTAACCCCCCCACACGGAGGGGCTCCACCTCCTGGTCTGCCAAGCGCAGCCTGGGCCCCTGGGGCTCATGGAACGGCCCCTCAGCAGCCAGGGCTGCTCCCCCTGCTTCCCACGCCGGCTGTCCCTTCCCCACGTCCTCATCAGTGAAAAGGAGAAAGATGTCGGCCTCTCTAGGGATTCTTGGGGACACGACATCCCTGGGACCTGGGTCCCACGCTGTACAGCGGGCACAAGAGCGGGACAGCTCACTGAGAGGAATGGAAGCTCCCGTCCCGGACCCGCGCAGACACCACTGTGGGAGATGGACGTGCGTGAAGGAGGCCGTGCCCCAGCGCAGCGCCCCCTCCCCCGGCGCGGCCCACCTGCTGCTTGGCGAGCATCGGGAGGAGGATGTCGGCCACCTGCCGCGACAGCCGCTTCCACCGGTCCTCGCTCTCCTTGTGGCACTGCTGCAGGACCAGGATCAGCATCTCCAGCACCTGCAGGCAGCGGGGGCTGTCACTCCGCCCCACTCGCCACCCCATCCCGCTCGGGGTGGGAAAGCAGGGCCAAGCACCTGACCCCAGCGACGGCCTGAGGAGCCCAGAACTCCCCCTGGGACCCAGGCCAGGAGCAGCTCCTCTGGGGCCGGCTCCGCCTCGCCCTCGTCATTCCTGTGAAGCTACGAGACTTCGTAACCAAAGAAACGGGACAAAACAGAAATGACACTTAACCCACCTCTGGCAAACCCCACACAGCCCGACGGAGCACCCTGCAGGCCCCACGCCCTCAGGGGCCCGGGCACCTCCCACCAGGCACCACCTCTCAGCGGTGGCTGTGCCTGAGCGGTTGGCCAGCGGCCATGTCTGCGCGGAGGCAGCTCCGGACCTGGCCCGGGTGAGCGTGCTGACGACGGCTCTTCCCAGAACAGCAGACACAACAGATGCCACAGGGCCTGCGAAGCTAAAAACCTTTACCTGCCTGTTCACAGAGAATGAGAACGGAGCAGATGGAGAAAGGTGCCCATCAGGTCTCTAAATACAACTGCTAGAAAAGAGAGGCCTGCCCTAGCCAGTTTGGCTCAGTGGATAGAGCGTCGGCCTGTGGACTGAAGGGTCCCAGGTTCGATTCCAGTCAAGGGCACGCACCTTGGTTGTGGGCTCATCCCCAGTAGGGAGTGTGCAGGAGGCAGCTGATCGATGTTTCTCTCTATATATCCCTCTCCCTTCCTCTCTGAAAAAATCAGTAAAACCTATTTTAAAAAAAAGAGAGGCACCCATGTAGGCCCACCCCCCACAAAGCCCTGACCACCCCGTCCCACCTGCCTCTCCCTTCAAGGCCCGTGGCCGTACCCTTACTGCACGAGAATACCTACCTGCAGCGACCCCCCTACCCAAGGCCAGCGGCCCCTCTGTTCACTCGCAAACCAGGCCGAGAACGGGGCAGCCAGTCCCAGGCTGCCCACCAGCCCAGAGAGCTGGCCGAGAGCGGGCGGCGCGCACACCTCCAGAGCGGGTGTGCCCATTACGGTGGTTATGGGACCTAACTAAACGCCACGCATTTAATTAAGCCTGACCGAGACTGACCACAAGGAAGCAGACAGTGCCCCTGAGAAAAGCTCCTGACCTGACAGGTTTGAAGACAAACAGCTGGAAAGAAGGACAAAGTGAGCGAGGGCCAGGCCGCTGGACACGCTGTGAGAGAGGAGTCACTAAGAGGCCAGACTCTGCACTTACACTGCTTCCAACTACCTGAGGTTCTCGCTCAACTTTAAGGGCAACAGAACCAGAACCACGGAGACAGCGAGCTCCACGCGGCCCCTCGGGGCTCTGGTCCTCCCCACGGGGCGGCGCTGCCTCAGACAGCCCCACAGACCCCCGGGCCCCCCAGCCGGGCCCACCGGCCCAGAGCAACACCCACTCCACCTGCGGGGACGACGGAGGACGGGATGGCCACGGGCCCTCACCTGATGGTACTGGATGAGTCTGAGGAGCATTGACACCACCACCTCCTTCTGGGTTTCCAGCTCCTTCCCTGCGTCAGCTTTATTGGTCCCTCTTAAAACGAAGAGGTCGTGGACGATGGGCTGCAGAGCCGGGATGGCTGGGGACAGAAGCTCTGCTGAGAGGCCGGGGGCGCACGCCTGGAAAGCCCGCGCCTCCTGCCACCGCAGGGAGCACCGCGGGGTCCTGCGGCAGTGGGACTCTCCGTGTGCACGAAGCCACGTGTTTACGTCAGGCCCTATCTGTACTGCACAGCGTTTTACTGTGTCTCTATTTTTACTTAAGTAGGTTCTAACTCCTCCGAGTAAAGAGTGTGCCCCTCCACGTGCACAAGCACACACATGTGAACACACACGTGCACATGCACCCATGCGCACACACACGGGGCCACACAGCAGAGCGGTGCGGACACGGGGGCTGGGCCCGAGGACCAGCCTGCGGAGCAGCCAGGAGGAGGGAACCGCAGCGAAGGGCTGTCCCATTACCGTGGGTCACGGCCTTCCTCCCGCTCGCCATGATGCCGTCGCAGAGCTGAATGATCTTAGGGATCCCAATGATCTGCTTTGAATGATAGCGCTCGTAAGACAGGAGGACCAGGAAGAAAAAGATGTTTGGAATGATTGCCTCTGAGTCCCTAGAAACAAAAACATCCATGTAGACACATCCATGTAAACTCCCTTAAAGCTGAGGTACACAATCAATGAAGCAATACGAAACCCTCATGGGAAGCGAGAGCTCGCCAGAGAGGCAGCCCTAGCGGGCTCCTCCCGTCCATCGCTCACGGCGCCTTCCCGTCCATGCAGAGCCCGCGGCCGCAAGGCTGAGCAGAGAGCACCGCAGCCCTGGGCGCCCAGCAGAGCCGGCTCCACGGCTCCCTCAGCTCCTCACTCTTCAGTCCAAGAACCTGCCCCAACAGGAGAGGAGCCCACTACACTCGGGCGTCATGCGGCTGGGAGGAGAGTGGGTCGCTAGCCCCCTGCCTCTCAGGACACTGTCCTCAGCAGGATCCCCAGCTGCTCGTTAAGCAGTGCAGGAGCTAGCGAGTGGGAGCCCTGGCGGGCGGCTTGCTGGTTGCAGCATCGCCCCGTGCACCAAAAGGTTGTGGGTTCGAGTCCAGTCCGGGCACATGCCCAGGTTGTGGTCTGGATCCCCCATTGTGGTATGTACAGGAAGCAACTCATCAGTCTCTCTCTTTCTCTCTCTCAAATCAATAAAAACATATCCTCAGGTGAGGATTAAAAGAAAAAGAATTTTAATTTTCAATAATTATACTCCCATGCCTGCACGGGAAGCATTAACCCTTCCTGTGTAGCAAGCAAAGCTGTAGCCGACATAAGTGCACGGTAACTGCCTCTGCTAAAGCCAACCACATCTAAATGCTCTTTAAGATTAAGAGCTAGTGTTCAACAGATCAGATTTCATTTAGCAACTGAGTACCATAATTAGATGCTTTGAAACCTGACGGCATCTGTGATTAACAGATACAGAACAACTTCTAGACTAGTCTTCAGATACCCATTAATTTTATTTATTTTTTATATCTTTCCACCAATTTCAGAGAGGAAGGGAGAGGGAGAGATAGAAACATCAATGATGAGAGAGAATCACTGATCGGCTGCCGCCTACACGCCCCTGACTGGGGATTGAGCCCACAACCTGGGCATGTACCCTGACCGGTATTCGAACTGTGACCTCCTGGCCCACAGGTTGACGCTCAACCACTGAGTCACACCGGCCTGGCCTCATTAATTTTTAAGAGAAACAAAAATGCATAGCAAATTAGTCAGATTTCCATTAAAAAATACCCAGCAAAAATGCCTAACCATCACCCTGACTGCTGTGGCTCAATTGGTTGAGCACTGCCCCATGACCGAAGAGTCTTGGGTTCAATTCCCGGTCAAGGCACAGGCCTGGTTGCGGGCTTGATCCCCAGAGTGGCGAGTGCAGGAAGCAGCTGATTTGTGATTCTCTCTCATCATTGATGTTTCTCTCTCTCCCCCCTCCCTAAAAAAAGATCAATAAAAACATTTTTTTAAATGCCTAACAGTCCTTTAAAGTATGTTCATGTTAATAATCTAAAACTAGATGCACTTACGTAACAAGAACAAGAGTGTAAAAGAAGAAAACTCCGTTACCTGAACTGGCCCACTTCAATGTACTCAAACTGCTTCAGCACGAACCCGATGAACACCTGCAGCAGGAGAGAAGCGTCACTTCCACAACGAGAACGAGAACGCGCCCCAGGCTCCCTCGCTCCCCACTATCTGTGTAAATCTGTCATTTACAAGAACTCAAACGAATTTACTATGTCAGACTGGAGTTTCGGGCCCTTCCAGGGTCCCTGTAAACATTTCCTGAGCACAGAGGAGAGACCTCTGGAGAACAAATAATGAACTCGGGGGACCCCGGGCAGTGCCCGCCACACCAGGCCCTCCTTGTCCAGCTCGAGGAGCCCCACGCGGGGCACTGGGTGGTGCAGGATGGCCCAGGAGCAGATGCAGTGCGTCAGGCCCGCGTGAGAGCCAACAGTGGTCCCACTCCATTCCAAGCACCACCTGCTCCCCCAACCCAAACATGGACTGCCGCGCCCGCTGCGTTCTCCCCGGCCGGCGCTCAGTAAATCGGAATGGAGCTCAGTGGTCCGCGGCTTGCTTCCCTCCCTGTTCAGGAAGCCTGCGTGGCCCTGAGAACTGCGGAGCCAGGGCACCGAGTGGCGAGAGCAAGGGGGCCAACATGAGGGGTTGTTCATGGCCGAGCCCCAACGCTACCAAGTCCGGGGGCGGGACAGAGCTGTGCGGGCCGAGGCGGGAAGCGCAGGCTGCCGATGGGCTCAGGCGCCTGCTGAGAAGCAGGCCTGTCCGTGCTCAGGCGGCCCCCAGCGTTCACGTGCCAGAGGCGGCTTCAGGAGGAGAAAGCAGCATGTCGTGCCGCCTTGCACAGGCTATGGGAGAGCCTCTGGCCAATGTGACCAGGGTCCAGGGTGACCCCAACAGCCCAGAGCAGATGGGGAGACCCCAGTGTGCGCCAGGCCCGGCGGCCAGTCCTGGTGAGTCGCAGAGGCTGGCTGGGGGGAACAGCACCTTCCTTGCTGTAGGTGGTGGTGGCGCCCCCCTGCGGCCACTCTCCCCAGGCCGCCAACAGACACGGGAGACGAAAGGCCCAGTGACTCACCTGGTCTGAGTCCAGGAGACAGTAGTTGACCCGCAGCTGGACCAGCTGCGCCAGCAAGTCCAGGACCTGCCTCTGCAGCTGCACGGACGTGGTGGTCGTGTACTGCTTCAGCGCCTTTATGACCAGCGGCTCGAACAGCCGGATGTGACTGTGAATGGCGTTCTAGGACGAGGCAGAGGGCGCCATGAGCGCGCCTCCACTGCCAGGCCCAGGCCGCAGGCCGCCCGGCCGCTCTCGCACGTGCTCTCCGGCGGCCCCGCGTACCTTGTCTGCACGGGTCTTTGTGATGCTCGAGAGGTTTGTCTTCAACTGGGTGGACACCTTCTGCAGCACGTCGAACCACCTGCCAATGGAGACGCCCTTCACCCCTCGGCCGGGACTCAGAGCGCCTGTGCGGCGGCTCCTCCTCCAGTGAGGACAGCCAGGCTGTGAGTCCCGGCCCAGCGGTGGGCTGGACGGTGACGGCATGGACAGGGAGTCGGGAGACAGCACTTGGTTTTCTTGGAACAATTTTTGTTGAAACACTTATAGCAATTACACGCTTCTCTTTGTGAGAAACAGCTGAGAGGACTGGGACACCCCGCACACACTTGTTGTTTACACCGTGTTATCAAAGGGTTCGCAGAGCCTGTCCGAGACGTGGACATACAGCAAGCGCGTCCCGACGGGAGGCCAGCCACGGCACGGCACGGCCCTCGGCCCTGACTCTAGTGCTCTGACACGATAGGGGAACGTGCTCTCCTGCTCCTGTGCACGCAACTCAAACGCCGGCTCAGGACTGGTCGTTCCAGAGACAGCTGACTACTGTGCTGCAGGCCGCACAAGCACAGCCGTCAGTGTCGGTGAAGAGACGTCAGCACAGGCACGAAGGGCTCCCCACCCACACGCCTCTGCGCTCCGCCCTGGGCCCGTGCAAGGTGCCCCTTCACCTGAAGTGACCCCAAGAGCGGCACGACACACGGCCCTCACGTAGGGAGTGCAGGGCGCACCGGGAAACACCAAACCCTTCCCACGAGGCCGGGCTCGCCATGGTTCGGCAGTGACGTTGGCACCGCCTGCCGCCTCCTCTGGCCCAGCCACTGGC
>NW_006288252.1:1438351-1441581 GCF_000327345.1 Myotis davidii
CCCTGCTTGCTCCCTGTTTCCCCCGTGGCCGTTCCTGCCCCGAGCGCCGCGGCAGGGTTACCCGGAGGCGTCGTGGTCCGGCTCGGCCTGCACCATGTTGCGCAGGCTGGCGTCCGCCAGGGCCTGGGTGAAGTGGGTGTAGGGAGCCATGAAGCAGTAGTGGTACAGGCCGGGCCTCAGGCTGGACGAGCCGAGGCGCTGGGCTCGGCCCTGGCACTTGCTGGGGTTGGACGACAAGCCATCAAACTGGGAGGCCAGGTTTGTCCCAAAGAGAGTCTTGAGCAGCTGGAGAGAGAGAGGAGGCCGTCAGCACGCCCCGCACACAGCATGAGCCCCATGCCCACAGGAAGCCATCAAAGATGGTGGCGGGTGGGGGGATGCAGACACGGGGTCCCCGCTGAGAGCCCCTTTCACACTGTGAGGTGCTGCCGTCACCTTCACCAACAGCCCTCCCGCACACGCCCAGCCTGCAGCCCTCAGACCACTCCCAGCTACAACGCCCGCCACTCACTGACCCCGCGCCCACTGGCAGCCACCACCGCCCAGGCCCCACTGCAGGCACCGAAGACCAAGAGGCCACAGGAGTGACGGTGTCTGCAGGAGCTGCGCCTGGGAGGGGGGAACAGGGAGGAGGAGAGGGTGTGGAGAGGGGCCATCATAGACAGGGCGCCAGGCAGGTCTCCCGGAATGGGACGCCCCACCTCTGGCAGGTTTCACTCTGAAGGGCAATCACTGAGCACCCCCAGACCAGAACACAGAGGCGCCTGCCACTAGAAACAAGGGCCGCACGCACGGGCAAAGGCACAGGCGTGACGGGGAGCACAGGGCGGCTGTGTGACGGTGAAGGCCGGTGACTATGGACGTGGAGAAAAGGTTTGGTGAACTCGGTTAGAGCCGGTGCTTCCCCGAAGGGCCGCATGTTCCCTGGCCCGACACCTGGAACTCAGGCTCAAAATATGACGTGGCCCCCGCAGCACGCCGTCTGCAGCGGGCGGGCACCACACGCTCTCTAAACTCTCCTCTGTGTCTGAATGTTTCCTTAGAGAATGGGGGGGCGGGGGGGCCGCTGGACTCGGAACCAAGTCCTCCTGCGGCTCCGCTGCTCCTGAGGCGCCCGGGCAGCCGTGCGCCTCCTAGGTCTGTGTGTGCCCTTCCCACTGCGAAGGTCAAGTAAGAAGATGAAGGCTGGGCCAACACAGTGTTAAACCCACCCAGTTCTAGAGTGCAGTGGCTCAAAGCCGACAGACAGTGCATAACTGAGATGGGCTCCTGTGACACCCCACCAGCCAGGGGCCAGCACAGCTCAGAGCCAGGCGCTGTGACAAAGCCTCCCCGGCTGCCGCTGCCGCCCCAGGTGCCAGGCCCACACCAGCACTCGGCCCAGGGGCCGCGGTGTGGTAGCTGCGGCTCAGCGAGAAGAAAAGACATTGCACCTTCCCGATGTCCTGCAGCGTGGCCAGCTCTAGGATCTGAGAGAGCACGTCCAAGGCCGAGCGCAGAAAGCCCCCGAACTTCTCCGTGCTGTTCTGAAGGTCCAGGGTGACCTTGGGGGAAGGGAGAAACCATCACTGCACCGTCACGTCGGGGTGTCTGCAGCAGGGGCGGCGCACACCAAGCAGCCCCACGCACGCCAGTGGGGGTCCTGCCTGCCTGTCTGTCTGGCAGGGAAAGGCCTGGGAAAGGAAATCGCTCTTCCAGTATCTGCAGGAAACCTGTTTCTTTCAAAGGCATCTTCCTACGTATACTAACTCTACAGACAGAAATGACTCCTGACCTGTCAAAATGGGAAAGATGGGAACCATCGCTCATAACCAGTGTCTGACAAGCCGCATTCCACACTCATAACGTGCACGCCCTGTTCCATGAACTAGCATCCCTGGGGGGCTCATCGAGTTTAGACCCACCCACCGTTCAGCCTGGCAACAACACACGTGAAATTAGTCTTAGGAGGCACTGAATTCAGGCTCTAAAGGCCTCGGCCGAATTAAATAATGCAGCAGTCGGTCCCCCATTTAAAAACCGAAAGAATGGTCAGGCCCCAGGGTACGATGGGCAAGAACAAGGTCAAAGGGAAGAAATGGGCGTGGAAACAGGAGCTGGCCCAACCCTCAAACGTGCGCGGTGAACAGAAAGCAGCTCAGTGGGACGAACTGACGGCCCCAGTGAGAGAGGAACCAGGTCAGGGACACACGGGACGAAGACGTAGTGGGAACGACAGTGACACTCTCCTGTCACCCTGAGGGTGTCGTCCACCCGCCAGGAGGGAACCGCCAGGTGTGTGAGCACCCAGAGTGAGAGGTCTATGCAGCTCCGTCGGGGAGAGGGTGGGAAGCAGTCAATCCCAGCAGGCAATGGGGCAGGGTCACGGGGGTGAGAACGTGAAGACCGAGGGCTGGAAGCTACCGCTAGAGGCCGAGCCAACCTGAGAACACTAACTGTCACTCACATCCCCAGGTATGCACACAGCTACCAACCCGAAGAAATCAAGAACCCCGGTGTGGCTAGTGGCTGAGCGTCGACCCAGGACCAGGAGGTCACAGTCTGATACCCAGTCAGGCAACATGCCTGGGTTGTGGGCTCGATCCCCAGTAGGGGACGTGCAGGAGGCAGCTGATTCATGATGTTTCTGCCTCATGGATGTTTCTAGCTATCCCTCTTCCTTCCTCTCTCTTTAAAAAAAAAGTCAACAAAAACATATTTTTAAAAAATGTTATGTCACAGATAAACTGTGTCTCAGTAACACTGAGATGGTTTTCCATTTACCTAAAGATAATCCTGCAAGAAGAGGGAGCGCGCCCAGGAGGCACTGGGCAGGCGCAGGTGCAGAGCCGCGTACCTTGTAGTTGGCGTGCGTGGCCTTCAGGACGTCGTGCAGCCTGAGGTAGGAAGGAAGGTGGTAGAAGCTCCCCAGCGATGAGGGTTTATTGGCTGTGACGGGCCCTGTGGCATCTGACTGTCGAGAGGCTGTAAAACACACACACACACACACACACACATTGAGATGGAAAGTGAGCCCCGCTGAGGCTGAGGCAGGTGCTGCAACAGCGTCCTAGAAGCATGCTAGGGGATAAAATGCCAACTCTGTTCGGACTGCAGTGAACAGTCATGAGGAACTGGCTGGCGAACGGCAGCGGAATCGGAGCGCCTCCCGGAAGCACAGGAAGAAGACAGACACGAAGAGCAGTGTCGCTGGCTCTCCTGCCCGCCTGTCCCCCGGCTGCCAGTCCACA
>NW_006288252.1:1441752-1446454 GCF_000327345.1 Myotis davidii
CTGCACCCCCCAAAGCTGTTCAGAGACTCTGAGGACCCTCTGCCAGTCTCCTCAGCAGACGGCAGTCAGCCCCGAAGCCCTGCGGCCCACGGGCTGCGGTCGGTCCCCCCCAGACGCCAGCTCTGCGAGCTCACACGCCGGCTCTCCCAGCAGAGTGAGCGGAGGGTGGGACTGGCCTCCTCGGCCACGGACCGCGGGCTGCGGAGCACTGAGCTCTGAGATGCGCAGGGGGTGACGGCCCAGGTGACGCCCCTTTCTCTCCTGCGGGGCGCTCCCCACTGTGATTTCCCCTCTGGGGATTGCCTCTGCTCCCGACACTGCACCGCCTCCCTCGCCGACCAGGATCCCGCCCGCTCCGCAGTGAGCAGGGTGGGCAGGGTGGAGGCGGCCCGCAGGCTGCTGTGGCCGCACATGAGCTAGACACGCAGAGATGCTTAGGACCCATGTGGTCTGGACACACGAGTTCATGTTAATATCTGGAACCGCACCTGGGAAACCATTCCTCTGGCTTCACTGCTGTGTATTTTATTTCCAAAAAGCACCAAGTTATTCCATTATCTTGACACGTGTAAGCATAGGCCCTAAACGTCTAGGACACAGATGGCACCCCCCCACCCCCCCAGTGCCTCCTACCGGGGCTGGCGTCGCTGCTTTTCTTGGGGCTCAGTGGCACGGACGCCTGCTCGCTCGGCTCCTTCTCCTTGCCCTTCCGCCGAATGGGGCTGAGAGCAGGGGCGCTTGTCAGGGACGGCAAGGCTGCCTGGAACAGAGAGCAAGAACCTGGGAGTAAACCGCACAGACACTGCAGTCTATAGCCCAGTGATGGCGAACCTATGACACGCTGTCAGAGGTGACACGCGAACTCATTTTTTTGGTTGATTTTTCTTTGTTCAATGGCATTTAAATATATAAAATAAATATAAAAAATATAAGTCTTTGTTTTACTATGGTTGCAAAGATCAAAAAACTTCTATATGTGACCCGGCAGCAGAGTTAAGTTAGGGTTTTTCAAAATGCTGACACGCCGAGCTCAGAGGTTCGCCATCACTGCTCTAGCCTGTGGCTTTCCATTTATTGAAAAGCATCCACCCACAGAGTTCATCTTCTCTGCGAATCCACACTCAGAGCTCAGAAACTGCATAACCAGGTCCATCACCCAACCCCTCACCCCACGCGGTGGGTGTGGACGGCCCTTCCTGACAGGCGTGTGGGAATGTGGGGCGGAGGGCCCTGGCACCCAGCAGGACACCGCCCAGAACATTCGCTGGGAGCCGCGTCTTAAACGCCACCTTCCAGGTGAGGAAGCCGGCTCGTGGGTGAGGTGACTGAGTGGAGGTCACAGCTGAGGGCACAGAGCTGGTGGCCCACAGACTGCGGAGGCTCCGGCTCCCAGGCTGCAGGGGGCAGCCCACAGGGGCAGTGAGGGTGCCGACAGAGCCTGGGCCCCAGCCCTAGCTGGGCCCTCACTCGGGATCTCCGAGAACCCACCGTGCACGGCAGAGTGTGAGGCCGCAGAGCAGACGTGATGGCTTCGGGCAGGGGAGGACTGCGGCAGTGGGAGGACTGCAGAGCAGCACAGATGACTGCCCTGGGAACACGCTAAGGGGAGGGGCCAGGCACGCAAGACACCGGTGTGACTCCATTTACCTGTCGCAACAGGCACCTCCCCACTGAAATGGAAAGGCCTGGGGTTGCCGGGAGCCGGGGGCACGGAGGGTTGGAGGGTGACAGCTAAGGGCACAGCGTTCTTTTCTGGGCTCTAAAACTGACTGCAGTGGCGGCCAAGCGACTGTGGCACTGAAAGAGTGACCCGCACCCTGCAGGGGGAGGGGCAGGCGCGTGGATGACGCCAATTGCATCACTTCAACAAATTGCTCTAAACACTGAGGCTGCCCTAACCGGTTTGGCTCAGTGGATAGAGCGTTGGCCTGTGGACTGAAGGGTCCCAGGTTCGATTCCGGTCAATGGCATGTACCTGGGTTGCGGGCACATCCCCAGTGGGAGGTGTGCAGGAGGCAGCTGATCGATGTTTCTAACTCTCTATCCCTCTCCCTTCCTCTCTGTAAAAAATCAATAACAGGCTCCGACCCCCAGAGGGGGTCGTGCAGGAGGCAGCCAATCAATTATTCTCTCTCATCATTGATGTCTCTATCTCTCCCTCTCCCTCTCTGTAAAAAATCAATAAAATATTTTTAAAAATAATAATAAATAAATAAATAAATAAAACACTGAGGCTGCTTCGGCCTCCGATGAGATGCTCTGCCCGTCTGGCCGGAGCAGTGGCCGTGAGCAGGGGAAACAGTCTGTGTTCCTGCGTGTGTGCATGTGCATGTGCACTTGTGTGTGTGTAGGCATGTGCACACATGTATGTAAACAATTTCTTGCGAGATACTTAGTAGGGAAAACCAAGGACTTGGGGGGAGAATGAAGAGTTGCAGTGACTCCCAGTGTCCAACTTTACAAACACACAGTGAGCCCGGCTGGCGCGGCTCAGTCAGCTCAGTGGTTGAGCATCAACCTAGGAGCCAGGAGGTCACTGTTCCGTTTCCAGTCGGGGCACAGGCCCGGGTTGCAGGTTGATCCTCAGTGGGGGGCGTGCAGGAGGCAGCCTACCAATGATTCTCTCTCATCAATGATGTCCCTCTCTCCCTCTCCCATCCTCCCTGAGACCAACAGAAACATTAAAAAGCACACGCGAAGTGAGCGGCGGGGCCGGCACAGGCGGTGGGCCGCGCAGCTGCGGTCTGGGCTGGCTGTGAAGCGCCAGGCAGAAGTGCCGAGAGCAACGGACCACACGGACTGGCGCCGCCAGGCCTCGGGCCTCTGATGCTGAGCTGCTGCCTGCTCCGCCTGCCCACACGAGAGCACTGTCTACACTGGCTGCTGAAGTGCAAACGCAACGACTGACATCAGAAGTCAGTACCCCTGTGCACTGCCGATGGGAATGCAAATTGGAAAACATCAAAAACGGAGCTACCATCTGACCCAGCAATTCCACTCCTGGGATACGGCCACGGAAACGCAAACACTATTGGAAAGGACATATGCCCCTCTGTGCTCACCGCAGTTATTTCAGGTAGCCAAGACATGGACACAGGCCCAGTGCCCACCTGCAGATGAGCGGATAAAAGCCGGGGTACGCGCATACAATGGAACGTTACCCAGCTATCAAGGAGAATGAAATCTTACCATCTGCAGCAACATGGATGAATCTAGAAGCTATGATGCTGAGTGCAATAAGTCAGACAGACAAAGACAAACACCATATGATTTCACTTATATGTGGAATCTAAAACACAAAATAAGTGAACACAAAGATACAGAGGACAAAGTGACGGCTGCCGGAGGGGAGGGTCCTGGGGGACCAGGTGGGAAAGGGAGGGGCTAAGAAATACAGTTTGGTAGATACAGGCTGTCTGGGGACGTGAGGTTCCACCGAGGAAATATAGGCAATGACACTGCAGGAACTATGCCTGGTGCCAGGTGGGGACAGAGTTATCAGGAGGATCACGTCATAAATTATAGAAATGTGCAACCACTGTAACTTACACCTGAAACTGATAGTGAACGTCAACTGTACTTGAAAAAAAGAAGTTCTGTTTCTTAGTCACAGTGGCTGCATGTCAGGGGCGCAGTAGCCACAGGTGGTGCGGGCCACTCTCCTGGCTGGCACAGATGTGGCACGTTTCCATGGTTACAGAGCATGATGAGGGGCAGAGCCCAGAAAGCATTCACGGTGGGCGAAGACCACACCTGGGACACTCCCGGAATAGAAGAGTCAGGGAAGCAAGAGCCAATCGGGAGCCAGGAGAGAACGTGCCAGGACAGGAACTGAGGCGGGAGGCGGGGGGACACAGGACCGGGAAGCACCCACAAGGTTCAAAGACTGACCTGGCAGGAGGGGCTGCTGGGGAACGCGTGGCACCAATCAGACCTGCGGCTAAGAATGGGTGTGGTGGGGTCAGAGGCCAGGCAGCGCCCTCAGAGAGGCCAGGGTCAGGCCGTGCGGAGAGGGAGCGGCAGACAGGGCTGCGGGGAGGTGGGCAGTGAGGAGCTGAAGGCAGGCGGGTCTGTGATGGAGACAGCAGGAGGGGACAGAGGCGCAGAGGGGAGCGTGCTCTGCCGGGACCCACGTGGGAAGAGCCGGCCGTGGGTCTGGAGGTGACTGTACTGACTGTTCACAGAAAAGCACAGTGTTTGCCGACACGTCAGGAGAGAGCAGACGGGACGTGCCAGCACCTCAAGCCTGGCTTTCTTGCTAACGCGGAACGCCCGCTACAGCTGGTTTGCCCTCGGAGGCAACGGTACCTGAGGACCAGGCCAGAGGGCTACGGACTGGATCATGGCATTTTTATGAAATTCTGAGTCACAACATGAGCAATCTTGTTCACTTAAAGCAGAGTACGGGACAGACGGCTGAGCATACACAGGCACGACTGACGCCCAGTCGACGGCATGGCACGGGCCCGGGCACGAGGTTACCTTCCCCGCGGGTCCGGGCGCCACCTCGTCCAGCACGTGGGCGCAGATGTTGATCACCTTCAGCAGGTGGGAGAAGAGCTGCTCCACCATGGGCACCAGGCTCCGGTCCCCCAGCGCCGGCCACGCCTCCTCCTGCTTGGCGGCTGCCGGGGCGGCCTCCTCCTCCGCGGCCCATGAGCTTCTCAGAGATCGGGGGGCACTGGCTGTGACACAGGCACAG
>NW_006288252.1:1446711-1449353 GCF_000327345.1 Myotis davidii
CAGCACGTGGTGCTGGGCTCGCTCCTCCCCTAACGACAACCTGAACCTCCCAGGTTCCCCCTCCTCCAGCCAGTCAGGGCGCGCGTGATCCTTCTAAACGACAGGAGGGCCAGGGAGGTTAGTACTGCTACTACTAACAATTAATACAGCAATTAATCAATAGTAACACAAGAATACACTGTGATTTGCATACTCACAACTGTAAACCTACTAAAGAAATTACACATATTAAAAACATTTTTAAAGATGAGAAGTATCACAAATATTTTCTTCTTTTTTTATTGTTTAAACTATTATATGTCTCCTTTTTCCTCAGCTGGCCGCTCCCTGGCCACTCCCACCAGCCAGGACAAGCCCCCACTGCCCCAGTGTCTGTGTCCTCCCGGGTTACTTATATGCAAGCATACAAGTCCTTTGGTTGATCGCTTACCCACCCCCCTTACCTCTCCTGCCTTCTCTCTGAGATGCTTCTGTCTCTAGTTTTGTCCATCAGTTTATGTTGTTCATTATATTCCACAAATGAGTGAGATCATGTGGTATTTATCTTTCTCTGACTGGCTTATTTCACTCAGCATAATGCTCTCCATCTCCATCCATGCTGTTGTGAATGGTAAGAGTTCCTTCTTTGTTACCGCAGCGCAGTATTCCATCGCGTAGATGTACCAATTTTCTAATCCACTCACCTGCTGATGGGCACTTAGGCTGCTTCTAAATCTTAGCTATGGTGAATTGTGCTGCTATGAGCATACGGGTGCATATGTCCTTTCTGATGGGTGTTTCTGGTTTCTTGGGATATAGTCCTAGAAGTGGGATCACAGGGTCAAATGGGAGTCCCATTTTTAGTTTTTTGAGGAAATGCCAGACTGTTCTCCACAGTGGCTGCACCAGTCTGCATTCCACCAGCAGTGCAGAAGGGTTCCTTTTTCTCTGCATCCTCTCCAGCACTTGTCGTCTGTTGATTTGTTGATGATAGCCAGTCTGACAGGTGTGAGATGGTACCTCATTGTCGTTTTGATTTGCATCTCTCAGATGATTAGTGACTTGAGCATGTTTTCATGTCTCTTGCCCTTCTCAATGTCCTCTTTCAAAAAGTGTCTATTTACTAAGTCCTTTGCCCAGTTTTGATTGAATTGTTTTATCTTCCTTTTGTTAAGTTGTATGAGTGCCCTATAAATTTTAGAGATTAAACCCTTATTGCAGATAACACTGGCAAATGGGTTCTCCCATGCAGTGGGCTCTCTTGTTGTTTTGTTGATGGTTTCTTTTGCTATGCAGAAGCTTTTTATTTTGATGTAGTCCTATTTATTTATTTTCTCCTTAGCTTCCATTGTCCTAGGAGATATATGGGTAAAGATGCTACAATATATGTCTGATATTTTGTTGCCTATGGATTCGTCTAAGATTTTTATGGTTTCCTGTCTTAGATTTAAGTCTCTTAACCATTTTGAGTTTATTTTTGTGTATGGTATAAGTTAATAGCATAGTTTCATTTCTCTGCATGTATCTGTCCAATTTTCCCAACACCATTTATTGAAGAGACTGTCTTGACTCCACTGTACGCTCTTGCCTCCTTTGTCAAATATTAATTGAGCATAATGGCTTGGGTCGATTTCTGGGTTCTCTGTTCTGTAACCTACTTTTGAACAGAGCATATTCTTGTATTATTACTAACTAGAGGCCCGGTGCACAAAATTTGTGCACGGGAGGGGTCGGGGGTGGGTCCCTCAGCCCAGCCTGCACCCTCTTGCCATCCGGGACCTTTTGGGGAATGTCCGACTGCCGGTTTAGGCCTGATCCCATGGACATCCCTCTCACAATCTGGGACTGCTGGCTCTTAACTGCTCGCCTGCCTGCCTGATTTTGCCCCTAAAACTCAAGCTTCTTCTTTTTTATTTTTAATATTTATATTCTTTTTTATTTTAAAATTCAAGCTTCTTGAGAACATGAGGCGTTTAACATTATTCCATATTCCTTACAGAGAGCTAAGCATGGTAAACACAGCAAATACTTAATACTTATGGCTTCTACACAAACACTTTCCAACCAGGGATGTTTTAATAGGCAGGCCCCAAACACTGGGACTGTAAAGCCTAAAAGTAGAGCACTCAGATTTCAGGCATCAGGGGCTACTAGCAGGATTTCTATCCCAATTCAACTCCAGTTCTGAGCGCTCAGCAGTCGTTACAAACGGCCTTCACTAGCTCCAAAGTTTGTGTATGTGTTTGTGATTCCAAAATAGAGGTTTATTTACTAAGGCTTATTTAGTGTTTGCATAAAAATCACCACTTGTTCCTCATTGGGTTTTTAACACACATGAATTCTTTGGGGGGTCCCTCTATCACCCCAACACTTTCAAAACACAGCTCTTGTTAGTGCCAGGGGGGACAGTTACAGCAGCGAGGTGTTTCTTTGGGTCTCGGCATCGGGAGGCTCACGGCCTCCCTGCTGGGAGAACACACAGGATGGGTAGTTTCTCAGGTGGGGCAGGCTGTCCCTGAAGGAAACCCTTATGCAGAAGAAGCCAGCTCAGTCGTCTGGGTCCGTTCCTCATACCTGACAGCTTCAAAATACAGTGCCCTTGGTCAAGGTCATCAAAGGCTTGCTGGTTGTTTTCAACTATAAAAAACTGTCGGGAAAAAGAC